>NC_089796.1:33720560-33788060 GCF_040412425.1 Macrobrachium rosenbergii | reverse complement strand
AGAGCAGTGACGACGACGGCGACGAATGAGAGCGGAAGACGGCGACGAAAGAGAGTGAAGAATTCGGAACGGCGATAAAGTTTAGAAGTCAACGCGTTGATAACCGCCTCTCGAAAGGGAAGTGACGTCTTCAATCAACAATTTGGAAGGGATTCCAAAATTTTCTTCTTCGCCAAATTCAGCAAGTACGGACTGGAAGTCGGCCGAGCTGTGCCGAATTATCGCTGGATGCTAACGACAAATTGCGCTCAAGTGCAATCAGCGCGATCTTCAAGTGCAAGGCGACACGAAGCTAATTGAATAGTAAACATTCATTCCTAGTATCGGGGAATTATCAAGAGAATTTTTTTTCTGTGAATAATTAAATTTTTTTTGTGTGAGTGAAATTTTTATATAATTATTTTTCCTGCAGTGCAAATAATTTTTTTTAACATAAATAATTTAAGTAAATTATTTTTCTTTTGAATAATATTCTGAATAATATTTCCTTATTGTTGTACGAAGGAAATAATTTTTTTCTCATATTTAGTAATTTTTTTTACGAAATAGAAATTTTCGTTCACTTGGTGATAGAGACAATTCTGTTTAAATTATTCTATCATAATAAATTTTTTTTGTTAAACACTTGGCGCAGCATTTTGCAGTGGAACCCAAACAATTGTATACATAAATACTAATATCAGACTTTTTCAGATTGTGAGAGTCCTATGAAGGAATGAGTTAGGAAAAATTTGAATTTTTTTGTATAGAGGGATACAGTCAACTCAGCAAACATGCAATTGAAGTAAGTACCTGATTCTCAAATTTATTTTTTTCAATTTTTCATTCTTGGAATCATTGAATATTTTATGAATTAATATGAATAACACTTTGGACGAAGTTATCGCCCGACTGCAACAGACAAGAAGCGAAGACCAGACTCCATATAACCTAAGACCTGTACCTGAACGACTTTCTAGACCAATTGATCCTAGTAATACTAGACCCAGACGTTCTCGTAGTCAAGGTCCCCCACTTAGTTTACCGAGTGCGCCTAACCCTTCAGTTGTAACCACTAACCCAATAACTTCCATTGTACCTAGAAATTACAACATGGCGCAAGCCGCCGTAATAACCCAAGCCACTAGATTTTGTGGAACGGTAGACCCAAGTAATGTAGATAAAAGTAGATTAGAAGAATATGGTGTAAATCGATGGATAGCAGACACAGAAAGCAGAATTTCAGCTGCTGGTATCACAGATGAGAGAAAGAAAATAGATGAAGCACTCTTTTGTATGTTAGTATGGAACATGGTGATGCACATACAGTTCTTCATTCAGTACTTTTTAGGAATATTACTCTGTTTAACGAATTCAAGAAACAGTGCTTACAATTTTGGCAACCAGAAGCACAGAAAGATCCATGGTATAACATAGGAACTTTCCATCATCAGAAATATGAGGGTAATCACTTAGTTTTAGCCACTAGAGTAGAAGAAGCTATAGATAGAGTGACGACAGATATGAAAGCTGTAGGAATTGTTGTTGGAAGGAAGGATGAATTTGATGATGATGAAACAGATTTAGCTAGTATATCCAAGGTACTTAGATATATGTCATTAGGACCAATCTACGATGCTTTGGGTAAGGAAGAAAGAGTAGCCTTAAAGAAGTACTGTGATAGGAAGCCAAATGATGGAATTGTACAAACTTTGATGTACATAGAAAGGAAAGTAAAACAGAATTCATCAAGTAGTAGTGCAGATTTTACGGGAACCGTAGCTAGTGGAAACCCAAGAAATAATAGCAATCAGTCCAATAGAAACCAATCAGGGCAAGCTAGGTCTAGGTATCAGGGAAATAGAAATTCGTTTGATAGAAATGGTGGGAACAACAATAGGAGATTTAATCAATCAAATAGAAACAATCAAGGTAGGCCTGCCAAATAGAGGTAACAATGGGAATACCACTGGAACTAATGGAAATAACAGTGGAAATAACAGGACTCCTGGACAGAGGGGAGCTAGTCAAGGCCAAAATTCAGGGAATAATAGGCCACAGTTCAATAGGCAGAGACAAAGTTGTGGAAATTGTGGTTATAACAACCATACAACACAGAATTGTAGAAGAAACAAATGGTGTTCGAATTGCAATAAGACAGGACATTTAATCCAAAACTGTTGGTACAACAAACAGGGAAATTCTCAGGGGTCTCAAAATAACCAAAGTACTCAGCCTAATAATCAGAATACCTCCCCCAGTAACCCAAATCAAGGGGATTCTCAGTGACAATCACAGAGAGTGCAGCAGAAAGGTCCATCCTTACAGAGAGAAATAGTGACAGTGAATAAGGATGTGTCCCCAACAGACATTACTCGAAGTAATGAAATAGTGTTTTCTGTAAAGAATTTTAATACGTGTCAGGAAGAGTTGCCTATCATACAAGTACACTTAGAAGGTGTACTGAGTTCCATATTGTTGGATACAGGCAGTACTGTAAGTATCATAGATAAAGGCACTTTAACAAAACATATAGGTTGTGAGCTTTCCCAAATGAGAGAATCCTATAGGACCATAAAGGGGATCGCTGGAAAGCAAATAAGGGCTATAGGCAATGTCAATTTAGAGATAGAAATTCTAAATAAGAAATACAGGGAAGAGTTTGTGGTGTTGGAAGAGAAATATTTTCCAGCTCAAGCTCTATTTTCCTTCCAGGCTATGAAAAGATGTGGAATTACACTAGATTGTAGCAATGGAAGAATAACTATCAAGGAAATTGATAGAGGAAATGTTTGCTCTCTTGAAGAAGAGGAACAGTTTCAGATAAACTTGATCACTTTACCTGAGACAGCCTCATCTGAAGAAGTAGACATCCAACAGATAGAAATAGAATTTAATGCTAACCCGGGTAGGACAGTGTGTAGAAATTCAATGATAGAAGAAATAGGAGAAGATAGACAAACTACTTTTAAAAGCCTAGAAGCCACTCAGGAGGAATTCTCAGATAGCAGGTATGAACCTGATAACTCAAGTGCACGACAAGTAGATACCTCCGAAGAACTTAGTTCTTTTTCCCAACCTGACGATCCTGACACGCTAATAGATTGTAGTCACTTAATAATAAGAGAAGATACGGAAGAGAAGTATCTCAATGAGGTGTTGCTGTTAGGCAACCTAAAAATGACAGAGATAGGTTCTGTGATACCACAAGATGAAAGTTCAGATGATACTGATGTCTGTTACACTGCCGATGCACAGAATGCAGAAGAGATCTGCTTAGTTAGTACTGCCGATGATAATCTTGTAAAACTCAAATTAAACAATAGCGTTATACTGCATCCACAAGGTCTGACAAAGGTTTGTCTTAGAATTGTAACAGATAAAAACCTAGGTGATACAGATGTGTTATTAGTTAATGAAGACTTACCAGACTTTGTGAAAATGGACAATTCCTAGTAAGACTTAATGGTGGAAATTGTACGACTTATGTGTATAATTATTCTGACAAGAGACTAGAATTGCATGCCGGCATAGAATTCTGTAAGGGAATTGTGATTACTAACCCTCTACTAACCATAAGTGAAAAAGCATTTGTCTCTGTAGCTGACACAAGAGTTAAATTAGAAGGGGAAGTAAATAATACAGATTTTCCTCATTGTAGGGACAGGTTAATACAGATATTAGAGAAATATAGGAGTGTTGTAGCAGTAACAGGAGATAAGTTAGGAAGGACAGATGTCCTGCAGCACAAAATAGTCATAGAAGATGGTGCTAGACCTTTTATATACCTAACTACAAACTTCCAATAAGTCAAAGACCCATTGTAGACGAGATGGTTGAAGAGATGAAGGAAGATGGAGTTGTAATACCTTCTAAGTCACCTTATAATTCACCTTTACTGCTAGTTCCAAAGAAAGACGGTACATGGAGGATGGTAATTGATTACCGTAAATTGAATTCCACACCATCCCTGATCGAATGCCAATGCCAGTCATTAATGACATGTTAGCTCAATTAGGAGGTGCCAAGGTTTTTTCTAGCCTCGATTTACTGAGTGGATATTGGCAAGTTCCTCTCGATGAAGAATCCAAGCATCTCACGGCATTCAGTACTCACAAAGAACATTTGCAATTTGAGGTAATGCCGTTTGGTCTTACTTCAGCTCCTTTAACGTTTGTACGTTTAATGCTGCAAATCTTGGGAGATGTTGAAGACGTATCGGTTTATCTTGATGATGTAATAATTGCTAGTAAGGATGTAGAGAGTCATTTCAAGACAATAGAATTAGTATTAGATAGGCTCAGAAAGGCCGGTTTAAAGGTAAAAATTAAGAAATGTCAGTTTCTGAAGAAATCTCTAGAATATCTAGGACATGTTATCAGTGAACATGGTTTGAAAATGCAAGAAGGAAAGATTAAGGCTATTGTAGACTATCCAGCCCCAAGAAATTTGAAGGCACTAAGAAGATTCCTAGGTATGGTAGGATATTATCGACCTTTCATAAAGGGATTTGCTACCATAGCAAAACCATTAACTGAGTTAACTAGGAAAGATGCTAACTATGAGTGGAAAGATGAACAGGAAGCAGCGTTCAAAACACTAAAGGATATGTTGATAACAGATCCTATCCTAGTTTATCCAGACTTTGAGAAGGAATTCTACTTAGCCTGTGATGCTTCAAGTACAGGACTAGGTGCCGTCTTGATGCAAAAGGATAAAACAAGGATGAGGACTGTATACTATGCCAGTAGAGTTTTGAATGCAGCTGAAAGAAATTACAGTACAACAGAAAGGGAATGTTTGGCATTAGTCTGGGGATTACAGAAATTTAGACACATTTTGCTAGGACATAAAATTAATGTTCTTACAGATCATAAACCCATTTGTGATCTTTTCAAGAAAAGGGCTTTTACCAATAATATGAAGTTCAATAGATGGTTCGTTAGCGTATTAGAATTTGCCCCAGAATTTAGATACATACCTGGTAGATATAACACATTAGCTGACGCCTTATCTAGATCACAAGAAGAGAACGAGAAACAAATTACCACTCATAATTTCGCCTTCAGTTGTCAAATCACAGACTTAGATTTAGACAAAGTTCGTCAGGAACAACAAAAGGATTCTAGAATAAGGAAGTAATTGGTAACCTCTTGCAAGGTGAGAAAATTCAGAGTTTCAATTGATAGATGGGTTATTGTACAAGACTTCAGACGAACCAAATGCTTGTTCACGTTTGTACATTCCTAATACACTAATACAAGACGTTTTAGAACTAACCCATTCATACAAGTTATCAGGACATCCTGGAATTAAGAAAACATGTAGAACAATCACTAGAAACTATTTTTGGCCTCGATGTAGTGAAGATGCTACTCGATTTGTTCAGAATTGTACCATATGTAATATACATAAGGGGAATGTCAACGTCAAGGCTCCTCTGGAAATGTATCCTTCAGAATTAAATCCTTTTCAAGTAGTCACAATGGATTTCTTAGGTCCATTCCTGAACACCATCAGAGGAAATAAACAGATTTTAGTTTTCATTGACTATTTGACCAGATACGTAGAAATTGTTCCAACTAGAAACAAGAGAAGCATCAACGGTGGCAGAAGCCTTTAAGTCTAGAATTATAACCAGACATTCATGTCCTCAAGTTTTGCTCTCAGACAATGCTGCTGAATTTACTAGTGACATTCTAAAGAATTTGTGTGACTTTTATGAAATACAGAAATGTCAAATAACAGCATATAAGCCAAGCTCAAATGGAGCAGTAGAAAGAACAAATCGCAAGATAAAGGATGTTCTGAAAACATTGGTAACACCAAGCACTGAAGACTGGGACTTGACTCTCGAAGACATACAATTTACTCTAAACAACACAGTAAATGAATCAATAGGAGAAACTCCTCATTTCCTATTGTATGGCTACCAAAAGAGAATGCCAAATTCACTTTTGGATGATGCCGCACCACCCAGACGTACGTACAACTACGAGGACTATATTGCTTGGAAGACAAGACGTACGTACGAGACCGTTAAAGTCACCAGGGCTAGATTAAAGGAGTTACATAAAAAATCTAGTAAGTATTACAATAACAGATCCACCATACCCTCGTTAAAGGTAGGACAACAAGTTTATGTACTCAATCATGTTCTTGAAGGACCTAATATTAAAGTAATCACCAAAATTTCGAGGTCCATATAGAGTTTTAGAAGTTTTGAAGTTGAATAAATTCAAGTTAATGCATGAAATTACCTTGAAAGAATCCATTGTACATTGGAACCACATTAAAGTAGTTCATTCAGAACCTTGGTCGTCTACCCAGTTAAAGATTTGTCCAATAAAGATAAGATAGATAATAAAATAGAATCTTCAATGACCCCAAGGTATAATTTGAGAAGAAGGTAATGGCAAGTGCAATGGTAAACAAATGTAGTTGATAAGATTTTTACTGCTTAATAACATTATTTCAGCAAATGGATTGTATGGTGGTTGGCAGTGAGTCAAATTGTGAACTCACTCGTACAACTAAGGAAGGAGCCATCATCAAGGAACATGGCAAGGTAAAGATGATACAGGACCTAGCCATTGTTAAGATAGACGGACTCCATTATCGATCAGAGAGAGCAGTTAGTCCAGCTGAGCAATCAGATACAGGCAGGATTACAAAGTGTCCAAGATAGAAATTTGTACGACATGCTCTCCAAGTTGCAGAGTGACATCGATAGTGTTATGCCAAGGAAAGTAGTAAAGCGATCACTCATACCCTTTATAGGCGTCGCTTTACACAATCTCTTTGGAGTGGCGACCGATGGTAATGTTGAAAGGCTAAAGGAAAGAGTGGCACAACTTGAAAATTGGGCTTCTGAGCAGGGCACTGTCTATAATAAAGTAATAGGAAATGTCAATCAAAATCAGAAAATGATCACAGTGCTGAAAGAATTTGTGAATAGTGCCCTCCATAATGTTTCATCAGAAATTGCTAGAATCCATCAAACAGAAATGATGGAGCAACTGCTCATAGAAACAAGTAATTTCCTTCTGGAATACAAGGAATTACTCAATGCAATCATGATGGCAGGTAAAACCTGCTGTCACCTTTTCTGATAACCCTAGTGAAATTGAAGCCATTATTCAGAAGTGTGTTGTGAACAATCATTTGAAGCCACTAGTAGAAAATATAGTGGACTATTATGGCCTGATCACAGTGAAAGTGGTAGCCAATCAAATCATACTAGTGATCCCTTTCAACAATCCAGACGTCAACTCATTGATGTCAGTCTATCCATTCCCAATGGTAGTAGATAATAAGTCCATTGTACTAGAAGGAACAGTTCGACACTTTGCCTTGCAGCATGATTCGTTCCTAGTGACTGAAATTCCTGAACATAAATTCAGGGAATGTGTCATGCTTAATGATGGTGTATATGTTTGTAACATTGTGAATTTCTATGAACCATTGAGTGCTCTTCATTGCTTAGATGATCTTGTAAACAACAAGAATGGTAAGAATCATTGTAAGTGTATACCGTTTACAGAAACTTTCAAGGCTCAAATCATTGATGATGAAATTTTTGTGTTCTCAGCAAACAGATTGAATGCTAAGATTGACTGTAAGTCAAACAAAACAGAAGTAGTTTTCATTAACGTACACTCATTTTCATCTGCTTGTGAATTGGTCATTTTACATAATTTGTATTACAAACCTACAGTCTTCACGACATACAGTTTGAATTTCACTAAAAGTGTACATCAGTTTGAAGTTATTAAAAGTTTCAACTTTCAGAACTGGAATTGGAGACATTCACAAAGCTAGAAGAGGTTCATACTTTCTTTCATACATATAAGACCGAGATTTCTCCTATCATGTCATTCATAAATGTCATTCTTTTTGGTACTGTTTGCTTTCATTTCTTTTATAATTGTCAGAAATTGATATTGAATAAGCTTACCATAATCAAAGACATGATGGACAAAATCCTTCCTAGAGAGTGATAGCGTTTACCATTGATTGCCACTTGAACATTTGATGATTGATTTTTTTATTTTACAATTTATGATTTATTTTAATTGATTTTTTATTTTATTTTTACCAAGTTATATGATTGATAACCAGAGAGTAATAGGCATTTGATATATTTACTTTGCCATAATTTTTCTGCATTTAGTTTGAGTATTTGATATATAATATCATACTTATATTGTTTTGCTTTTATTGCATTATAATATTGCATTTAATTATTGAAATTATTGAAAGTAATTGACTATAGTCAAGTTTTTCTTTGAATGTATATTATAGGCATTCATATAATTTTATTTTCATGCACACCTGCTTACATGACTACTTTATTGAAATTTGCATTACATTATTATTGCTAGGTTTACCTTAGTTGGTTGGCTTTAATTTTTTGTAATGGTTTTGTATACTGTTGAGTTGGTTGTTACTTGCATTGTAGTCAATGTCAGGTAGGTGGCCGAGTGATGTTATGCAGTGAATAATTATGAGATTCACTGATCGGGATTATGAAAGAAAGAGAGAGAGAGAGAGAGAGAGAGAGAGAGAGAGAGAGAGAGAGAGAGAGAGAGAATGTTGATAGTTTAAAATGATGAGCCATGAGACCAAGTAAATTGAAGATAACCATAACAAACCTCCAAGATGTGGGAAAGGAAGGAGGAGCTAGAGGAAAGGTTATGAAGTGAAAAGGTTAGCAAATTGACCTGATTTGTCCTTGCCAAAAGTGGAGTTAAAATTGAACCATTAAGAGTAAAGTAGACGTCCTCAAGGAGGCGGAGTTTTGTTCAACATAGGTCCAGAGTTTATTCTGATCAATTTTTAGTTAGAGTTAACTTGAAACCCATTTGGGTAGGGTCTGTGTCACTCTCCTCTCTGGCATCAAGAAATTTATAAGTCCAGTGTGGCTGGCCGTGTGAACGAGTGTTAGTATTAAGAATAAAACTTATAAAAATTAGTGCCCGGCGAATACTTACCCTACTCCTGAAGGTATGAAAAAATATTGTGAACCAAGAACTTACTGAGTCCCCACGTTATTATCAAGTGAAAGTCAACAGACAGAAACGGAGTCATTCATATGTGGTGCAACGCAATACAAATAAAAAGTGCACCGCATAACACATGCTAGGCTGTGGGAAACAAAGGGACTTTGCTTGGGAGAATGAAAAGTCGGAAATATTGAAAAGTGAGAGAAATTCAGGACAAGGAAAAGAACAATGGCGTTATGTATCTTATTGCATCTGTGTATGGAGCTCGCTTGCAAAAGTTGTGGAATGGAGTGAGATAGAGAGAGGTCACCGAGGCCCCATTTGAGTCTAGCAGTGGTCACAGGACAGCGGTGCATTTGAAAGAAGAAAATAAAAGCCAGCACAAAGGTCAAAGGGAAATAGGTCTTATAGTTAAGACTAGCTAATGGTCAGCCTAGCAGCCCATTTACTAACACGATATGTCCCTGTGCCCTAACGGCTTTTTGTTCCCCAGTATCGTACGATATTGGGGTTAGGATGCCTACATCTGTCCCCCCTACCAGGGTTCTTCTCCAGCCGCCATGAAATTTGACTTCCCAGCAAATGGACTGGAGAGCTGAATTTTCAAAATACGTTAAAATATATACAGTATATTCCTATAAATATTGCCCCGTTTGACCTCTCTTCCTTGATTTAGTAGAAATATAAAAATAGAAAGAACCAAAGCTTTCTCTTTGTAAAGCAGTCTAAGGAGGGAAGCCAGAGAGCTGGGTTGTTTTTCCATAAACACCAACCATCAGATGGGGGTATGAAGTTTAGTTTAGGGAAATATTCAAAAGGGTAGGTTTTGCTAGGACCACCTTTAGTTAGATTGTACCTTAAGCTCACTTTTCTATGACCTTTTTACTGGTGAGTTTTTGTCATTTTTCAAACACTACCTGTGAGCCAGTCAAGCAAGCACCCATGCATTTTGACCCAGCTTGGCAGTCAGGAGACATCCTTCATAGAGACAACATACTCAAGCATCTCTCTTAGCCTCCCTTTTGTTCTTCCCCCTCTTGTTGAACAGCCAGGGAAATTGCCATTTCAACGGACCCAGGGCTTCTGATGCAATTGATCACTGCATTATCTATTCAAATGAATCAGGCACGCCATGGAATCTGGCCAGAATCTTGTCTGGAGAAGGATTAGCATATCAGTTTCCTTAAGTCACACACTTGAAATTGCTTATAGACGCATCACCAGAGGCCCCCAGCCGTTGTGTAATCCACTAATTTATGCTGAAATATCTTGTGTCCAAAGTGGGACGAAGTTAGAGCTGTTATTAGCTCCCGGAAGATCCCTGTTCATATTTTTTTATTTCTTTTATTCTTTTGCTGAACTAGTTGTTTGATTAATGTTGTTTATTTAATTCATGTGTTCAGAATAAATCAATATTGAGTAACCTAGTTTCAACTGGTGACCGATCTAATTAAGTTAATTATCTTTCTTTTTTGGTAACTTTCAGCCTTAATTGATAGGATTACTGTACATGGGTCTTAGGTAAGGCAACGCTATATAAATCGCAGTAATTAATAATTAAACTCATCAGCCGAATGACCCACGTAACAATGATGACCTTGCCAGGATTCTCTTATTCACAGAGATAAAGAACTTGGGATCAAATTAAATATGAATTAATTCAAAGATAAAAAATCAGATCATATTAATTTCATGCTAAATTCTCCCAAACAAGGACACAGGCCAAGGTAAGTAATATTAAGAATACCAATGTTATAATAGTAAGAAGAGTCGGTAGGAAAGTGTGCATTAAATGAGAGCAGCTATAATTTACAATTTACAATAATAAGGAAATGTTTACTGCGTTTGGATACCGAGCCACAGTGCATACCAGTCAAGGTTGTGTAGGTTACCAAGTCAAGATTTAATATTTTGCTATTTGCCAGCCAATGATTAATGTATGATATTAATTTTTGAACTGGTTAGCTATTGCATGACAGTGTTGGGAGGGTGTGTGCCTAGCGCTTCTCTTGTAGGATAGGATGGACAATTTACAAAAGTCCATAAGGTTTCTTGGAAAAAGCAGCAACTGTGTCAGTCCTAGAGAGAAGACCCGGACTGAGCGTTACGAAGAGAATTACTTTCCCTCATGCGAAATCAATATCAAATTTCCTTGCCATGAACTGTATCAGTGTTAATTTCATAATTTTCCTTTCACATTAACCCAATCAGGCCTGTAAAGACATCACGGGTCCATTCTTTTGCATCTTGCGGAAGGGCTTAGTTCCTCGAAAAGGAAAAAGAAAAAAAGAGAAAATCATAATAAATTCGTTTTCCATCTTTGTAATGTAAAATAACTTGCATTTGCGGTATGTTAAGTTAATACTTGTATTCCCACATTAGCTTCATTCGTTTTGTAAGAGAAATTCAAGTGTTTTGTTCTTTTTTACTGTAACATTGCGATGGCAGGAGGTTGTGTATTCCTCTGCCAGTCGGTTTCCTGCACTTCCCTTCCAGTAAGGCGTTGTGTTTGAATCATCAGCTGTGTGGTCATGTGACCCATCCGACATTTTGAGAATGGTTTGCCTGCGATCCAGTAGCTGCCATCTTAAAACTTTGTTGTTGTTATTGTTTACCTGTGTGACATCTCAACAATGTCTGCCTCATCTGCTCCGCTTAGTGAACCACTTTGTCTCTTGCATTACCATACTTGCAAATTTTCGAAAAAAATACATTCAGTGTTATAGGGAAACTAGGTACAGAATTTAATACAACAGGTAAAAGAAAGTTAATAATTCAGTCAGGGAATAACTTATTTAGGAAATGTAACAAAAAAGGTCCTACACAAAATACACTTTAGCAGGGAATTATATAAAAGAAAGAAAAAACTTCATAATTTGACCATACTTATCAGCCTAAGACATAAGAAGCAATGGTTATAGGACAAGTTAATATTGGCAAGACAACCCATTACCTAACATAGCCCAAGTAAGAAGTACTTCAAAAGAAGAAACCTGCTGGTGTGCATTTACAATTTTACTTATTTACTCAGGCAGTGTGAACCTTGCTTGCTGGATACTTTTCTCTCTCTCTCTCTCTCTCTCTCTCTGTCTCTCTTCTACTTCTTTTATCCCTGCATGTAAGCTTTTAAGATATCCCCAAAGTGTATGTGCAACATTTTCATTGAAAGAACGGCCGACATAGGAATAATTAATTAAAATAAAACAAATAAAAAGAAACACCTCTGTCCCACAGATAGATGAGGATAAGCTAAGATTAACCATGGTCACAGAAAATTGTTGATTGCGAGTGGGATCTTTTATCCAGACTCAAGCATCAAAGCCTTCCTCCCTTCGCATGAAAGGAAGTAGCACAGCTGGCACTAGGAACTAGTCACCCATGAGGGCCAAAGCAACCAAAAACTGATTTTCCTTTCCACAGTGCCACTAATGTGAGGCACTGTCACAAACTGAAGAGTTTACCTATCAGTTTCTTCTTACCTTCCCTTTTTCTCCTACTTATTAATTACACTCTGCTTGGGCAGAGTGCTTTTTCCCCTCAGCACAATTAGTTGTACTCCAAGGCAAGTGTTGATTCCTAGGAATGCACTGGTACCATAGTGCCACCAAAGAGAAAAGAAAAGAAGGAAAAAAAAGTCCTTTGTGACTACATAAGCTACACTCAGCCACAGTGCCACCTTATTGAAAAGGTGCCAAACCACTGAAGTGTCACCCAAATCTGAGGACCACTTCCTCAATTCCCAAGTATGTCCAGTCAACCCAAATAGATGCCCTTACCTACCAGTACCATGGCAACAGAATATTACAGAACCTTCATCGATCTGGGGAAGGAGTCAGGTCTCATGGGACCAGAACTTGCCCAGTGGGTCAAGGAACAGATGGATGACTTGGCCAAGCAAGAGAGGGACGAAAGAGCAGAAAAGAGGCTGTATGCTGAAGAACAGAGGCAGCTGGAAGACACAAGAGAAGAACAGAGAAGACAGCATGAATTAGTCCTCAAGGAAAATGAGCAAGCTCTCAAGGAAAACGAGCAAGCTCTCAAGGCAAGCGAGCCCCACACCTGCTGCACCAAATGCTCTGATCTCAAGCATTAATTCCCTAGTCCCCAAGTGGACTGAGGAAGAGCCAGAAGCACTGGTGGAGGAAACAGAGTTGCTCTTCGAAAACTACAACACCACCGAGACAGAGACGGCCTTAGTGCTTGCCAAGCACATGGAAGGAAAAGCTAAGGCAGCCCTCTGCTCACTGGAGAAGAGTCAAAGAGGTGACATGATAGAAGTGTCTTAGGGTCATAACGGAAGCCCACAAAATAACCCTGGAGAAATGGAGACAGCGGTTCCGAGGTCTTGCCAAGGAAGTCAGCTGGTCCTGGACTGAATGGGTTTGTCACAAGATCCAGTCTGGTACCCACTGGTTTGACTCCCTGTCGTGCACTACCTTCAAGGACCTATTCAACTGGACCATGCTGGAGGATCTTTTCCAATGTGTGCCTGGGCCCCTTGCTGTGTATCTCAGTGATAAGCAGCCCACCACACTTATGGAAGCCTGCTGTATGGCCGATTCATGGGAAACCCACAACCAGTCCCACAGCACATCTCAGTAGCGCATAGTGCCACCCAGGTACCTTTCAGGCTCGACTCGCCTGAAGAACAGACTGCTTAGCGAGCCTACGTGCACCCACTGTAAGAAGTTAGGGCACACTGAATCTGATTGCCACTACAAGTTGGGCAACAGTATGCAGCCTTCTTCTAACAATCAGAACTCCTCTCCCTTTATGTCCAGTCAACTCTCTCCACCAACAGTTACCATAGGTCACCGAGCCCCCAGAAAAGGCTCTTGCTGATCCTGTGGTGCTGCCGGCCACTATAGTGCTGGACATCTGGCCTGCCCTAATCACTTCCCAGCCACCAAGTTCGTCAACTTAATTAGCACCTCATTCTCCATGGCTAGGCCGCAGAAGATACTTCACCCTGAGAGGCTGGATACCCAGTTCATCTCGGTGGCACCCCTTAATGGCTCTAGCCTGCCCGTGTCTCTACTGGTCACAGTAAACACATCTGATGTTAGCCTGATTTCCAGGGCCCAAGTGCCAGCCAGTGACACGGTTGACGAGCAAACTCGGTGGGAGATGAAATGGGTAGAGGGCCATTCCAAAACCGTTCCCACAGTCAAGTTCCAGGTCACAACACCTTGGGGCATGCTACCTCACCACCTTGGCGTGGTGGGTGGAATTAGGCCCGGAGAGGATTTCCTGTTGGGTCGGGACCTCCTCTGGGAAGACCTTCCCCAACACCACTTTGCAGCCATGCTACCTCCTCAATGGAGGCCCCGACTGTAGAATCACCAAATCAAGGAACAATCACTTTGACTGGCATGCCACCAAAAGAAGAAGAACCACCTTCCACCCACCGAAGTGATCAGTGGAAGGGGCACACACAGAACAATTCTAGGCCTAGTCCTCCCTCTCCATGAAAGGACAACCAGCACCAAGGTCCTCCCTCTCCACAAAAGGACATTCAAGAGAAGAAGTACCACTTTAGAGCATGCAAGGTGGCAGACCACTCCACTAAGTGGGAAGGTTGCCCAAATAAGCAACGCCCAGAGGATGCCCCAAATCAAGACTCTCCAAGAGGCTCTGACCTCCAGCTGGGACAGGAATCTCTGTCTCAGCCCAACTCAAGCCATCCGCGAGGTATTGCACCTCCGGACCCCTCGTCATGCATGCCTGACCATCAATCACTGCCAGTGCCACTTGTGAGCTCTGAGCAGTGCCACGCTCCATCTGTCTCGGACGTTGAGCCACCACTAGAAGAGGACCCTATGCCAGATCCAGATCTTGAGACGGATCCTTCTCTGGGAGATCCTGGACCCATCACTGCATTAAACTTAGCAACCTGTGAGCCTCCGGCACCCGACACTTCATCCTCACCAAATCCGTCCTGAGAGGATGAACCCCTGGTGGATCAAACTGCTACACTTTCTCTGGGAGACCAGGAACTTGCCTCCCTGTACATAACACAAAGGTTGAGACCGCTCTTGCTCCGGTTGTCACAGCAGCTGGAGTAGGGAGCCCTCCTGTAGCCTCTGAGGTTACCCCTGACTTTGCGCCCGCTAGCCCTTCTGGCCTTTCCCCAGAGTCGGTGCCCTCATCCACTGCCACCTATAGAGGAGGCCCTCTCACTGAATTATGACATAGGCAAGATGGGTCATGGTATGGCCGCTACCTGGCTGAGACCTTGATAACGCTTATCACTACTGTTTGTTTCCCATAAGGTAGAGAGAATCTCGGCTTACTCTCACTTTCTTTCTCTTCTGCATTTACTTTTTTTTTTTTTTTTTTTAGTTAAAAGCTTGGTTATCAAAAACTAGGGTAAACAGAATAGGTAAATAATACAGGTTTCTATGTTAGAATATAATTCTATTCAGTACAAAAAGGTAAAAGAAAAAAATCAAATATAATTGTAGCATTTTTACAGAACATAAACACAATAAAATTAAGCATGAACAAATAATAATAATAAGTTAAATATGAAGAGATAAACATCAGTGGGTAAATATTATTAATTCTTATCATTAGTTAAAGTTTGCAGTTTTCGTTTTTTACCTGCACTTTTACCACAAGCCAATGAATCATTTTCTTTCCGACAAAAGTTGTTCAAGAGTGAATTTGTAGAAGTCCACACAAGCATTTCTTCGATATTTTCCATGTCATGACCTGCATCACAGACATCAATTGGAAATCGGGCGTCATTGTCAGTAAGAGTTTTCATAATAAGTGCCAATGCCATATTTCGTTGATTCTTTGCTCTTAAGAAAATTTTCATTTTAGTAATTTTACTAAGAATCATGTAACTATTATGCATGATAATATTTACTGTAATTTAACTTTTTCTGTTTGAAATTTACCTGTAAGAATGTAATCCAATTTCAGTTCAGAAATACAGCAATCTGTAAGTTTTATAATTGGATGAGTTGTATGTTTCAAAGTTGTAAATGTTTCTCGTGTTAAATTACCTTTAAGTCCCTTGTTGTCAGCCCAAAAAGTAATTGAGAAATTCATATTTTATAACTCCAGCATCATCGGTTAAAGGTGTTGAATATTGGTTGTTAAACCGTCTCCCTTTAAACTTGGATTTTACATTCATTATGGTCCACCATATGTGAATTACCTTAATGTAATCTGCTACTTCAGATGAAAATGGCAGGAGGGTTTTCGTTCCAAAAGTTAACAGAGCTTCGATTACATACTCATTAAAAACCTTTAATACTAGATTCACATTTTGTCTTTCGAGACTTGATGGCCACAATGCCTTTTGAGTCAACTTGTATGAATGACTCAAAAAAGACTCTCTTTCCAACGAGTGAAGTTTTTGCAAAGTATTTAGAGGAGCATAATTCATTTCAACTTCGTTTTCAAAGTACTTGCCACTACGAGAAAATTTGGGAAATCTCATCGTCTTTTCTTGATCTTTTTGGCCCACCCAGTTATTCCTGATGCATTTTAACAAATGAACTGAATCAAACATAAAAACAAGGGTCGGGTTTTTTGGAAAGGATGTTCATATACTATAGATAACTTTGGAGGGTTGGCAAAATATGACATTGCTTTCCCATTGATGGCATTATTGTCTGTTATAACGCAAAGTATAGTTAATCCGATCTTTTCTAATCCCATTATAACCTTCTTAATTATGGAGTGCAACGTCTCTGCTTTCATGCATTTTGTGGGAATGATATGAACAACACCTTTAAACGCTGACTTAATACTATTTACCATGAAAAAGAATGCGCTGTTTGCCGCTTCACAACTGTCAAATGCTGACCCTACAATATTATCACCTTTGTAAACGAAATAACTTTTAAATGAACTTCATCTATCAATAGACTCACTGTTTTGTCATCATCTGAAAGGGACTTAAACTTTTGTTTGATACATGCAAGGAAGTTTTCATCATGCTGCTCAAGGGAAGGACTGAAATCTTTAGAAATAAAAACTCTCTTGACTGTTGAGAAGCTTGGGAAGATTACATAACCACTGTCTCTCAGAAGTCTGTAACTTTGAGGGGAGCAATTGTACAAGAGATGAAAAAATTGTGATTTCTGACGAATATTCTAGTTTTTTAAGTGTCATCACACGTAGCTGTTCACATATAAACTTAAGTGCTGAGAAATGATTAAAACCTTCATCAAGTACGGCTGTCAACAAAGAAATGACTAGTTGCAAAATAAGAATGGTACTGCTAGATTCTTTCGAAAACTGTTGTACATCCGTATTTCTAAGGTTATTCAATATCATTTCTAACTCATTTATGTCACCGACCCTAGAAGGAATTTTATAGTTTCCCAGTTTCTTAATTTCAGCTTCGTGAACAAATACACTGATTGAACAATCATCATATATGAACAGAGACACAGGCATATGACTTAATGGGGGCTCCAAAATCCTACAAACGAACAAATATTTCTCTTTTCTTATGATAGTCCAACGAGAAGTGTTAATGAAGTTCAATTTGCTATCAGTAAAATCCTTAAGATTAAAAAAAAATTTTACTCTCCTTATATACATCGTGAGTTACAGTGCTATCTACCATTGCAGCATGCAAACCTTTTTCCTCCAGCCTTGCTCTCCTGCATTCTGGAGATTCTCTCACGTTAGAGGCAGATGATAAGTAAGCTGGACAATTAGGCAATAGTGACGGAACAGCATCATAACGTAGTCGAGGTTTTGCAAGTCTTGCAGTTATGTTTTTGTCAGCCTTTTCATCAAAATGTGAAACCTCCCATATAATATCTTCGGGACGAAAATGCAACTCGCACACCTGCAATCAAATAACCACATTTCAATTCATGTTCCTTACGTAACACGTCTATATCTCATTTGAAAACTAAAAGCTAGTTTTTATTCGTTCAATTTTAGGCAGAAGATATTATATATATATATATATATATATATATATATATATATATATATATATATATATATATATATATATATATATATATATATATATATATATATATATATATATATATATATATATATATATATATATATATATATATATATATATATATATATATATATATAGTATATATATATATATATATATATATATATATATATATATATATATATATATATATATATATATATATATATATATATATATATATATATATATATATATATATATATATACATTGTATATATACTATATATATATATACATATACAGTATATATACACAAACATATACAGAATATGTATATCTATGCACATAAACAAATGATCACTGTCACTTACCCTGCTGTTGTTTGTTGGTGTATATCCTTCTTCTCTCTCTTCACCACTAGTACCCACTTCCTTCTACAGTAAGGGTTTCGTCCTTAGGAAAGGAGAAAATCAAACTTTACTGTGTTTATTGTAATTACCTCTACAACAAGGCACACAACACTTGTTTGGCATTTTGTCTTATTATGCAATGCCAATAATGCCCGATATTAAAGTCCCTTTCAAGGAAAAATTTGTGCAGTGACCCTAACTGAGGTCAGTGGAAAATTGAGGCTTGAGATGGCCGACTGGCTGTGATTGATAGCCCCATCCTGATGACGTTGGTCACCATTTCTGAGTCATAGAACAGGCCTTCTCTTCAAGTGACCATGCCTCATCACCTCCTAGGACTGATGTAGATAGGCCATGGAGGGACCTGAAAAAGAAGAAAGGGCAGAAGAGAGCCAAGTAGTTGCAAGAGCCACGAGCTCATCCACAAGACCACCTTTAGCTAGATTGTACCTTAAGCTCACTTTTCTGTGACCTTTGTACTGGCAAGTTTTTGTTATTTTTCAGACGCTACCCGTGGGCCAGTCAAGGAAACCTGTAGGGAAGGGCCTTTCAAACAAGCACCCACGCATTTTGATCCAGCTTGGCAGTCAGGAGACATCCTTCATAGAGACAACATACTCAAGCATCTCTCTTAGCCTCCCCTTTGTTCTTCCCCCTCTTGTTGAACAGCCAGGGAAATTGCCATTTCAACGGACCCAGGGCTTCTGATGCAATTGATCGCTGCATTATCTATTCCTACGAATCGGCCACGCCTTGGAACCTGGCCAGAATCTTGTCTGGAGAAGGATTAGCATATCAGTTTCCTCAAGTCACACACTTGAAATTGCTTATAGATGCGTCACCATAGGACCCCAGCTGTTGTGTAATTCACTAATTTATGTTGAGATACCTTGTGTCCGAAGTGGTATGAAGTTGGAGCTGTTATTAGCTCCCGTAAGATCCCAGTTAACTTGTTTATTTCTTTTTCTTTTTCGTTGAACTAGTTGTTGAGTAATGTTGTTTATTTAATTCACATGTGTTCAGAAAAAATCGATATTGAGTAACCTAGTTTCGACTGGTGACCGGTCTAATTAAGTTAATTATCTGTCTTTTTTGGTGACTTTCAGCCTTAATTGATAAGGTTACGTGGGTCTTAGGTAAAGCAAGGCTATGTAAATCACAGTTATTAATAATTAAACTCATCAGCCGAATGACCCACGTAACAATATACCACTAAATGTACTGTGTCCTGTGTGCGTTCTCGCACTTTAAATATTATGTTTAATTGCTAAAAGTTTCTTTTCTCTTTTTCGTTACTGCTAATAACTGCGTGGCGTTTTTCCTTCAAT
The DNA here is from genome assembly GCF_040412425.1 of Macrobrachium rosenbergii. Lineage (NCBI taxonomy): Eukaryota > Metazoa > Arthropoda > Malacostraca > Decapoda > Palaemonidae > Macrobrachium > Macrobrachium rosenbergii. Next base: position 33,768,406 of record NC_089796.1, on the reverse strand, counting down.
ATAGAAGGGAAGCACATGGGCTGTGTGTAGCCCAAGGTTTGAAGAGGCACGAGAAAGATGGGAAAGGAAGACTGCGGGTGGAATCCTGTCAGAGGAACAGTGGCGTTCGAAGAAGAATTTTTGTAGGCTATGTTGCAGCCAAAAGGAAAATCATTACCAGCTCGAGTAATATTCACAAAACTATATAGTGTTCAACAACAACGAACATTATTATTCGTGATTAGAACTTCTATGGTACTAGTTTTGACTGCACGTGTTTCTGTAACAGTAGAATAGATCTATAACGTTAATCTTAAAATTCTGATAACTTTTATTCTAATATTTGGCAACAGCAACCTTTGGGCCATAAAGGACACAAACAGCTCTTTTTCTGAATGCTCATGTATAGAAAAATCATTATAATGAAATGACGAGTTCAGACCTGGTCTGGATTTTTTTTTTTTTTCTTATAAAACATGGAATCAGATTATGTTGCAATCCCGTAAGTGAAAATCCTCACCAGCAAAATCACACGGACCCTGATTGCTCCAGGACAGGGAAAAACTACTTTCTTTCCAGGATCGGAAGAGGAGGTCAATGTTTGCGGACTGCTCTTGGAGCCCGAGCGCGCGCTGTCATAACATTGTCTTACTCTAACAACAACAAGGATAAGGTTATGAGGCTAAAGATCTGAGTTCGAATCGCAGATGATTCATCAGTCATGACAACGATTTATCGCTTACCAAGCGCGTCATTTGAGGCATTTCATTCAGACCAAAGGAGTGATGATTTAGTCCTTTTCGTAATGACGGTGCATAAGAAGATTTTAGTTTAATCAAACACTTGAGGTACGTGGAATTCTACCGGGGCTTTCAGATGACCTGTCGACGTACTACGGTATGTAGGAGAAAGGGTAAAGGTAGTTAAGAAGTTCCGTATGAGATGACTGATAATTTTTGAATTAATTATTTTTATTGTCAACAATTATGAATGATCAATTTATTTTTCCTTTTAGAATCCATCAGGACAAATGTGTCGTGGAATACAACGGAAGACGGAGAGTATCTGCTTCATAGAAGTGGGAGTTTGACCGGAAAGGTTGAGCGCGTTGCAACTGCCACACAAAACAAAATCTTACTGAAAGTAGACCAACGAGTTTTAAATCCCGAATGAAGTTTACGACTGGTGAGAGATATCATCATTCCGCTCGTATACTTTTGTGGATACTAAGAAGGAAATAATTTGCTTATTATTAATAATGGGGCTTTAATTGTTTAGAACAAAACCCGATGGAAAGTTAACCTACAAGTAGATATCACTGAAGGACTCAGACAACCGATTTTATGACAACCTGGATTTATTTCTGAATGGGCAACAACAGCGCGAGAGACCATTGAAAAGAAGGTTGTATAAGATACATCTCTTGAATCCATTATTTCATATTACACCTGTTCGAACAGATAAAATGCGCGCGTTGTAATTTGCACAGACATGCTCGAGCTCACACACAGACAGACACATACATACATACATACACACACACACACACACACACACACATATATATATATATATATATATATATATATATATATATATATATATATATATATATATATATATATATATATATATATATATATATATAACTGTATATAAATGCGTGCGTGTCCGTGTGGACGCGTGTGCTTGTGCTTGTTTCTGCCATGTCAGCATCCTCTCATTTTAATCTTGACCTGTATGGCTGGTGGTTTTCTCGGGTGCAACAATTACTTGCTGCATATAGAATGGGGCTTATTAACAAAGGTTCTCAGTGTTAACAAACATTCGCAATATTAAAAAAGGTTCTCAGTATTCACAAAGGTTCTCAACAGCAGCAAACGGTCTCATAAAAGGTTCTCAGTATTCACAAACGTTCACAATGTTAACAAACATTCGCAATATTTTTTTAAAAAAGGTACTCAGTATTCACAAAGGTTCTCAACAGCAGCAAACGATCTCATCTAGAGGCCAAAAGCCACAGCCTCTGTATCGTGAACTTCCGTAGTCGCGGGGAGGTACACAGCGCACTTTCCTTTTCTTATTTATTTTGTAGCTTTTTATTTATTAATAGTTGTTTTACTTATCTATGTATTATTGTTAATTCAGATTCAGTTTTTTCAACTAATACGTGTTATTGATTATCTACTATCAACTCTGTCATTTTAATATATATATGTATAGCGAATCTTTCTTTATTCTTGGTTGATCTTTATTTATATGTTCAATATAAGCGTTATATTCTTTACCAGAATTCATGTTTTTTTTTTTTTGCAAATTCATTGTCATTCATCTTGTTCCATTAGAGTGTATACTCAGTATATTTATATGTATACTATATAAATATACTAGCTTACCAACCCTTGGCTGCCCGGGAAATCTCTGAATGACACCTGATAAACTCTCTCTCTCTCTCTCCCTCTCTCATTCCTGTTAAGATAGTTGCTTCAGTTACATTGCCCACTGTTTTTGACATTTTACATTTCACCACTTCTCACCCCCTTCCTATCGGGGCTGAACTTAGACTTGAAGGGCATCGGGAGTGTCTCTATTCTTCCAGCGATCTCAAAAACTATGGATTAGACACTAATATCTGTCATTTTTTACATTTTATTTTTCACCCCTTCTCACACCCCCCTCCTTCCTATAAGGGTTGAACTTGGAGTTCAAGGCATCGGCAGTTTCACAGTTCATCTCAGCAACCTCAAAAACTATGGATTAGACACTAATATCTGTCGTTTTTGGTTGTTTTTATGTCACCACCTTCCCATCCCTTCCCACCCTACTTCCTATTGGACTGAACTTGGACTTAAAGGGCGTCAGGAGTGTCACTATTCTTCTCAGTGACCCACACCCTACCCCCTTTGGTGTCTTACCCCAACAGTGTTCTTTCCCAGTCATATGTATATCAAGTTTGGTTGAAATTTACATATATAGATTGTATATATATATATATATATATATATATATATATATATATATATATATATATATATATATATATATATATATATATATATATATATATATATAGTGATATACATCTGTCTTTCTCTGACCTGTAACATTATTGTTATTTGACTGACCTGTTTACTGATTATTTTCACTGAAACTAATTTGGGTGGCATTTTAAAGTAGAATTGTTTTAACTGATTGCGAAAGTTGAAAGAGATAGACAAGGAAAACCAAAATGATAAGTTAAAATAGCCCCCCAAAAAAAACAGTCTATATTTTGGGGTAAAAAATAGTCTCAAAATAAAGTACAAGATATAGAGTTTTCACGCCGTGAAACTACTAAGTTTAATTGTATTTCCATTAACAATGGTTCGATGTTACTTCTTCTAGCTCATTTCCACAGAAACTTAAGGAAAACGATAGTCATCCTACTATTCTGTTCATTAACAGCTGCTTAGCAATATATTTCTATGATCGACGATGATCTATTCAAAGTGAATGCTCGTGATCATGGAAAAGCCTCACAGATGCAGTATGCCGCAGTCCTACTTTTAGGAAGACAGAATGGAAAGTAAAGAACAAAAGGTTTTGCTACATTTACGGTAAACAATAATTCTTTTCTTTGCTGATCAAAAATATCGGCCGAATTTCGGGAAATGACTTTCCAATTATACGATTGTTTATTGCTATTTGTGCAGTTATGACGTCGTCAAGTATTTTACTGTCAATTTTACAGTATGTAACTATAGAATATATAGAAAATTATTTGTATTTACTAATTAGGGAATTGCTATAATTTATAGGATGGGGTTAAGCAAAAGGATCTTTCTTTACCTTTGACTCATTTCTTACCTACATTTATTAACATTCATGAAGCACTGAAATTTCACTAGTAATAAGCGCAGTGTACTCAGTGTAGCCTAGATATTACATCATGAATACGACGTGATAGCCAAATGACAGAAATTTAATTGCCACTTTTGACGGCACGGGTACACTTATATACAACATAATCGACGTACACTAAGTGTTTCTGTGCTACCCTGCAATTACTTTTAATAGCACTTTCAGTGCTATAAAAAGTAATTGCAGTCCATCGGAATATGAACCTTAGCCTGTCATGAATTTCGATATCGAAAAGTTTTGATTTTCAGAACCATTAAATTCTTGGGGACAGGAATCGTTAGCTATGTTCAGCCTTTCGTGATACGTCATCATCTAAACTTCGTCTTCAAAGTGAACCTTTAGTTGTCGCAACGATATGTTCACTTATGGTGGCTATCAGTTAACTTAGAGAACTACTTTAATATTGTAGAGGTATGTGCGTACAGGCATTCCTTCCAGGGGAGTGAGTGAGCAGTATTTCATCAATTTGTCCATTTCTACTTTTACAGTGGAAAAGATGACAAAAATAATACCGTGCAATTTAACAGAAATTTTTGCTACCTGGAAAAAACTTTAATTGATGAAACCAGATGCTAAACTCTACCAAGTTCTCTATTTGATCACGCTCACACATGGATGCATGTTTTTGCGTTTTTATGTTTCTTCTTTTAGCTGTGTTAATTTTATTTTGACCTTTACTTTTTTTTTTTTTACTGCCGGTTGTTAGTAATTTTATTTTGTCTCACTTTAAATATATTGATGTAACCAGTGATGTCAAGATTATTTTACGTCTTTTTTTTTTACATATTTCTTATGTTTTTTTACGTTCTTGAGGTTTTTTTCCTATATCTTTTTGTATTCTGCTGTGTTTTGTTGAAATTTTCTTGGGCTGTACCTGAGATTTTGCGGTTCACTAGGCGTTTCAGAACATGCAAATTTCTAACCTCAACAGTGAATGAATGCAAAGGTGCCAGGTATTTATGCAGGATCCCTGGACAAAACATCGGGGTTGAAAAATCTTTGTGAGGGAACGAGGATTAGCGGGAACGACGAGCATATTCTGAAACGTCCAATAATTCGAAAACGCTCCAAGTTATTGGTTCTCTTGTCGTCAGTAAGTGGATCTTTGTTATTCTAACCGTAACCGGTTGATAAATGGTCTTTTGGATTGAGACAGAAGCACAAAAAATATAAAATGGAAACTAAGTTTGCAATTGCTATCTGATGGTTCAGTCAAGTAGCTGGGTCTGAGATCTTTCACTGTCCACTGTATGTTCTGTAAATATCTTGAAAATTACCAATAAATATATGTCTAGTTACTTGCTATATGCACTAAAATGTAGCACAGTACCGAAGAACTGCTTATTTTAGTTTTCAGAATCTGTTTCATGTCCCTTTGTTGGCTTTCACAATTTACGAATAACTGATATCATGGCTGTTGCCTTCCGTGGCTCCTTCTCCCTCTCTCCCTTCCTCCGCTCCTTCCTGTCAGTTCTTCGCTCGGGGACAGGTTCAGTATTTCAGGGCATCTTTAGATGGTTGGGCCAACAAAGGCCTTTGCCCTAAGCTGACCCTTAAATGTACTAAGATGTGAAAGGGAGTGGGAAGCCTGCTGTGAACCTCTAGATTCTGCTCAGTCCAACCAACAGAGATGATTGTCGTCGAGTGAAGTCGAGCTGAATCTGAGAGGTTAAGTATATCTTAGTTTAACCAGACCACTGAGGAGCTGATTAACAGCTCTCCTAGAGAGGGCTGGCCCAAAGGATTAGGTTTATTTTACGTGGCTAAGAACCAATTGGTTACCTAGCAACGGGACCTACAGCTTATTGTGGAATCCGAGCCACATTATAGCGAGACATGAATTTCTATCACCAGAAGTAAATTTCTCTAATTCTTCATCGGCCGGTCGGAGAATCGATCGCGGGGCCAGCAGAGTGCTAGCTGAGAACGGTACCCACCTGTCCAATGAAGAACTAATCTGAGAGGTTGTCGGTGACACGAAAAGAGACAGAGATGGGAAAGGGTTACATCAGGGAAGACAAAAAAAGAAAAAAATAAATAAATAGAGAGAGTTAAGTATACCTTAGTTTTACCAGACCACTGAGCTGATTAACAGCTCTCCTAGGGCTGGCCCGAAGGATTAGACTTATTTTACGTGGCTAAGAACCAATTGGTTACTTAGCAACGGGACCTACATGCCCTTTTCCGAACCACATTATAGCGAGAAATGAATTTCTATCACCAGAAATAAATTCCTCTAACTCTTCATCAGCCGGCGGCGGGAATTGAACTCCGGCCCATCGAATGACGGTCTAAAGCTCAACCGACTCGGCCAACAAAGGTCTTCAAAAAATAAATAGAGAGGAGAAGAGGAAGAGGACACGAGAGGATTAATACGCATTTGCTTCACTTTATTGGAGGAGAAAGCCAACGGGACAAGCAAATACATGCCCTTTTCTAAGCTAATTTTGGATGAAAAAGAAAATGAATATGAGAGGAAGAAGAGTCATGTCAGACCGTGAAAGTCACAAAAAAAAAAAAATTTATATGAGGAAGAGGACACGAGAGGATTAATACGCATTTGCTTCACTTTATTGGAGGAGAAAGCCAACGGGACAAGCAAATACATGCCCTTTTCTAAGCTAATTTTGGATGAAAAAGAAAATGAATATGAGAGGAAGAAGAGTCATGTCAGACCGTGAAAGTCACAAAAAAATTTATATATACTGGATGTAAATGCTTTTATAATTATTCAGTTTACCTTGCAAGAGACGTTCTGTGGGACAGACAAGCCAACAATCCTTTTCAAGGAAGTCCTTAGGAAGAAATGGATGCGATAGAAGAGGAAAAAGAATAACTGGTAACTTTGAAAGACAAAAAAGAAGTTAATATGCGTTAGCTTTACTTGATTATAAGAAGCAAAAAGTACGGGCAACTTTTGCCCTTTTCATTACTCGAATATGATTCTAAATTTCAAAATTCACAAGTGCACTTTAATGACTGCTACTGAAGGATACTGCTGTCCATGTCATTGCTGCCGTCCAAGCATCTCATAAGTCATGCTTATGGAACAACGGACCACCCTTATATATATATATATATATATATATATATATATATATATATATATATATATATATATATATATATATATATATATATATATATATATATAGGGAAAGATAAAATTGATTTATTGACATACATCTATGATATTTTGTACAGTACATTGCCTCAAATCGTTACAAACTGTTCTGTGATTTTAACCCAATATTTTTCATTACAGCAATAACTTTTCATCATAAAATTATACAAACAAAATAAAAACCATCGCATTCATGAAGAAAGTAGCATACTCTGCGGGGTGTTATGACATCAAGGAAGAGTCGGGGGAAGCTCAATGCGGAATCGAGGAAGAGGAGAGTTGGGGGTTAGTGAGCAATTTACTCACTCTAAGCAGATACTCAGGACAAGTCCAGTAGTTCCCATTTCCTCAATCTCGTATGTCCGGAAGCATTAATCAGTTTGCTGGCTGCCCCATCACATTCAAGAGTAATAAAGTGCCCAAAAAAGCTGAATTTGGAAACTGAATTTATTACCAAAAATTAGGGGAGGGTCTGAAACACACCGTTGCAAAGCAACACACCGACCCATCCATTAATTTGAAAGATATCGGCAAAAAACGATGACTCAAACTTCCTGAAATACTGTACATGGTAGCAACTTATCAGAAAGCCAGCACCCCAAAGCGTCTGGTAAGCTAAGGTGCTGCAGCACACACAATGTTACTCGTCAAAGCTTCGACCTTGAATGAATTTAACCAACATGAGGCAATGGCTTTGGAATGAGCAACATAACGAGAACACAATGAAGTTCCAAAGCACTGCAGTAGGCCTACACCCTTCTTACTCCTCCCTTCCCCCCGAAAAAATAAAAGCACATTTCCAAAAATTCTGCTGACCTGATTTTTTTTCAAAATTTGTGGTCAATATAGCACGAGTGCTTTCTTTTGCACATGGTCGTCAGACTTCCATCTGCTCTATTGTTAATGCCAGAGGGTTTTAAAAGTAATGAAATCAGTTCTGAATTATTTGTCAGTCCCCTTTCTAAAGAAAAGTTTTGAACGTAACAACACAATGGGACCATTAAGGGCGGAATGGACGGTACAAATACTACCTTCGTAACTAGAGCTGCCTTAAATAGGTAGAAAAAAGTTAAGTATATCTTAGTTTAACCAGACCACTGAGCTGATTAACAGCTCTCCTAGGGCTGGCCCGAAGATTTAGATTTATTTTACGTGGCTAAGAACCAATTGGCTACCTAGCAACGGGACCTACAGCTTATTTTGGAATCCGAACCACATTATAACGAGAAATTAATTTCTATCACCAGAAATAAATCCCTCTTATGCTTCATTGGCCGGTCGTAGATTCGCACTCGTGGCCAACAGAGTGGTAGCTGAGAACGGAACCCGCTCACCAGCGAAGAACTTTAAATAGGTAGAAAACAAGTATTACTTTGGGTCGGCAAAAGTAACTGGATGAGTTGTTCCTTGCCTTTAATATATCACTACAGGTCCAGCCATCAAGAACATATGAGCAGAAAAAAGATAAGTGAATAACTACTTCATAAAATAAGAAAATAGTGTCCCCTCTTGGTCTAGCAATAATCACTGAATGGATTGCTTGCAATTTTTCTTTCAGTATATCCCGAGTTTATTATATTCCAGCATAGATGCCACAGGTAATGTCCATCGTTACAGTTGTCTACATATACACAATTATTTGGAAGGTGAAAATAACAGTTCCGTCATACGTATGGTTTCATCAGAGAAGATTAGCGATCTGTATTCATATAAAATAAGCATATATTTATTATTATTATTATTATTATTATTATTATTATTATTATTATTATTATTATTATTATTATTATTATTATTCATACTGACTATACCTTCCTATGGATCCACAAGGCAAAGGACTGACTATGACTGCGCTATCAGGCTTCCACTGGAAGGATTTTTTCCCTCATTTTTGAAAGGTAGCATAAGAATGAAAGTGCACAAGGGGAATAAAAGGTAGCATAAGAATGAAAGTGCACAAGGGGAATAAAAGGTAGCATAAGAATGAAAGTGCACTAGGGGAATAAAAGGTAGCATAAGAATGAAAGTGCACTAGGGGAATAAAAGGTAGCATAAGAATGAAAGTGCACAAGGGGAATAAAAGGTAGCATAAGAATGAAAGTGCACAAGGGGAATAAACAAACAGCAAATGAAAAGTCAAGAAATATATGAAACAAATTTTGATGTAAATCTAGTACTTCGATAGAAGCCTTTCTCAGTGAGATATATATATATATATATATATATATATATATATATATATATATATATATATATATATATATATATATATATATATATATATATATATATATATATATATATATATAATAATAATAATAATAATAATTCTCACCCTTATCCAGAATTCACAGCCTTTCTTCAGCCAGACGAAGTTGGGCTGTGCGGGGGCAGGTATTGTGCCTGTGGCTCCGATGGCACCTGTGGTGATCAGATGCAAACATTTTGGAAAAGAAAAACCAGTTATTGATGAGGGAAGGGCAAGGGGAAAAAGAAAAAGGGAATTTTACCCTTGAACAACAAAATCTCCGAATAAATAAACAAATATTGAAGGTAAGCATTGAGAATAATGGCATGACTGTTACTATGAGTAATGTTAATAACTAATATTGAGTATGTTGCAATAGGAAAGACAGAACAAGTATGATCTTATAACAGCACGCTTCCTGGCCTCTGAGCATATTGCCACCAAAGTTTGCATCAATTGACGGTGGTTCCCAGAAGGCGATGTCTGTTCGTTTTCATGTGATATTATGGGATAAAGTGAATCTAATTCATAATTGTACAGAAAAGGTACATATCTGCTTGTTGGAAAGTGCATCACCAAGAAGCGTGCTTTTGTAATACAGCTCTAGGTGGACCTGGTGACAATTGAATGTCTTGCTGGTGATTATCATTTTGAATCCGACGCCGCTTTTGGTCGGGCTGCTGAAGAATTCGGCGACAGTATTCATGGACTGAAGCTTCCTCATACCAGTCTCAGATTTTTTTAGGCTGTGAGAATATTAAGATTATAATTTTTAATGCATGAAACAGAATAATTACGAAAAGTTCCTGAAGCAAATTATGCTACTAAAGAGAAAGAGACCTTGACAAAAGATTCTCCTCACAACCAAACCGGTACAGCCCAACCCATCTGTAGGAGTTTGTTAGAGCAGAAATGGGTCGGGAAATGTTGCTGATACAATAGTATTAATTGTTGACAATAAAGAAAACTGAAGAGAACAGTGAAAGACTCTGTGCAAAGGGAGGAACTTTAAAATGTCTGGCAGTAAGAGGAAGGTAATAAGAGTAAGTAGTGGTTAGGAAAATGAATTAATGGACATTCACAGTATATGAATGGTGGAAGGCTGGGAGTAGCTGATTTGTACAGGCACCTGGAAGTAAATAAAAATAACAGATGATGGAAAGAGTTATGCAAGGGAGGTAGATAGAAGGTCTAAATCAAGAGAATTGTCTTTTACAATTTGTTCTTCCTGTAAACTTCAGGTTTTGTAAAAACCTTCCGCGGTCGTCGTCCTCCTCATAACCGCTTTCGTGCCTGAACTTTTACCTGGAATCTTTTCCAGTGATTAGAAGCTTTCTATAATTTTTTTCCCTCATGCTGATTTCCATTTTCCTCTTTCCGTTCCATTCCACACCTCACAAATATTCCAGTGTCCTCTTTGTCTGATTCTGTTGTTAACACCAGGTTATCTGTATATAAAAGCTCCTGGATTCCCCTTTTATGCACTCCTTTGTAGACTCCTTCATTGATATCATAAACAAAAAAAGGAGTTTTGTTTTTATTTTTGCATGGTACTTTTCCTACAGTACATATATCGCTTAAATGAAGCAACTGAAAAATCATCTGACCGTATCCCATTTTTCTTAGCCTTTCCTCCAGCAGCATTTCCGATATTTTTTAACATGCTCAGGGAACCACATTCTTCTGTACATTTCACACTTGATACAAGTCTTCTTTTGTAAGTTTTGAAATATTCTGGTTAGGTCATCATTACCTGGCTCTTCAGTAAGTTTTAGCAAATTGCTTAACCTCTTCAGATTTCATATTTTCTATTCGGCTCTCTGGCAGGTCATCAGACCACATTCTGTATCAGTTTCCATCCTTCATTCAGCATGCTTAAAAGATGTTGTCTTCAGCATTTCTCCTTTTCTTTTTCTTTAATTTCTCCATTTCCATCTTTGTTATCCTTGGCCCTTTCATATCTTTTCCTAGAGAACCAGGGAACCGACATCTAACTGTCTAGGCTGTCCTAAAACGGTCATAGTCCTAAGTGATAGTATCTCAGTGGATGGTTGATGATTACTTTTACTGTGAATGCACTTGTTTATACACAGCAACTGCCCTAAAGTCTAAGTGCAGCATTATAATGTAAAGAGTAGGACAAGAATCAAATATGGTAAAATGGAGCATTCATAAGCAAAATAAACTTAAACATTAGCAAGAAGTGACCAAGTCTCAATATGTACGTAAGAGGTGGCCTGACTTCGCTTGGGAACAAAACATAATCCGTTTTGTGCAAACTGAAATTGAGAAGTTGTACCTCGGCCTAAGCCGAAGAAGGTTGAAAATGAATTGTTTTTACTTAGAGGACTAGAATACATCCTGGGATATTTACTGCTTGATTTAATATTACAACTGGCGTCACAGGAACCATGGATATATATATTAATGGAAATATGTAATGTGTTTTGATTTGCAATGATTAACGAAAAGAATTCACACCATTCAAATATTCCCATACTTTAGAACTGCATGATCAAATATAAAAGATGAACATTTCAAATGAGAAGTAACCTTAAAATTGGGTGAGCTCATCCACTGGGGTAAATATCTGTCATGTTCTCTCAGGCGGACTTCGTCACATCCCCTTTGGTCAATCACAAAGAGGGGGTCACATCATGAATGTTTCCATCGAATGGAAACATTTACAGTTTCATCAGAGTTTAATTATCAGTTTTTCTGGTAACCATGCTAACAGTAAAAGAGACAGACAGACATACAGGCATAAAAAAGTCAAACTAATCTAAAACCAGAACTGCACTGAAGGAGGTAATATATAAATAAAACCCACCTCTCCAAAGGATTGTTCTCTGGTCAGGAACAAAAACCTGTGAGGGGATTCGGAGTTGAGATATGGAAGTGATATTGTATATTGCAAGAAGAGGTCCAGATGCAATGTGTAGCCTAGTGAGTGACAAGACTTACCGATGATAACTGACGCGAACAGGATTCATTGTTAGGGTAGTCACCCAGGCCAAAGTTGGATGAAGTCCATTGTATTTGAGTAGGACTCAGCTGTTCAACGTTGCAAGCATCAGCAGGAGGGGCCGTGCTTGTGCTTTACGTTGTAGTGCTTGTTGATGTACTAGTTGAAGCACTTTTGATGGCTGGAGTACTTGTACTAGTTGAACTACTTGTGGTTGTCGGAGCAATTGTACTAGTTGAAGTGCTTGTGGTGGTCGGAGTACTTGTACTGGTTGAAGTACTTGTGGTGGTCGGAGTACTCGTACTAGTTGAAGTACTTGTGGTGGTCGGAGTACTTGTACTAGTTGAAGTGCTTGTACTGGTAGAAGTGCTGGTACTGGTTGAAGCACTTGTACTCGTTGAAGTACTTGTTAAAGTCGTATTAGGCCTGTAAAAATGGTTGGTCATCAATTTTAGGCATAAAGATTTTGCTATAGTTTGCTTAGTACAGCCACTCTGGAAAGTTCTGGCACACTATTTAGTGCCTTTCGGACAAGAGTTTACAAAATAGTTACTAGCACGTGATATGACTCTGACTGTCACCAGGTCATATGTAGCCTACTATAAGAAAAAAGTAGACTCTTGTAGAAGATAATAAGTGCGCTATTTTTTTTATCACTAAATTTCTTTCTAATGTCTTCCCTTTTGTTCTTATTGGTTTTAGCAGATGCTAATATAGTAACAAAGAGAGAGAGAGAGAGAGAGAGAGAGAGAGAGAGAGAGAGAGAGAGAGAGAGAGAGAGAGAGAGAGAGAGAGAGCCTGGTGGTGTGTAAGCTGCGCTGCTTTCTTCTCTTCAAATAAATTCCCATTCTTTCACTAAAATCATAAATACTCGTTTACTCAGCATTGCTGCGACTAGCTACAATACTGTCCTTTAGGATATTACGTAAATGATATATTGAATGTAATATGAATAAAAATATTTATCCGTACTTAATGGTAGGCTGTATTTACAATATATATAAAATTTTTCACCTAGCCATATATGTTGCTTATAGAGAAATAAATGTAAATAAATAAGTAGATAAATAAACCAATGAGTACTGTGAATAGTCAAACCATTGCTACATAAAATTACAAAATACAGTAAGAATTTAAAGATCCGTGCTGCCCCAACTCAAGTATGAAATCATATTGTCAATTAACAAATAACCTCTTAGACATTGAACTCTGTCATTTCACAAAATATGTTTGTTTCGTTCTGTTTGGTATCAAGTGATCTCCCACACTGGCTTGGCGAGTCTTATTACGTGATTCCTGATCTTGGGATTACTTGTATCCCCTTTATTGGTTATATATATAACCCAAAATACTTCCAATGGCATTTAAGTCAGGTGACTTTGCTGGCCATTCGATTCTGATTACGTGTGGATGCTCTCTGAACCATTCTTTTACAGTTTGTGCATTATGGACAGAAGAGTTGCCTATGACTACATAAAATGGTTCTGGGTCGGAGAATAGCAGGGCTCTCAGTGACGGTACCAAAACTTCCTCTGGAACGCTAATATATTGGGAACTAATCGGTTGTGCGTCTATTTCTTTAAGTTCCCCAGGACCACAGGCAACCATCCATGCTCATAGGACTGCTGCAGTAATTCTTCCTCGCTTCTGTGATGGTGGATGTTTTCAGGGTAATAGCTATAAGTGATAAAACGATTGTAAAAGGTAATGAAAATTTCAGTATAATTACGATGATGAAGAAGAAAATGAGCATACTCATAGGTCCTAGGCCTATTCCCTATCTCTGTATATGCAAAAGTATTCATATAACAATTTTGATTTAACATTTGTGTGAAGTGTAGATGGATCATTATCAAAAGAAAAATATACTAGAATGAAACAAAGTTACCCTAAAATATGCACTGAATATAATATTTGTATCACGAAATAAAACGGTGACTCGTATGATAGACCTATACTGATACAATATCTGATTCATATGATAGGTCTATAGTGATATAAAGATCAAATCCATATTATACACCTATAATAATAGTGTCATCTTCATAACAGGCCTACACTATAAAGAGAAGTCTAACGGTCTCAACTTCATAACAGGCCTGTGATAATATAAATGCCCAAGTCTTACGATAGCCGTTATGACAATGAAGCCTTCATTCTTACGAACAGAACATTATGAAATGAAGCAATATGATTGTTAGAATAGACTGAAAAAAAAACACAAGCTAAAATTAATCTTTAGTGCCATTATTTGGACTGTTAGTCCTACCCAGTGGCGTCGCTATGGTGGGGGGGGGGTGCCAGGGGGGCCCCGGGCCCCACGGTAAGATGCTTGGCCCCCACAGGCCTTCCCCCCCTCGTTGAAATGCCCTTTGTAGCTAAACTTTAACCCTTTGGTGGCCAAAAGCAGGCATTCTCGTCCTATGGATATGGACAAAGTTGTATCAAAATTTGCCAATCGACATGATAACAGAAACGTACTTCTTTATTGGACAGATATGTAATAGCGTTATGTTTTACAACTTTACCGTTATATATTAAATGTTTACATGCCATGGTCATATTTTTGTTTGAAATAAGGAAAAATACTTATAGTTAATTTACAGTTCTGGCATATTCTTAATCATTCACCTGATGTTGGTCCATGTTGCGTGTACGGCTTGTACTCATTATAGATGAGAAGTGAAAGTTTTTTTTTTTTTTTTTTTAAACACTTGACACATGTGCTTCTGCTGATTTATTTTGATCGGATGTGATACATTCTAATGGTATTAATATTCTCTATTTGATCCATTTACATGCCACTGGGATGTTTTAGCTGAGAAAGTATTTGAAATATTTTTAGTTTATTTACAGTTGTGCTGTGTATCTAATGACATTATTTTGGTTCTTGTTACCTTTGCAACTTGTATCGAGCTGAGAAATGAGTGGATATAGTTATAGGTTTTTAACACCAATGACATTTGTTCATGATATTTTCATCCAACTTAATGTTATCAACTTTTGTATGAAGTGACTGAAACTACAGTATAGTTACAGTTTTGAATAAGTGCAAAGCAGTTTGCTTCTGCTGCTCAGAGTTTTTCCAGGGAGAGGAGAAGAAGAAGAGGAAACGGGATGGGTCGAAATTCTGAAGAGATTTTGGAGGGTCTTCAGTCTCTCGTGCTTTTGACGATGTGCACTATTTTGATATATTTACGTGACAAGGATACTGTACTATAGTTGAACATTAAAATTTGATAACAGAAATGAGGCTAGTGCTGAATATAAGGTTTTAAGGAAATTGACATTAAAGTATTCGATACATTTGCAATAGCAAGAGTTGAAAATTAATTAAAAACTGAGCTCTAATCATTTCAAATTCAGGTTTACTAATTACTAATACTATTATTTTCCTTCATTAGCATGAATATATACATTCGAGAATGGTATCTTTTACTAATTACAGAACTGATACATTAGTTTAGTGTAATTTTTTTGGCCCCACCTATGCCCCCCAACATATTAGATTTTTATCTTATTCAAATTTTACCCACATAACCCTCTCTTTAGGTAATTTATTTAATGTTTTCCGTGTTTTCCTGGGACGCCAACAGTAAAGACTTGTCCCGATGAAGTTGACATCTACCGATTTATGTTAAATGGTTTGGTTTCCCGCCCACACGATGCGTGACGTCATGACGAACAATGTCACTCAAATACGGAGGAAATCTTATTCCTTATTGTAGATTTAAACGAATATCTGTAGGTATCTACATCAATTTAATGATTTGAGTCTTAAACATAAATATTCGAATGCAATATCACAATTAACTGGTCACAGTTACTGAGATTGTGAAGAAAATCAACACGCTCCGTACTTCAATACTCTAATTTCACCGAATGATAGTTTTGGGTTTCAAAATGTTGCATTAAATTTTGTTAATTAATGTTATTTTTCTGCCAATTTTATATATTATATTGTTTGCATGCACATTAATCTTATTCTGATTGTAAAGTGTGGTTTCTATTTAATTTTAATAGGGAAAAAATATCTATTGGTGAACGAAGTTCACTGAAAAGTGTGCCAGAGCTTTCCAGAGCGGCCGTAAAAAGAATGAGAATTTTTCTGACTGAGATATACTTAAAAGCGATGTCATTACATATGCATGAATATATATATATATATATATATATATATATATATATATATAAATATATATATATATATATATATATATATATATATATATATATATATATATATATATATATATATATATATATATATATATATATATATATATATATAATATATATATATATATATATATATATATAAATATATATATATATATATATATATATATATATATATATATATATATATATATATATATATATATATATATATATATATATATATATATATATATATATATATATATATATATATATATATATATATATATATATATATATATATATATATATATATATATATATATATATATATATATATATATATATATATATATATATATATATATATATATATATATATATATATATATATATATATATATATATATATATATATATATATATATATATATACAGTGAGAATTTTGGGAAAAGGAGAACTGAAAGAAATGTGGTGACATCCAGGAAGAGAAGGGGTGCTGAAGGGTCAGAGTAGGTGAATGGGTAATGAAAAGAATATACAATTTGAAAGCATTGGGAGGAAGACCTACAGTAGAAAGGATGGATAATTAGTATGGACTTTTTACAATTTGCTCTGATGAGTACGAATAAGTGCATTTGAAATGAGAGAGTGTGTACGTGACCTTTCCATAGGAACCTGATTTTAGCTATGAAAAAGAGAATGAAAATCTTACGTGCATGAAGGAACAGGTTCAAAGGTCACATTGGCAGACCATCCAGAATAGAAGTTGGTGTTTGTCTTAAAGAAGAGGATCATCTGATTGCTGGAAGAGCTGAATTCTGTGCCGTTAGCAATCCCTTGATCACAGTAGCTGTAAAGACGAGGACAAGGCTGTGTCATTTCCAGAATTTACAGAAGTAATTGTATTTCCCAAAGGACGTTGTGGGAATTTAGTTATCTATACGCCCAGCCCCATAGAATGCCTGTCAATCTGATATGATGCTGCGTTACTTGCAGAATTCCTTTGGTAATGTGCACCGTGTACAGTACATCAGCACAAGAATCAACATAAAACCATTCTTCAAAACTTTTACTTTTGTTGGTCAACAACCAGACGTTCAGAAATTGAAATGACCTGACTGTTCAAGGCTCTTCTGCAACAACCTTTTGATTCCTTAAATTTCCCCAACAGTGAGATTGGTGGTCCGTATCTCCAGGGCGTCGAAGTAACAGCAGTTGTTTCCATCGCAACAGGGATTTCTTCCGTAAAGTCTAAAAGAATTTAACTTTATCTTCACAGTGGTGCACTGAGGGGCCTGGATCCATTTCACACATTTTAGGCCTGCAAATGGGAAGGAGAAAAAGTGAAAAGAGAGGTGAGGTAAGCGCTCTCACGTGTCAAAGTTGTCTTTGAGCTGGTGCGATTTTCTAACTAGGGCAGCCGGAGAAAATCATTTCTTCAGAAACACTGGCTGAAATGAGCTTTTGATTCAGTTTATAATCAAACGTACATGCCAGTAGCATAAAGTTTTGCCACGGCCCTGTATATGTCATTCCACAAACCACTGAACGGCTGGGTGGAACCTTCGTTGGAAACCACGAGTTACATTGTCATTGCTGTCTAGATTTCGAACTGCAAATTTGATTTTAGTTATATACTTCTGTGAGCCGTTAAGTATGTTAATATAAGTGCCTGGAATGTTTTCAAGAAATATGAACAAATAGAAAAAGAAGACATTGTTACGACAATGACTGTTACGTGACTAGGCACAAAATAAGACACAGAAAGGTACTTGATAAACCAGGGAGATTCTTTGTCTGTGGAAGATTCATGAATATGAGGGATGAATTATTTGCAATTTCCCGTCGCAAGGTTATCACAGACTCCCGTCTGGGAGTTGAATCGTGGACCTTATCAAAAGACCGAAAAAGAAAAAGTTTCAGTCAAGTTAATTTCGGGATGTACTGGGCAAACAAACATAAAATACGACTGTTGAAATTTGAATGTTGAGGGAATGATTCGTGCAAGCTGCATCTTGCAGATTGAGAGTCAGAAAGCACCTTCTCTCTGAGTGTGGGCCGCGTGAGGGGATGTCAGCCATTTATCGCAGTCTCATGATTTGCTGTTTTGGATGAAAAGTCGTCCATAGTCACCAAATTTTACAAAAAAGTGGAAATATACAAATTTGAAAATTTAGGGTGTCCTAGAGCGAAAATTAAAAACTCAGTTCTCCGCACGAGTCAGTAATTGTCAGCAGAACAGAAGAACAAAATTAATTAAATCGAGAAGGCGATGGAAAATACTAATGTGTGGCAGTGAAAGTTAGTGAAGTAAAATAGGAGTTAGATAACAAGAAAGAAAAATGCCCTAAGACGCACTGAAAGGATTGGCATACAAAAAAATTCCCCTGTATCACCGGATGGGAATACAGAAGCTCTCATAGTGAAGTTCAAAGGTAAAAGAACAGCAGAATACGCAATAAGCTTTAAGTGTTGGGGTACCTAGGACATGAGATTCCCCAGTCTGATACTGTAAACTTACCTGAAGGATATCTATTGGGGTAGTTGGGAGATGTTACTGCCCCAGGCGCCGTGCCATTTGCTGAACAACCTGAGAGAAGACTGTCTGCAATGCTAAAGAAAGTGTTAACTAATTTTTTGAACAGAGTACACAAAAACTAGATTTAAAATATAGATCCACCCTGGAGCTTTTATTTGCAACAAATATCAGTGAATCACTTGCAGGATGGCTTCACTTTTCTTTAAACATTGCACTCTACTCACATCCTGATGCCTGGCGTCATTAAGGATTATAACCTTTCATATTTCCAAATTCATTATTTGAAGGCACGGGAAACAATTACCTCAGAATTATTTGAACTACTATTGTAAATAATTCATTTACTATTGGGTATGTTTGGTCTACCTTTCATTTCTTTTACTTTGCTAGGGAAATGGAAAATACAGTAGTGTTACATGTACTGTAGTATCTTACTGTAAGTCCTTCCCAAATCTGGTAAAATTTGTCTAAATTCCAGTCTTTAAATTACAGAGGATATTATCATTTACCTTCTTCATTTGAACATGTTTATACTATACATGCATTTATATGCAACTGGAATCAATCTCGAACATATGAAAGAGCAAAACAAAACTGATCTAATATGTCATGTGTGGTGATCTGTCGGAGACACCTACATATATCCAGTATCATTTAACCTTCGCGTAAAAGTATAACTGTAACAATGGTCACAACCACAAAGTGCCGGGAACAATTTTCTAGCTATAGTTCATAACTGAAAGATAAGGAAAGGCTAAATGTCTCCTGACGTTCTCCTCCTAGTAGTGAATGAGCATCAGTCACTTTGGATGGTAAAGTTGTTGTCATTGTAATTTAAGTTAGCCATCAGAAGTTCTGAATCTGATTCTTTTCTGTCAAGGGAGAGGATGGCCTGCAAACTTGAGAGTCTTCTTCACAAGTGACCGGAAGCTACACACTTACCACAGTAGCCTTAATTAAGTGTCTCACAGTAAGCGCCACTTGTTCTGCTGTGACAAACACAGGAACAGTTCTTTCCTACATAGCCATCATTCTGGCAAGGGTTCCTGGTAATGTTGCAGTTTTGCTTCCATTTTGCTGATTTCCAAATTGGTGCAGAAATGGACCATGAAAAATAGCAATAGATTATTTGCATTCCTCATTTCTAATAAGTACATGTATAACGATCATAATGTGATTGTAAAACACATTTTAATGAAGGATAGGTTCTTTATGAAATCATCTTAACTGTCTATACTGCAACAAGTAAATAATATCAGCTTCAACTCGCTAATGCAAGGATACATCGTGTTGACCAGTAGCTTATCAAAGTGGCTCAGCCCCTTGTTGTTGCCGATGAGTTCTTGCGCCAACTGATTCTTGGTTACCAGGGTATTTTTGCCATTCACAGTGAAGTACTGATCAGAGAAAAGGCAAAGCTCTGATTAAAAGCAGAAATTTCCATTTAATCAGATTAAGGAAGATAATGTTAATATGATTTCTAAGGGACAGATTTTAGCCTTGTTCCAACATCGATGGAGTCAACTGAAAGAGCTGATTGGACAATATCAAAAGTTGAGGAATATCCGATGCCTTTAGTGCTTTTGAAGACTAAAGGTTCAGGATGAGATTTAGGAGAGCCATATTAATGAAGAAGAACGTTGTCTAATGTCTTCATAAAAGAATGACAAGAATTCAAGCTTCAAACGTTACATGTAATTTATTTTTAATCAGTATATAACAGCATTGAGAATTAAAAAGAACTTTACCTCAAAACATAAGCTTTCATGGTCGCCACAAAAATGAATAGCATTCATTTGTATGATCCTTAGTGTTACGTTATATTGTATAAAGAAAAATGGATCTCTGTCAATTCGTGCCCTCCTGCATTTCTCAGAGGTGCTGGGCATACTAGAAATGCTGGAGAAACTCGAGAATGAAGGCGCCCATGTTAGTTACAAGGAAATTCCACAGCCTGATTTTCATCATTTAAGCAAACCAATCCATCTGTTAGACAACTGGCTTGAAATTTATAATTATAGACCATTTGATAAAAGGAAAGGCTTCTAGAACTGGTGAAACAATTTCGTCTATTTTCAAAAGCAGAAAGGGCTTAGGAAATAACCATACCATCAATTATACAAAGAAAAAACTTATGTAGTGCAATTTACCATTCACATAACCAAGTTTGGACATATTCCCTTTTAACTCGCTTCTTCAAATTCTTCCGTTGATTCTGGCGGAACTGAAATCCAACTTCTCGCCTCTCCCATAAAAGAGCTTGCATTAATTCCTGCCCACTTAAGTTGAATGTTCACTATTGATTTTGCCATGAAAAGCGTTAGTTTAAACTGGCCTTTCTTGCAGATCTTCCTAAAAATGCCGAGAAATTCGAAGATAAGGGAATCAGGTGAGAACCTATAGGTTATAGACTCTTAGTAAACTTGACGAAGGACGTCAGTTAACTCACATCCGAGCCATAATGCATATCCGAAGAGAAATCGTATGGCACCGAGTAGTTGTTGTCGACTTCTTTGTTGAAGTTGTTCTCCTTGCCGGCTTCCACGTTTTCCAGAATGACGATAACATAGTCGTCCCGGTCAGAGCGCGACTGCTCGTGGTAGAACCCTATGGCGTGGCCCACCTCGTGAGCCATGGTTCCCAACGGAAAAGTAAGTTGTGAGGAAGGTGAGACTAGCAATGCTCACTTTTAAGATCCTTGTGAAATGACCGGTGTCGTGAATCGAATAAAACCGAGTAAAATGAAGAAAGGGATATTTCTCTTTAAGTGCAGGCAACAGGGTGAACTCATTGTTAAATATGCACCGTACTGAAAACGAGTTGATTATGCTAAGGATAATTTTAGCAGGCTTATTTAACAGTGTATCATTAACTAGCAGGTAAATATAATCAGGGCTCTGGATTGCACGTATTCATGCAAAAGTAGTTTGTTCAACTGGATATCAAAGACTCACGCTAGTGCATCCATCCCCAATGGATACATTTTGTGACGTTGACAGCATCCCGATGAATGACCAGCACCCAGAGCCTTTGAAAAAGTTCAAGTACTTTGCTGGAGGAGTCCCTGTGATTAACTGGAAGTCAATACAGGTATGCTCCTCCCAGTGAGCCAGCCCTGCCTCTACTTTCGCTGTATTCACAGCCGCTGGAATGACACAAGGGGAAATCCAAAATCATTCTTAAATTTCTGTTGAAATGAGAAGTTAACAGAATTTGATATTTCATTCAGTCACTGCTTAAAAAAAAACATTTTTCTCAAAACCTCTGAAAGAACGTCATATAATCAACTCATTTTTTTCTCATCTGTGGGACGTGTAATAAATCAAACTTCGTCACAAGTGTCAGGCCCAGATATTTACTGCTGGTCAATGTAATTTTATCCAACAGACACGTCATTATCCTTTATACTCGTTCAGCCAACGATGCTAAAGTTCTCAGTGAACTCGAGTTGTTTTTGTTTCATCCCTCTTAGGCAAAGCCATCTGCATAAACCATCTTTTCCACAGATATGTGAAAGTCCTCTTTTCCTCATGGCCTAATGAAGGCATCAACACGGCCTGCCTTGTAGCTGAATGTGTTATGTGCTGATCCTATTAAGTACCAAAGATTATTCTTCAAACTTTTTTCTGAAAAGTCAGAACCTTGACATTCGCACTTGAATTTCATCACTGTACAGGGCTAAAATATCTGCCATAAATCAGTGCTGACATTTCCATTGTGAGATAAATCTTGTGCTCCTTGGAACAGAAATGAAATTTGACATTATGACAACTTTGTATTGACAGCTTTAATTAAATCAATATTTTCTCCGAATTTTAAGGTTGAGGACATAAGTCAGGTAGTAAAATGGGTGAAAAATGGAAATGCATTAACACTTAATCTGACTATGACAGAGGTCGCAGTATGATGGCACTATTGCAGTTGGATGGCTTTGCTGACCATATAGTTTGAGATAATTCATTTGTAAAAGGCGAAATGTGAAACAGGTGACTGTAATTATTACAGGTACATAGCATTGCTAAATATGCCTGTGCCTGTGTACAGTAGGGTTTGAAACAGTGTAAAATATATGGATCACGAACATATTATGAAACAAATGTCAGAAGCTTGGGTATAAAGAAAAACAATTTTTGTATATACAGTATATATATATATATATATATATATATATATATATATATATATATATATATATATATATATATATATATATATATATATATATATATATATATATATATATATATATATATATATATATATATATATATATATATATATATATATATATATATATATATATATATATATATATATATATATATATATATATATATATATATATATATATATATATATATATATATATATATATATATATATATATATATATATATATATATATATATATATATATATATATATATATATATATATATATATATATATATATATATATGAAAACAGAATCCACTTGAACTAGGACTACTATGTGGGAAGTAAAAAGTATATCTTAGTTTAACCAGACCACTGAGCTGATTAACAGCTCTCCTATGGCTGGCCCGAAGGATTAGATTTATTTTTACGTGGCTAAGAACCAATTGGTTACCTAGCAACGGGACCTACAGCTTATTGTGGAATCCGAACCACATTATAGCGAGAAATGAATTTCTATCACCAGAAACAAATTCTTCTTGTTCTTCACTGGCCGGTCGGAGATTCGAACTCACGACCAACAGAGTGGTAGTTGAGAACGGAAGCCGCTCACCCAGCGAGGAACTTATGTGGGAAGTACTGATAGTCTCAGATAAGAATGGGTTTTGTTTCCAGTAAGGTCAGATATTCCTAAGGATAAAATTGTTAGAAATTATAGAGACAGATGTAGGGCAATTTATGTGATGTTGAAAATTTCATGAATGAATGATGTGGTGAATTTCGCAGATGGTACAGTGTTAAGTGTTGGCAATGGAGAGGGAATGTAGGGACTGGTGGAAGAACCTATAGTGTCTGTAAGAGCAGAGAGCTGAAAGAATGTCAGCAGAAGAGTGGTTAAAGAGTAAGTGGAAGCCAGGAAGATTGCTCAGTGAAGCAGGCAAGGAAGATGGGAAGTACTTTGCTCGTGTAGGTATTTCTTGAGAATAAATGCAACAGCTGGTGTTAAGGTGAAGATATTATACATAATTTAGCAAAGGCAAAAAAATGGAGCTGAATGATTTGAGGTGGTCTGATCATGAGGAGATAATGTACAGCGATAGGTTTGTGGAAAGGATGTATAATGCAGAAGTCTTGGGAAACAGAGGAGAGAGTGACTGTAAAAGGTGCTGGCTAGATGAATTGGAGATGGGAGTGGAGTGTGGCTGTGGTGAATGTGGTCTTCCACTCACTGTCTCCATACTGGTAAGGTACAACTGGAGTTCCGTTTGGTCCATTTGGCCATCTCGCATAAGTGGGTGATATGGCCTTCCTCTCCAGCAACTGCCTTCTCTGCTCAGGAGACAGCAAGATGTCGCTTTCAAACAGCTCCTCGCCGTTGACATGAGTGGGGTTGACATTCTCAAATCCACCGAGCTGTTGGGATGGGTTCATAAACTATACTGAGCTTCGTAAACCTTACAAAAGTATTTCTAGGTCAGAGTTTTCGAAAGTACCGAAACAGTCAACAGAAGTTTGCCAGAAGCAAGGGATGAGGAAATGTATGATCTTATTGGTATTCAAACGGAATGGGATATATAGAAATCAATTAAATGTTTGCTTTCTTCAAAAGAATTATGTAAACATTTTTTCTTAAAAAAACAACTGCCATAAGCACCGAGCTCATTGCCGAAACTTTATCTGATAGAAATTTAACACGTGATGAGGCCTTGATTTTGCCTAATGTTAGCTCTGTTTACTTATACAAGTCAGCCTTTGACTATTGAAGATTGCATACCCTAACATTCAGAGTGACAGAAAGGAAGAGAAGGAAAAAAGTCAAGTTCAGAGTACTTACGTCTTCTTTCTTCAGGATGGGAACCTCCTGGGCTCTTGGAATGGTGATCATAGGAGGATTTCCTGGCTGCGGATTGAAACGAGCGAAGAAAAATACAACCTTAGATGGGAGGGAAACACGGACGAAGAAGGTTTAGAAAGCAATAAGTGGAGTCAAAATGAATAGGATGGGCGAGATCATTACTGCGATTGATTTGAGTGCAAGAATTTGGTTTTAATGAACAGGACAAATTACTAGATAACTTAAAAAGCATGCGCTTTTAATTCTAATATATCGTGGAGGGCAACGTGAGGAGGCTCAGTTTCCCACAATCCAGATGAAAGGGGGTCGGTCAGTGGACACTGACTGGTGACTCGCCCTACTCTTCTGATTCTCATTTTCATGAATGTTTTCAAAAGTATACTGGTGAATTTGTTTGATGCTATTTATCCTTTTTCTTCTTCTCTCGTTAGTTTTTATCCCTTTGCATATCTATGCATGCAGTTCCTTGTTTACTTATGAAGCTAAAGGACTTGTTTCCTTGTTCCTATAATGTACAGAACTGATTAACAGGGAGGGAACACTGAGGGGAAAATTCCGTGAATACTCACCGGCTGCGCCGTCATCACGGGAGGATTATTCCGTGGATGATATAAACCACTTCAGTTGTTTCATGCTATCGCATTGTCACTTTCATATTCTACAAATACGTAATGATACATTTCTTATTATGCAAATAAATGATTGTCAATCTTTTTATTACACAAATAAATAATAATTCATCTTTTTATTTTTAAATCTTATATTTTATCAAGCTTTTAATTGCCTAAAATGCCATTGCTCTGGAGCTCTGTATTATCACAGCAATATTAATTAACAGGAAACACAGCCAAATGGAACTGGAATAAATTCGCAAATAACGATAATGTTACCTTTCTAGACTCAAAAAGGACAATTAGTACATCAAAATTCTTGTATGAGCAATGTCACAGAACTGGGAGTCATAACATATCCAGTTATGACGTTACTTACCAGAATGATGGGTTTCATGGGCGTTGTCTCCTGAAAAAATCACAGATTGAGTTGTTTTTGTGCATTTGCTTTTACTGAAGATTTTTATTTTGCAGCTCAAGATTGTTTGTCTTGAAATAAGCATCCAAGCAAAATATTCTGAACACTTGCCAAGTAGGTCGTACACATTCAACGCTTCTTTCGAAATGCAATTGTTTTGGCATGGAAAGCAGACAAAAAGCAAAGGAGTCAGCAGCTCATAGATGATGTAATTTAAACATAAGTTTTTAAGTGATACAATATGATGAAACGGTCCTGGTCTTTTCATACCGAACTCAGGAACACAGCACGTGTTGAATGTTAACAGCTTTAGTTGCAGACCACTTCTCTGGCCGTAACTTTCTGGGTCAGTGTTTAGAAAAGATCAGAGAATGTGTCTGCCTTGTACCTCGTGTAAGATTGATTTAATTATCAGCTCACCTTGTGGTATAGCCTATACTCCAAATTTAAAGACGATTAACCCATAGCTGATAATACAATGATTCTGTATGATTTATGGCCCAGGTAACCTGTGGTTTACACATCGTTTTATCCTTATCATGGAGGTTTATCCACAAAAGACAGCGTCGCTATGTGATCCCAATTTCCATGTGGGTTGGATTATTCCTCAATTCTAAGAACAACATGAGGCTAAAGCGGATAAGAATCTGGGAATTTCAGACCTCAGAGCCTGATGTGTTTTTGTCATTATGTGGCCTTTTTCTTTGCACCGCTCTTAAAGATTCATTAAAATACGCCATTTAAATGATCAGCGTCTGAGAAACTGAGGAGCTACTTATTTTTACATAATGTGTTCCTACCCCGTGAAAGCTTCCAAGTCAAGCCGATCATTTAAATGGCGTATTTTAATGAATCTTCAGTTCCTCGTTGGGGGAGTCGGTAGAGTTGTCGGCTAGCACTTGCTAGGCACGAGTTCGAGTCTCCGCCCGGCAAATGAAGAATTAGAAGAATTTATTTCTGGCGATAGAAATTAATTTCTCGGTATAATGTGGTTCGGATTCCACAATAAGCTGTAGGTCCCGTTGTTAGGTAACCAGTTGGTTCTTAGCCACGTAAAATAAGTCTAATCCTTCGGGCCAGCCCTAGGAGAGCTGTTAATCAGCTCAGTGGTCTGGTAAAGCTAAAATATACTTACTTTTTAATGAATCTTTTAAGAGCGGTGTAAAGAAAAAGGCCACAGAATGGCAAAAGCACATCAGGCTCTGAGGTCTGAAATTCTCAGATTCGTATCCGCTTTAGCCTCATGTTGTTCTTAGAATTGAGTAATAATCCAACCCACACGGAAATTGGGATCACATGACCATTACACAGCAGTCATCATGTTCAGAGAGAACTAAGACTTCAACAAAATCGACTGCTTGGGCACCACCCCAGCTGCGTTAATCTGTCTAAAAAAAAAATTAATAAATAAAAAAAAAAATTGTGCTCTCAAAATACATAGAACGGTGCAGTCATCATTCCCTTATAAAAGCCACTAGTCAACAGGCGAACATCTTCTGGATATATATTATCTTTGGCAATGAGATAAGAAGTGACAAACAGAAGCAACCAACAGTGATCAAGAGAACAAGAACAAGGATATATCAGTTTCACCGATAGGCTAAATTATAGGTTACAGTACTGAAGAAATGTTTCACTGCCTCCCCCTAGTTACAACACACACACACACGCACACACACACACATACGCACACACATACAGATGCACACGTTTAGTCGTTTAATTCTTTTGATTAGCTTATCTGAAACGAAAGATCAAATAAAATTTTCTGAAAAAATTTGGTATTGTCTGTAAGTACGCAGGTGGGTCTGTTGCCTTCTTTTCACTAATTCCTCTTCAGAACCACTAGATCAGTTTTAATAAAATTTTCTCAAAGTATCCTCGTGCCCTCTTCTTATTGGGGGATTACAGATAGCGAAATCTTCCCTGAGACCACTGTTTCAGGTTTGTGCAAACACTTTCTCTTTTGCAAGTGTAGAAAACTGGCTTAGGTGAGCAGTTTTGTAAATCCAATTGCAATTCTCACATATGTTATTTAGTTTTACCCGAACTAATAATTTTTATTTAGACCTATCTTTTCTAGTCGTAATTTTAGCATCAATTTTGTAATGCTATGCTGTCCAGTACTATGCATGCTTGCATATTCTACCACAGAGGGTCAATAATGACTATAAACTGAGATGTTTTCTTTATGCTAATACTACTTTTAAAGCAAGTGCATCCGACCCTCGCATCCTACAATTCGGTGGAAAGGGGTTGGGGGCGGCTCGGGGGGCGGGGGGGGGAGCCCTTGCCACAGAACAAGTGAAATACAATACTTCAATTCCACTGATAGTTCTCATTCAGATTAAGTTTATGGAATGTTTACAAACTAATGTCTTGCACCAGGGTAGCAACCAGGTACCCTCGGTTAGGTTAGTTTAGGTTATGTGTGGTTGGTTAGGTCATTTGATAACATTCAAAGCACACATTAAACCCTAGGGAATTGCTATTTGCAAGTCCAAAATGCAATAATGTTTTAAAGTATAATTTTATTCTAAATAAACCGTAAAAAACAACTTTTACTATTTGATTAAAAGTAAAAACAGTAAATCTGTTTGTGTGACAAATGCTGGTTTAATTTGTTTTCAGGAACGATGTCTCATAGAGTTTAATAGCTTAGGATGCAGTTATGGGGTTTCAAGTAGTCTGGTCTCATAGATCTACAATGGATGAAATTGCTTATTGCAGTGTTCGCAACACAAGCCATAGCTGTTGACTGTAGTGTAAGACTTAGGTCTGTTGTCAGACTGTTGCTTTGTTTGCCATGAATTTTTCCATTTCAAAGTTTTCAGGAAATATAAAATATTTGTATTTTTAGTCTATGGCAACACCCAGGAACGCTGACTATGTACCTTGTCTCAAGTTTCTGTGGTGCCTTCAGTGCTATGCATTAAGTACTGTTTCATCTCACCTGTCACTTAAAAATGAACATTCATTGAAAGTCGGTCATGGCAACACTGTGGAATGCACCGTCCACATGCACACGATGAGAGGAAATGTTCGAGGAGGGACTCGATTGCTTATGGAAGAGACTAGAGAGAAAAACCACTGAATGTAAACAGAGGCAGAGAGAATAACAACGAATGGACAGAGAAAGAAATTATGGTGATCAATTGTCTCCAGTATTGTAATATTGGAATAGGTCCCAACTTTTTCCAGTACAGTTTATATAAAAATAGTAACATTAAATAACATACCCTATCCTTTTATAAGGTAGTGTTTATCACTTATTACCCTTCAGTATTGTTACCCAGTCCGACGTACAATTGGCATGCCCATAGAAGTACGCACTTCTTGGTTAATGCCCATCCAATTATGTTTTTTTTTTACATTAAGATGATTGACAAACAATTTGCAATGATGATAAGCTTTTGTTGTTTTTAATACCAAAGAAGGGGCCATGTAAAGTCCCTGCTCAATGGGTTCTCTGTAATGAACATCTTGTTTTCTGCGGTGCCTTCAAGTGCGACCTAGGGTCGGACGGACACAATATTATTTTCATTATTATGAATTGTATATTTATTATCTGTTCATTTGACCTTGCACCACGTATGTGCGACAGAGTGTTTTTATGTCTAACCAGTCATTGTTAATCATTATGTTTTCTATATGTACCTGTCCTGTTTTGTGTAGAAAAATAGTTTGACCTCAGGTCACCTGTAAATTTTTGTACCCGCGGTCTGTGCGTTATACGCAGACGTCCACATGCTACTTTATAAGCGGGTCGCTTCATCAATAAACCAGCAGTACTTGCCTTCCTGCTCATTATTTCGCACCTCTCAGTGGTGACGCCTGGAGTGGTTCCCGGAGCCATTAACGAACGCAAACGGCGACTTAGTCTTGGCCCGATGAACCAACCCAGGCCTCTAACGGACTAACTACGGCCCTCTAACAAGGCGTTCGGGCGTCACCGACCCTCGTCGGCAAATCACCGGTGTCATTAGCAGACCCACACGGCACGCTCCCAAGCATGTATTGACGCAAGTGTTCCCTCACACTCCACGTGAGAGCGTGGAATGAGCATGGACACAGACATCCCCACCACATACAAATAACCGCGAACTTCTCGGAGGCAAACGTCTCCCTCTGGCAACCCCCTATTGTGCGCTCCTCCACGCCGGTGCCTGCTCCCTGCGCGATGCCCCTCCTGACGGACCAACCAAGGGTACCCCTCAGCATAAGGCTGCCTCCATTCACCCATCAAAATGCAGCGTCCTGGCTCTACAGAGTCAAGGGGCAATTGAAGGTGGCAGGCCTGACCGACGAGGTGTTAGAGGTGGACATTGCCCAGAGGAGATGTATAAGAAGGTCGCCCCAAGGTTAATGACAACGTCAAGCCCTGCCACCTTCCAGGAGTTAACCCTTCTTTGACTATTCACGTATTTATACGTTCGGCTACTTTTCGTCACAAAGACTATTCACGTATATATACGTTTGCCATTTCCCGCCATTATGGCAGATTTTTTTCGCGTTAAAATTATTACCACATGTAAGTCCAAGATATTCTATGCCAGTACAACACAAAGACTACAATATATTAACCAAGATTATAGAATTATTATAATATTTTGATATCTGGCTATCATTGTTGGCGGACATAGGTGACATTTGCGACGGTGCCCTTAGACAGTGACAGTTCTACTCCGAACCCTGACGATGGTAACGCTACCAAGGCTTCTGTTTTGCCCTTAGGGGAGGTTTATCAATAATTCCCTTTCACGGTGGATGAGAGTCCAGATATTTGCTGCTTCCTTCTTATTTTCATGATATTTTTATGTACTGATAGGAGTCGACGTTTGCAGGTAAAAGTACCCTTATTATACGCCTACAAGTATAAATTGCATTATTTTTTTCAGTACCTGGGAACGGTTATTGTATGAATAAGGATGGAAGGAGTTGAGAGAGAGAGAGAGAGAGAGAGAGAGAGAGAGAGAGAGAGAGAGAGAGAGAGAGAGAGAGAGAGAGAGAGAATTTTCGGGCATTTATACGTAAAGTCCTGTAAAGGCAAACAGTCGATTTCGTAGTAAAAGCAAATTACCGATGCTCGAAGTATTTGCAAACAAGCAGTATGTAATGTTTATTTTTTATAATAATTCTAAATTGGTAAAACATCTCGTCAAAATATCCCAATTGACCTTGAGAAGAGAGCGGTTACGGTGGGGCAGAGTACTTATAATAGGATTATAGGGGTAACCACGGTTTGTAAACAACTTACTGCGACACACGTGTACTGTTTACTTATTGTTTACTTATAGGCTATGCATTGTTACATTTTCTACTTCGAAGTAATACCATGCCTCAGATATGACATAATATGGCATCCTTACTTTCCCCACTTTCACCATCCCATCATGTTTGTCGGGCTATATATAATCCCATGCTACAAGGCATTCCACTCGATCACTAAATATTGGATGTCTTTTTATAAATGTTAGAATAAAGATTATTCTAATGAATAATGGATAACTAGGTTTTGCTTATTCCTGTTATATGTTTGCTTGAAGGTAAAGCCCGCTCAACGTGCAATTTATAGTGCTATGTTGCCATAACCACACACACACACACACACACACACACACACACACACACACACACACACATATATATATATATATATATATATATATATATATATATATATATATATATATATATATATATATATATATATATTTCAATATAAATTATATATTTTTCAATATTCTTCTTTCTGTTACTATGATCAGATCCTGAAATGAAGGGTTCAGGTTCATGAGCTTTCTTCCAACTTATTTTGAAAGCTTCATATATATATATATATATATATATATATATATATATATATATATATATATATATATATTATATATAATGCATATATATATATATATCTTATATATAAATATATATATATATATATATATATATATATATATATATATATATATATATATATATATATATATATATATATATATATATATATATATATATATATATATATGAAGCTTTTGCAAGATAAGTTGAAATGTTGAAAGGAAAGATTGTAGCCCCTGAGCTTTCCTTATTTCAAGATTTGATCAAAGTATAACAGAAATGAGAGAGAAAAAACGCTTATATATATACATATAAATATATACATATATGTGTGTGTGCGTATGTGTGATTATAGCAACATAACACTATAAATTGGAAGCTGAGCGGTCTTTACATTGATTATCTTAGACATGTATATTGTATGCATGTTAACATCATTATTCACTTTACAGCCATTATATATATATATATATATATATATATATATATATATATAATGTGTGTGTATATATATATATATATATATATATATATATATATATATATATATATAATGTGAATAATGGTGTTAACATGCACATAAAATGCATGTCTAAGACAATGTAGGTCAAAACAGTACTAAGAAGGCAACAAACGGAACTGGGTCACGGGATTACTCATTTGACTGTTCCCAGTCATGAAAGGCAGACGTGCGAGAGATCTGCGTCGTTTCCGGCTAGATCCTTACCCATCTGTAGAGGACGACCGAGATCTCATTCACAAACTCTTAGATGAATATGATGACGAGCCAAGTGGTCCTTTATTTGAAGACGATTTGGAAGAGGTCAGTGCACATGAAAATGAATTATGCGATAGTGATCATGAAGACGATAATGATGATGATAATAATGATGGTGGCAACGATAACACTAATCGAAATGAGTCGGTGCCTGAAGAAGCTGTGATATTTGACGGAGATAACTAGTCGTGCATCGAAAATGAAGTGAACTGGCAGTGGGTTAGTAGTGCCGATTACCACCCTCATATTTTTTATTTCGAATCCAGTTCTTCAGGAATTCAGCCCGACTGCCCTCTATTGGATGACATTCCAGAAATGGACTATTTTCTAGCATTTTTTGATGCCCCGTTAATGGAAATAAGTGAAGAAACAAACCGATACCATTCACAAAAGATGAGGGATGTTGCACTAGGCCGAACATCGATAAGAAAAAAGTGGTCACATACATTTGTGAGTGAGTTATACACCTTTTTTGCTTTATCTTTACTCATGCCGCAATCAACGAATACTGGAGCACCGATCCTTTACTACGCACTGAAATTTTTGGCAAGACCATGTCACGTGATCGGTATCTGTTGCTGCTCCGAACTCTTCATTTTGCTAACAACGACTCTCAAGACAAAGAAGATAAGCTTTCCTTGATACGACCTATTCTAAGTGATTTGACAAGAAAGTTCAAGCTATTTTTCAAGCCATTTAGAAACTTGGTTATTGATGAATCTTTACTTATGTACAAGGGCCGTTTGCGTTTCAAATAATATATCAGAACGAAGAGACATCGCTTCGGGATCAAATTGTTTATTATTTGTTGTTGTGAAACAGGGTACATTTTGGGCCTCATTGTTTATACTGGTAAGGGAACTGATATTCAATTTGACCGTACCCTTAGTGTTTCCGGTGGCGTTGTTAAAACAATGATGTCTGATTACTTGAATCAAGGACATACACTATATACTGACAACTGTTATACGAGCCCGTCACTGTGCAAATACCTTAAAGAAAATGGCACCGGAAGTTGCGGCACGATAAAAGAGACGTGATAATGCGCACCGCGATTAATTCAAACGAAATGGATGACAGTGGCAAAAAAGATAATGTTACTAATGAGGCTAAACTCAAACCTGCAGCAGTAGCCGATTACAACATCAACATGAGAATGGTGGACAAGAGTGATATGCAAATTGGTATTGCTCAGACTGTGAGGAAAAGAGTAAAGTGGTACATCAAACTCTTCTTTCACATCCTTGATATATGCTTACTTAATGCCTAAAATATGTACCTAGTAAAACAGGTAATAAGCCTCGGCTGAAAAGTTTCCGATTGGCTGTCATCAGACAGATGCTCACCAAATTTGCGAGTGACAGAACAAATAATGGTAAAGGAGGACGCCGATTGGTTGAGAGAAATCCGATAAGAGTCGGTGCACTGCATTTCATAGAATTTTCTCCAGCAACTAAAAAAAAAGCAGTCAGCACAACGAGCTTGCTATGTTTGCAAGTACACGAGTAAACGACCTGCTAAGCGTAAAGATACGCGTTACTGGTGTCCTGACTGTAAAGTGCCACTGTGCTTAGTTCCATGTTTCAAAGAATTTCACACTTAACAATTTCTAAAGCATCACATTCGGACTTTGCATGGATTAGGAAGAGAGAGAGAGAGAGAGAGAGAGAGAGAGAGAGAGAGAGAGAGAGAGAGAGAGAGAGAGAGAGAGGATATGTGTATTTTTGTGATTTATGCATTGATTTACTCTTGAAAATTAATTTTCTAATAGAAATGTAGTTGTAATCTATTGAAGTATTTTCTTATTCTTAATTACAAATCATGTAAATATTCCACGTTTTTAATTAATTCCATGCAAATATTCTAAGAGGAAAAAGTGTGGTAATTTTTGTACGTATATTGGTAATGTCATGAGAGAGAGAGAGAGAGAGAGAGAGAGAGAGAGAGAGAGAGAGAGAGAGAGAGAGAGAGAGAGAGAGAATGTATTTGTCTATTTCAGCTGATTAGGAAAGAACTGTACATCGGAAATTATATATTTCTTGTATAAATTATATGTGAATGAACTATATTTTATGTAATGTCTATAAATGTGCTAATTTGCTTTTTTTCATAAATGTAGTAAAGCATTTAACAAATAAATAAAAAGAACTGAACACGAGAATTTGAATCCTTCCCTAAACGAAGAATATAAATGTAATAAGCACAAAATAATGCAGTTTAATTATGATAGACAATAAATGTCCATTCCTTTAACACTTCTAAAAAATAAATAAGAGTAAAATTAATCATAACTATTGATATGAAAACACTATGAATGCGTACGTGAACAGAAAGCATAAAATAACAAAGTGAATCATTTCTTACATTATTGAATGACTCAGTGTTCTGATTGTCCTAAACAGCATAGATCCTACAATGCACCCACGTAGCAGCGCATGGTCATTGTAATTTTAGGCCTATAAGGGTTACAAAGCATTATGAAAACAATAATTTAGTCTGCAACACACGGATTGGTTATTTCGGGGATTTGAAAATGAGCAGATATTCATTCCATTTCCACGCACATAAGAAATGAACACGAAAATTTGCTATATCTAATAATGAGCTTCATCAATGAAAGGAATGCTTATAGTATGACCTTTCTGAACCGATCCAGGACGACAAAGTTTGTAAATCCTTTATCATAATCCTCAATCTCACGGGTGGCCTCGCCCTACCTTCCTGACCTTGACCCGTGGCATATTCCACGGGTGCGTTGTTTTATAGGTGTGCTCTCGTCCACGTGGTCGTGTTGTTCCTTGTTTCTGTGTTGTTTCGCTATACTGTTGCCTGCCACTACAGTATTAGCATACAATATGAATACTATTCCTATGAAAATACAAGCCTTTTTTTCAGTGATCTTGTGTTAGAAATAAATAACCTTCAAGTATATCCTATTCAGTAATAATATATCATATATAAGATTATATATATATATATATATATATATATATATATATATATATATATATATATATATATATATATATATATATATATATATATATATATATATATATATATATATATATATATATATATATATATATATATATATATATATATATATATATATATATATATATATATATATATATATATATATATATATATACATATACACACACATACACTTATTCACTGAGAATGTCTTCGAATTATAAAATAGTAAAATAAAAAATCTTATTCATGGGTCAATCAGATTGATTACGAATTATCTGCAAACAAATAGTGCTTTTCATTTGACCTACAACTAACTA
Organism: Macrobrachium rosenbergii; assembly: GCF_040412425.1. Classification (NCBI taxonomy): domain Eukaryota; kingdom Metazoa; phylum Arthropoda; class Malacostraca; order Decapoda; family Palaemonidae; genus Macrobrachium; species Macrobrachium rosenbergii. The sequence continues at coordinate 33,732,532 of NC_089796.1, read as the reverse complement.
CAAAGGTACAACAGAGAAGATTCCAACAAACAAATGGCATTTAGATGGATTAGATAGGATTATAGCCCTTCTGCCCGGGACACCAGCATAAAATCGGTGTAAGGAAACTAGCCAGCTGAGCTGAGTAGCACCTCGCTATTTGTAGAGATATCGCAGTATTTGGCAGGTTCTCGCCAATTTATACAATATTTACAATTCAATTACACACAGATGGCTTAGAATTTGGCTTTTTATTCTTAATATTCTTAGTACTATGATACTGATCTTCCTTTCCATCAGAATTTAAATGCTTATTTTCAACTATGAAAATTTGAAAAGAACCCAGTCTTTGCCTCCAAACCGAAGGAAAGAAACTCAGTCTAATATGGGCTAAAGGCCACTCTTGTCGAGACCTGCTCCCTGCCGGTCTCCGAGAAAGCTGCCCGCACTCTCGACCTCGCCCTCAAGCCCTGGCAGGACATAAACCTCCTGGAAATGTGGCATGCCCTCCAGGAACTCCTCCTCCCCGAGACTGACAGCAGCAGCAGGCGCAAAGAGATCAGCCTGTCGAAGGAGATCTTCCTGCGGCAGCTACTCCCAGAGTTCTGTGGGCAGATCACAGAAGCATACATCCTGCCGGTCGAGAACCTGATCAGGGTGGCACAGGAGCTGGCAGACACCACGAGGGTCGCGAAGCGGGCATGGAAGCCCACACGCCCCATCAACTGCCTCCAGCCGGAGGACCCTACCACAGAGGGCACCAACGTCGTCGATAGGAGGAGGCCACCCCACCAGCAGAAGAGGGAGAGGCCGAGGCTTTGCTATTACCACCAGAGGTTTGGGAAAGCTCCCCGCAATTGCAAAGCCCCCTGCCTTTTCTCCCTTCCAAAAAATGGGTGAGGCGGCGGCCACCCTCTCAGGCCGACATGGCAGCAGCATCCGAAACACCCAGGGGCTCCACACCAGTAGGCTTCTACGTCCGCGACACTATCTCTGGCAGGATGATGCTGATCGACACTGGGACCATGCGGTCAGTATTCCTACCTTCCAGAGAGGACCGCAGACTACCGCCGGACCTGGCTACCTCCCTGATGGCTGCCAACAGGTCTCCCATCCTCTCCTACGGCACCAGGCTCCTGTCATTCTCCATCCTTGGCTGGAGGTACAAGTGGAACTTCATTGTCGCAGATGTTAGGACCCCGCTTTTGGGTGCAGAATTCCTTGCCCATTTCGGACTGGCAGTTGACGTCAGCCGCAAGCGCCTGCTGGACACCGAGTCCTGCCAGTCCCTGCCCTTGTCGCCGGGCCCCAGGGAGCCCACAACCTATTCCGTCTCACCCCACCAGTATGGCTCCCTCCTGAATGAATTCTTGGAGGTTTTCAAACCCGAGCTTTGTCAGGTACCTGGGGCCCCTGCCAAACACGGGATATATCATGACACCAAGACAAAGGGCCCCCCCGATGTATGCGAAGTTCCGGAGGGTTCCCCCACAGCACCTTCAGGAGGACAAGAAGGCCTTTCCCGAGATGGAACGGACGGGCATATGCAAGAAGGCTCCCAGCCCATGGGCCTCCCCCCTTCACATGGTGCAGAAAGCGGACAGCACCTGGAGACCCTGTGGCGACTACAAGCGGCTCAACCTCGCTACAGAACCCGAAAATTACCATCTACCAAACATGCAGGACCTAACGGCCTCCTTCCATGGGCCAAAATATTCTCAAAATTAGATCTCTTGAAATCATATTTTCAGGTACCAGTAGTTCCAGAAGACATCCACAAAACTGCCATCATCACGCCTTTCAGGTCCTACATCTTTTCCTTCTTCACCTTCAGTCTGAGGAACGCAGGCATGACCTTCCAGACGCTGGTGGACAGCATCCTGGGCGACCTGGACTTCTGTGTCTGCTACGTCAATGATATCCTAATTTTTTGCAGATCCCACAAGGAACACCTACAGCACATCCAGAAGGTCCTGCAGTGCCTGCAGGAGAGTGGTCTTGTCGTCAGGTTCGACAAGTGCACCTTCAGTGTCGAGAAGGTGGAATTCCTAGGCCACGAGATATCCCCAGGAAGCGTCCGCCCAGTGTTGTCGAAGGTCGAGGCTGTCGTCAGGTCCCCCACCCCTACCTCCATCAGGGCCGTACAAGAATTCCTTGGAATGGTCAACTACTACAGGAGATTCATCCCGGGATTGCGCACACCATGGCCCCCTGACGGAGGTCCTCAATGGTTGTCCGAAGATGTTAGAGTGGGGCCCCAACCAGTAGTCCTTCTCCTTGATGAAGGCCGCCCTCGCCAAGGCAACAGCTTTGGCCCACCAGGACCCTAGCACTCCCCTCCAGCTGATGGCGGATGCCAGCAACGTCGCCTGCGGGGCCATCCTGGAACAAGTCATCAACGGAACCCCTCAGCCCATCGCCTTCTTCAGCAGGAAACTCAGTCCCACTGAGTCCTGCTACAGCACCTTCGACAGGGAACTCTGCAGTGTACTAGGTGGTATGCCACTTCAAGTTCCTCCTGGAGGGTAAGCCCTTCTCGATTTGGACGGTCCACCAGCTGCTGGTCCACGCCTTCACGAAGCTGGGGGATGCATGCTGCTCCAGGCAGCAGCGGCACCTCGCAGCCGTCGCGGAGTTCACCTGCACCATCAAGTACCTCCCCAACAAGAAGAACACAGTAGCTGATGCCCTCTTGAGGGTCGAAATCGACACAGAGCAACTCAGGATCAACTACGAGGACCTCTCCCGCGAACAAGCCGCCGACCCAGAGACCCCAACTTACTGCACAGCAGCCATGTCGCTGAAGTAGAAGGACGTGCTCCTCGGCCCTGGAGTGTCAACACTGCTGAGCGACGTGAGCACTGGCTGTCCCCACCCACTGGTTCCCACATCCCGTAGTCGGCTGGTCTTCGACGTCATCCACGAACTGCCCCACCCCTCCGGAAGGACAACAGCCAGAGTGCTGATGGAGATGTTCGTTTGGCATGGCATATGGAAGAACGGATGGCCTGGGCAAGGCAGTGCTTGCAGTGCCAGGCCAGCAAAGTGGGGCGGCACAACGAGCCTGGGGCGGGCGATTTTCCCCAGCCGAGGAGACATTTCGGGCACATCCAGGTCGACGCAGTGGGTCCTCTTCCCTCATCAGGAGGAGCAAGATACCTTCTAACAATCATCGACCACTCCACCAGGTGGGCCGAAGCTACGCCCATGGAAGAAGCCACCTCCACTGCATGCGCTGAGGCCCTCCTCTCCAGCTGGATCAGCCGGTTCGGTGTCCCGAACCGTATAACTACGGACAGGGGCCCTGCTTTCCTGTCCGAGCTGTGGACTGCCCTGGCACGCCTGCTGGGGACCACTCACCACAGCACTACCACCTACAACCCTGCAGCCAATGGAATGGTGGAAAGGTTCCACAGGTCCCTGAAGGCGTGTTTACCTGTCACTCCACAGGTCACCAGTTGTGAGATTCAAGACGACAGGTCTGGGTTTAACTGATTTATCTGTTGTTGTTGTTTCAGATTTAGCTGGCCTTTTGCCAGCACGGGCTCTTGCTCCTAGAGCAGCCCGTAATGATTTATTTTTCGGAAGCCAGGTATACATTGAGGAATGTGGACGGAAAGGTGGTCACTGACCTGCTGATCCCATGTCACGCATTTGGGCAAGAATTGGTCTTTGTTAGACGACATATAAATGAAAATAATTTGTGTTACAATAAACGTACAAAAGTAGTTACATACATCAGCGGAAAGGCCGGACAATAATACGTATGGAGAGATATATAAAAATATGAAATAATAACAGGTAATATACATGACGTGATTAATGCAGAAATGAAGAGGCGCTAGACGCCTTTACATGTGATTGTAAATGGGAATTTGTAAATTTCAGGAAAGGACTTGCGCAGCAATGCTGCAAAGCACTCATGCTCACTCTCCTATTAGAGACGACGGACATTAGACATGTAGTAGGTGTGTTCTTGATTAGAAGGCCGGACACTGGGTAGATCTTAATCGAGGCAGATCACTGCTTTCCGTCGACATGTATCCTGTCCAGTAGTTAAGCTACACTACACTACACTCGCAGGCTTCGGTTACGTTGTGAAGTTAGTGAATTGTGTTAGAATTTAGGTAATTTTGAATCTTGATTGCCAGCCTGCACATGATCCAGAATTTGTCTTTGTTTCTTGATTCGGGTTAATGTAAATTTAGATAGCTATGAGATTAATGTAAATTTAGATAGCTATGAAATTAATGTAAATTTAGATAGCTCAGTATGTTTTTTGTGTGATTTAGTTTATTTTTGTAATAAAATTTAGAAACTGTCGGGGTCTTTTAGATTGCGTATCAGTCCCAAAACATCGGGCAAGAGCCAATAAATTGAGCTATCGTTGGGAGAAATTCTTTAATTTTTGTTTAAGCAATCTGAGATGATGTACACAATAAGGATATCAATATCTGCAGCTTCGCTATAAACTTATGATTTTTTTTTTAGCAACTGGAATACTATTATTTTTTGCCTTCTTTTCTTACGATATGTCCATAGCACCTACCTCATTCATTTTATGACCACTTGTAAATGGATAATTTCCTAGAACGAAACTTTTCACTGTATCAAAAATTAATTATCCTTAATCGAAATACGAGCTAACGTTCCAGTAATATTTATTAGTAAACTACTTTTCTTTACCCCGTGCAGGTGAGCAAACCATTATTATTTGCCCCTATTAAATTCTCATTTCCTCGGAAATCAAAATTACATTCCTCACATAAAAAGCTACACAGTGCATTATCGCAGGTGATTAAGAGAGAGAGAGAGAGAGAGAGAGAGAGAGAGAGAGAGAGAGAGAGAGAGAGATTATATGTCACTGGCGTCGACGAAAATGAGATTTTCAGAGTTTTGGAAAATAGAATGGGATGTTTCGACACTCATTAATATATCATGTATAATGAAGACAGTTGCGGTTACGTTTCGAATGAAGAGACAATGAATAAAATGAAATACGAAAAAATATTTTGCCGAGGAGATTGAAAGAGGTTTCGTCTAGTGGTCCCCAGCGCCGAGTGCCTCCGTTCTCTCTTATCTGAGAATGTCTCGACAATCAGACCATTACACTGGTGTAGTGTACGTGACAATGCCATTTCGTTTATTTTCATTTACATCTTGTTGTAATGTTTGCCGTTTTCAACCACGAAGCTAAAGGGCTTTTGACGTCAAATGGATGTTGCGGGTAAGATGTCCTGATTCTGGCGTCATTAGAATATAACGGTAAATCTTCTACTTCTCTGTGATATCGACCAAGAGTAAAAGTGATGCCAAATTAATGGCGTTGCGGCGTAACAACGAGTTTGTCACCTCCAGGTCTTTACATCGATAGAATTATGATTCCCACAATTACAATAGAATTTAATAATGAATAAGTCGCCTTTTATAAATGCACACACATATACAAACAACTTTTTTTTTTGTTTGTCATTTGCCGCTCTCAGGGAATCTCACCTGAGAGAGAGAGAGAGAGAGAGAGAGAGAGAGAGAGAGAGAGAGAGAGAGAGAAAGTAGAACAATGATTCGCTAATGACGCAGGATTTTGAGGCAGGCTCCTTTGGATGTGTGATTCAGAAACAAACACCAGAATTTCACTTCTTTGTGAAATTTTAGGGATTACATTAAATGATTAAGCATTCTGAGTTTTTCCGCTGGATGAAATTCGTTACAAGTTGACGGGAATTTTTTAATACATATCAAAGATTTACCAGAACAAATGGTTGATACTGGCTGAAATTTCTCGAATATCTTAAAAAAAATTAGATTTACACATCTTCCTGCAGGGATTTTTCCCATAAAACCTTCCATCCAGTCAGGTTTAGAGTGACGATATATGTGCTGATTCTGATTCAAAATGATATTACTATTTCCTTTGTTACACGTCTTTTATTATCATTGAGCAATATACTATATGCTGCACATTTAATAAATTAAAGTTCTGAAAATAAGAAATCTGAACTTGAGATTTCTGAGGAAAAGGATGCTCCTTGGTGAAACCAAGCGACATGCAGTTAGTGCACTCTCTCTCATGTTTTAGACGTCGCGTAGGTCAGACAAGTTCTTGTGTTGTGTCGCAGATCGGCCTTGAGGCCTGGGGTAATTATAGTGTTTTTGATCCAATTTCATCAATGCCCATCTCAGCCTTTGTATTAATTTGCACCCTGTAACGCAATAACACAATATTAGTGAACCCGATGGGTAATACGTAGGCTCGATTGAATTGTGATTTCAGTGAATTTGTAGGAGCTTAATGTAACTTTGTGCCTTGACTTCAGCCCCACGCATTCCAAAATTCATCCTTTGTTCTTTGTTCAATTCGTATGTTAGCAAATTTAACATAAGTTGTCGGTAGCCAAAGTGTACATTACTTCATTATGAAACGAAAGAGCTAAACATCTGTGTATATCCTTGTCTGTGATTTTTGTGATTCATTTACTTCATGCATTGGCATATCTTGCTTGATGACTTCGTCGTCAATAAATTTCAGCATAAAATTATCGTAGATTTGTCTATATTTTTCATATTGAAGTAATATTAAATAGTTTGGGTATATTTTTGTACTATAGATTATTTTTGTAAGTAAAATCCGAAAATCCACTTGTGTTTTGTATTGCTGGATGGTAGATATTCGGGTAATGAGCCAAAACGCAAGTAGTCAGGCTAGGCCATTCTGGGTGGCATTAATCAGACATTCCCAACTGCCTCCTATCCTGCCAGTTACAGAAGGAGTTGTGGAAATCTTCAGGAAACCAGGTGGCCTCAACATAAATTTTGACAGTAATGCGGAATTCTGGACATGTACGTATGATTTTGTTGTCTTACACATCGGGGGTAATGATCTAGCAGTGGACAAGCCCAAACCCATTTGGGATAAAATTAAGAACTTAGTTGGGAGAATAAGAGCTTTAACTTGAAAGCTGGCGATCTGTAGTACCGTATTGCGAGGTTACCCAGCACATAATTGTCTTGACATAACAACAGAGATTTACAATGCCTGAGTGCATAACTTGAATGCCCAAATTCATAGATATTGCAGTAGATGTAAAAATTACAATTACGGTGTCAGACACGTATCCATAAACATAACCGTGTTCCTCTATGGCAAGGCAAGTGATGGTATACACTTCAGCGAGGAGGTGTAGGGCATTTTCCTCAATAGTTTGATGCATCTAATTAGAGGCGAACTACGTAGACTTCAGAGTGCACAGTAAATTCATTTCAAAATTCAACTCAAACTTAACGTGATGTAATTTCAAAAGCTGATTAATCGAGATTGTAGCATTTAACCCTTTCTTAGTATTCCCGCCTACCGGACTGTAGTTACTGCCTAACCACCTTGTTCTAGAGTTTAACAGCCATTTCCAACTTCACTGTATGTAATTCCTAATGTAAAGCTAATGCAAAGCTGGAAACAGCTGTTAGTCTCTTGAACAAGGTGGTTAGGAAGTAACAACCCTCCGGTAGGCGGTAATACCCGCCTGCCCAGATGTAAACATTCCAGTTTGCCTTTCAACTCAGGTTTCAGATTGAGGTGTGGAATGAGGTGGGCATAAAACTGTCATGTAAAGGACCCCAGGTTTGTATAGTTAGGAAAAATTTCTTCCATGCTGTGAGTGTAATTGATAAATTAATATTAAGAAATTCACTTTCACTTGGTGACCTGTCATTTATTACTTGATCTTGCATTTTATCAGTTTATGGGCTTATGAGGGGTTTCTTGTAAGGATAAAATTATTACTTCAAGGCTCAATACACAGTCACCCCCTTCCAAGCCTGTAACAATAATATATATATATATATATATATATATATATATATATATATATATATATATATATATATATATATATATATATATATATATATATATATATATATATATATATATATATATATATATATATATATATATATATATATATATATATATATATATATATATATATATATATATATATATATATATATATATATATATATATATATATATATATATATATATATATATATATATATATATATATATATATATATATATATATATATATATATATATATATATATATATATATATATATATATATATATATATAGTATACAACAATTTCCATCCAGTACAAACAAATAAATGTTCTTATCTTACTCCGGATTCCAACCTAGGTATAGTAGGGTATTTAAAAGGATCATAAGTAAAAGATCAGCTTCAAATGTGACATAAATTCATAAAATGCCACATGCTGCAAACACACTAATCAGTTGTCATGGGAGAGGTGGGTTGATATTGGTTGTAAGTACTAAAACCTGAATTTATATTTACAGCAGAATCGTGTCAAAGTATACTTCTCTCGATGACTCAATGGTAAAATTCGTCACTGCAGTCGCCAGTTCCCTATCAGTCGGGAGTTCGAATTTCCCTGGTGGCGAATTGCTTATCAATTGTAATTCCCCTTTGGTGTTCATTATTCGCGAGGCAGAAGGAACTGGATATTAAACGACATTTGTAGCTTAATACTTGTAACTATAAAATTTATATATATATATATATATATACATATATATATATATATATATATATATATATATATATATATATATATATATATATATATATATATATATATATATATATATATATATATATATATGTATGTGTGTGTATATGTATATGTGTGTGTGTGTATGTATACATAAATTTTTGTTACTATATATATATATATATACTATATATATATATATATATATATATATATATATATATATATATATATATATATATATATATAGTTCCTCGTTGGAAGAGTCGGTACAGTTCTCAGCTAGCACTCTGGTAGGCCCAAGTTCGTGCCGGCCGGCCAATGGAGAATTTGAGGAATTTACTTCTGGTGATAGAAATTCATTTCTCCGTATAATGTGGTTCGGATTCCACAATAGGCTGTAGGTCCCGTTGCTAGGTACCCAATAGGTTCTTAGCCACGTAAAATAAGTCTAATCCTTCAGGCCAGTCCTCTCTAGCAGAGCTGTTAATCAGCTCAGTGGTCTGTTAAACTAAGGTATACTTAACTTTTATATATATATATATATATATATATATATATATATATATATATATATATATATATATATATATATATATATATATATATATATATATATATATATATATTATATATATATATATCTATTTATATATATATATATATATATATATATATATATATATATATATATATATATATATATATATATATATATATATATATATATATATATATATATATATATATATATATATATATATATATATATATATATATGTGTGTGTGTGTGTGTGTGTGTGTGTGTGTGTGTACATATATGTATATATGTGTGTGTATATATCACATTCATTGCGCCCTCTATCGCGTTCTATCTATTTCTGCCTTTTTTACAATGGCTTCATTATAGTCGCATACACCTGCCACCTCTTTAAGAAATTTACTTTCATCGAGTGTATATGGTCTCAAGTGTGAATGGCAGATTAACCCCCTTTGTAGAGACATTGACTTTTATTATATTTCCTCTCACCTGTAAATGTTAATTGCATTCAGGCAGCATTCAGCAAAGTTATGAACGTTCACCTTGGTGCTACTTCATCTCCATGTGGTGAATCTGGTATGCTTTGGTGTGTCTTTCCCGGGCAACCGGCCGTTCGCCAGATTGTTCCAGAAGCATTAAGTAATTGCACCGTTGTATGCAAGAAATCTTGTTTCTTCTGGATGGCGCGACCACATAATTTGGTCAGATCTTTTCGATTACTTAGGTACCTGACTAACAAGCAATTTGTATAATGGAAAAATGCATAAATGATGAAAATGGAGCGAAATAACGAAGAGATTACCATCTGCAACACTGTGCCTTTGTCGTGTGATTCTCACGCACGAGGAAAACTATGAAACGAACCACGTTTGGACTATATTATGTCTCGCATCAAATACTTCAACGAGGCAGAACCATTTCAACGAAGCTTGGGTGGGACGAGTAAAGGAAGGGGCGAAACACGAAGACGACAAGGAGGTACCGAGTTTGACGTTTTTGACATTCTTGCCAAGGCAAGCGATGACTCAGGCAAAGTGATGGAGTATGCTTTCTTTAATTCGTTTTCCTTTTCTCTTGGGAAAATAAGAAAATAAGTCTAGGAGAGGGGAAAAAAGGTACTCATAGCGTTCGTGGAATGAAAAGTTTGCGAGGACCTTGCGACCCATGAAGAAAAGTGGTGGCCGTGGAGATCTTGGCCTCAGGAAACGCTCTTCAAGATAGCGTCCATTGTCTCATGATTTCACGAGATAACCAACGGCATTTTGTTGATATGTTTAAGGAATACTGACTGATATTTTCGACAAAAGCTTCTGCAGGGATTTTGCCGCCAAAACCTCCTATCTAGTCGTTTTAGATATCAGTAGAATTAGCGAACGTAGTAATTGTGTGTCAAGAAATGACGACGTGGAAGTTGAACGAGAGTTCTGATTTGGAAAATGCTAGTATCATTTCATTTGTTGCATGTCCTTTACTCTTGAAAAGTGCACTGTACATTTGCACCTTTAGTTATCTAGAGTTTGGGAACTAAGAAACTTACTTGTAGCAATGTAGTTGTAAATTTGAAATTTCTGAAAAGAACGCTCTTGGCCATGCCGCACCTTCCCCTTTTTCACTCATCATCTAGCACGCTTACAAGATAGACAATTTTTTTGTCTTTCCCGGGCAACCGGCCATTCGCCAGATTGTTGCAGAAGTATTGGGTAGTTGCTCCGTTGTTTAATCCAACGTGATCGACGCCGATCTTTGCTTTGCGTTGATGTGCATCATGTCAAGTAGCAACACTATACTCGTAGGCTCGAACAAGTTGCGATTTTATTCATCTGTATCAGAAATGAGGTAAGTTTTTGAATCTTGATTGCAGATTCCCACATGTTCCAGAAATTCTTTCTTTGTTCATTGTCAGTGTGATTTGGTTGAGAACCCAGCTAAATCTTGATTTAACGTAACGTTGTTGTAAATCTCCAGTTAATTTGTAGTAACATAAGTTCAATAGCTTTGGTGTTTTTCTGTGTTAGGGTATATTCTTTATAGTAAAACTTTTAAAAATGAACTTGTGTTTGTGTAGCCACCACCTGTAGTGCTGGTTCGGAGCCGGAGTCTCTTTCAGACTGCATCAGGCGCCGAACAGCGGGCGAGTGCCATAAGCTGAGTTATCGTCGAGAATTCTCGACAGATATTACTTTCAAATTAGGTGTTGCTGAATTTTAATGAAATCTCGTAAAATTTATCAAGTCAGTTTTCAGCTAATTAGATTCAAATTTTCTTCTTAATGACAATTAAGAAATTGGTGTAACTCTCCAAATTGTTGAAGACCAACTTGATCCTTTTAAATAAGAAATTCACTCCCTTGAAAAGAAAGGGAAAAATTATGGAATAATAGATATTATATATTAATTCTATGTATAATAAAATCCGCAGCCGACCGGTCAGAGAGGCGGAAACTTTGCTATCCGTGTAGACACCCGGAATTATGTAAGTAATCAACGGATAGGTTTGCTGAAAGCAAATGGGTGTTACAGACTAATACACACACAAACAAAGCCACTCTAACATCTAAAAACATAACAGACACCTCAAACGTCTCGAACTGTCGACCTAACCGCTCAACTCTCCTCGCTGCTGGGAGAAAGGGAGCTGGGGATTTGGCACGATACATGTACAGACACGCTACCGGGGTCTAAGCGATGTCAGGCAGGGCAGCCGATCGAGGCTACGGTCTACCCCAACGCCAAATCAAAGTCCTTCAAAAGAAGGCATCGTGCATAGCCCATACATAAAATAGGAAAAGCACGTTAAACGAAGAAGAATTATAATAAAATAACGAAAGTGGTCTTTAATGTTCCAGTTCAATATTCTTAGATTTTAGATTTAGATCA
>NC_089796.1:33710560-33715560 GCF_040412425.1 Macrobrachium rosenbergii | reverse complement strand
ATGAAGAGTTCAGAACAACTCTACCACCGCAGGGGGTATCGCGGGGGCCGGATTCTAGACATGATCCGTGTCTCTATTCAACAAATATTTGATGGCAAAGATATTAACTGATATACTGAAGTGACCGGACTTGGCCACGGATCACAACCGGCTTCCTCTGAGCTGATGATGGCAAAGATATTAACTGATATACTGAAGTGACCGGAATTGGCCACAGATCACAACCGGCTTCCTCTGAAGCTCTTACCGTATATAAGTCAAGTTAAGAATAATTTAGTTTAACCAGACCACTGAGCTGATGAAGAGCTCTCCTAGAGAGGGCTGGCCCTAAGGATTAGATTTATTTTACGTGGCTAAGAACCAATTGCTTACCTAGCAACGGGACCTACAGCTTATTGTGGAATCCGAACCACATTATGACGAGAAATTAGTTTCTATCACCAGAAATAACTTCCTCTAATTCTTCATTGGCCGGACGGAGACTCGAACGTGGGCCAGCAGAGTGCTAGCCGAGGACGATAACCACCCGTCCAATGAGGAACTTCTTACTTAGCCAAGTAAAATAAATCTAATCCTTCGGGCCAGCCTTAGGAGAGCTGTTAATCAGCTGAGAGGTCTGGTTAAAATAAGATATACTTAACTTCTGGGGGAGAAGTGAGTGCACTTGGCGTCTCCTGATCTTGTATAGCCCGCTCAGAACTTTGTTCTCGAACATTCGAATATCTGCAGCTGCAAAAACAATGATTCCCTCAGAATTGCGATCGTAGAAGTTGCCTAAATCAGTGGTTCTCAATCTTTTTTTAGTGATGGCACCCTAACTAATGTAATCATTACCGCGGCACCCCCTTCTTCACCATCCCACCAAATCATGAATTATATATATATATATATATATATATATATATATATATATATATATATATATATATATATATATATATATATATGTATATATATATATATATATATATATATATATATATATATATATATATATATATATATATATATATATATATATATATGTATATATATATATATATATATATATATATATATATATATATATATATATATATATATATATATATATATATATATATATCAGTAGACAAACTGATAATAATTATATGAAGTCTTCTGGTAACTTTATTTATTTTTTACAAATGTTCATTGAGATAATCAAGCCAAGACAAAATTCAAGACAAGGCGCCCAGTTTGAGAATCACTGCCCTAAATTAACAGTGCAGCCATCGGCGCACGTTACAGAATTTTACAACATTGCACAAAGAATATATCACCAAAAAAAAATCAAATCAAAGCTTCGCATTTCGCCACGTCACTCCCTCGATCATACGTAGATCACAAGTTCGATTGCACTTCAAAACAGACGTGTACAAAAGACTAGAATGGAAGTTTTATGACGGCAAAAACCCAGCTGTAAATTTTGTCAACAGACTCGGATAAAAAATTCCTTAATGCTTTTCAACTTTAACCTCTTAACTTAAAAATAAGCTTAGCATTCCCAGAGTACTTAACATTTTTGGTATTGTTGGACTTTACGAAATATATGTCCCCTGCCTAAACTCATGTTAGTTTGGGTTTTATGCAAGGTTCTGCACCCAATCGAACTAGCGCCATCTGCTAGCATGACGTCACTGCAGTTTTCTATAAAAAAATAAGCGAAGCAACTTTACGAGCAAGAGGTAATTCCTTGTGATGTGCTGGATAGAGTTAGAATCAATTACCATGTCGCACGCCTAAGCAGATGATGTAAGTGATAAATTATACTGCTCATACAGAGAAGGTCACGTGAAGTCGATCAAAAATTTAACAGAAATGAGGCACTATTGGTGTTTATTACAATTCGTCTGAAAACATCCTAGAAACCGTTCCTGTTTGTAATTGGGGCTTGGCATTTGGGAAAAGAAGGTAGGCGAAATATATTGAGTTTTTTTTTATTATCTGCGGTATTCATGTCACTATAATGAATGGATAAATTCAAATAAATTAAATGTAAATAAATATGAGGAAACAGTGAACAAAAGCAAAAACTGGGTCTGACGGTGTCGTCTGCTAAGAAAAAATACTGCTAAGAAAAATCCATTGCAAACCTGGCAGACCTCTATCAACTCTTTATGAATGTTTAACCTTATTTTGTATTTCAGACTCTACAACATTTTATGAGACGTTATTTAGAATAAAAGGAAAGTGTGCTGTGATTTACCTACCTATTGTATACTCTCAACACATTCTTAGGCTACCGTCAATTTACATATGTCTTTCATCAGTTTTTGGCTGTACAATGCTTTATCGTTCAGCTCTATAGAAGGTAGTAAACAGAGGATAAGTTCAGGATTTTAAGTTCTCAGATAAGATTTGAATCACCCATGATGTCCAAATTTAACTTAATTGTTGGGGACAAAATTGCATTTACATACTTAAGCATATCTCAATGGTTTTTTTCTTAGCAGCATTTTTTCTTAGCAGACGACACTGTCAGACCCAATTTTTACAGTTTTTACTGTGTCCTCATATTTATTTCCATTTAATATGTTTGGATTTATCCATTCATAATAGTGACATGCCTACTGGAGATGATAAAAACCAAAATATATTTTGCATAGCTTCTTTCTCCAAATGCCCGGCCTCATTACAGACAGAAACTGTTTCTGGGCTGTCTTTAGACGTATTGCAACATCCACCAGCAATGGCTCTTTTTCCTCAAATTTTCGGTCGACTTCATGTGATCTGTGTACGAACATTATAATTTTTCACTTATATCATCATGATTATCTACATATTATAGTGACTGCGATGCTGAGACAAATATCTTTTTTTCCAGAACTATCTGATAAAGTCCAGGACATTAAATCTTTCCTGGATTTTAAGCAAGAGGTCAAATCTACAATACTTCTCAACCAGCTGGAATTTCTTTTGAAAACTGCTGAATTGGAGGGAAACATTGGCAACCGTAATAGCAGAGATTTAACAAACCTTGAATCAAGGTTTAGCCAAATGGAACTGAAAATTGATGGATTGCCAGCCGAAGGAATTAATGGTAAGACGTCTAGACAACTATTTGTAATTATGATTTGTAACAAGTGCACTCTGTATTGCAACATCTATGACTAAAGACTACAGTGGCGAAAAATCCATTACTTATAGTAATGGTTTAGTTACTTAGCTCTTTTATTGTTTTAAATATTTTTATTTTTTCCTTTCCTTGCTTGCGCTTGTCATATTTCGTATTCCTTTCATATATGCAGACATGAAAACACTTTGACAAGCTAGCCCATTGTATTCATCACTCTTAATTAAACAATACATTTTCCTAGTCCATTGCCAAAAAAGAAGCTTTGTATATGTATGCATTAACATGAGAAACGAAATTTATTTTGGGTAGATCCTTTAATCCCTATTCGAAGATAAGAAAAGAAAATAATTTGTAAAATTCCTTGAGTTATATAAACCGACATCTTTGCTACTTTTATTACAAAGAATCCTCTGAAATTTGTTCTATTAGTGTGTTAGTGAATGCCACAAATTCAGTGTTCAGTTCCAGCTATTGCGTCGAATTAATCTTTAGAAGAGACCATAACAGCTTTGTTTTAACCAGTGATGTACTGTACAATATCAAGATAAGAGGATTGGAAATTCATCTACACAGATAGCCGTTGTTGGAGTGGTTTCGTTCGGTTTGGGAGAATTTGTAATTTTTCTTGTTTTTAGCTTCTTGTGGTTGTTGCTTAACGTAGAATTTTGGGTTCGAGCCTCCCTTAGGGCTGGTACAGTCACTGCCACCACTTTTGTGGCTAGAAATGAGATGCTTAGTTTAGAGCGCTTGGTAATATTTTGTCACCCTTTAAGGGCAGCTAATGTAAAAAGACAGTAACCGCTCTCGCCCACTGCAGCAACTTAAAAAGAAGAGAACACTTTGGTACGATTGTAATAATTGTCTTCATTATTCAATATTGTCTCCAGGAATCTTTGCTGTGATGCAAGACAGTAATGAGACTTTACTTTCATTTGTACAGCTCATTCTACCGACCCCAAGTGCAAGGAGGGCTGGCAATACTTCCAAAATTCGTGTTACTTCTTTTCCAACGCAGAGGGCTCTTGGGAGGAAGGACGAAAGGACTGCCTTGATATGGCCGGTGATTACGTCAAGATCACAACACATGAAGAGTTTAATTTTGTTGGCAGTAAGTGTTCAATATTCAACAATGAGCGCTTTGTATCCAGGCCCAGGAGATGAGGTACCACAACAGAATGACCCCATATTTCAGCCTGTCAGACTCAGTACTTAAAAGTTTTCTTCTGTCTATCATCTGATTTTCATCTTCATTATGGCTCTTCCGTTTCTGTACATCTGAAAAGTATGTAACACTAATCCACTCCATTCTCGGCACCGGTCCTGGTCGTTTCGGCCGTAAGTCACTTTAGGCCGTAACATCCAAAACAATGTAAGACGTTATGTTTATGGTATTTACCGTTATGTTTGTGGTATTTACCATTATTATTTCATGTTTTACGTACATCCCCAAGGGGCTGGTACTAAACACGGCACCCATTTTGCACGTAAACGTGCTTACGGCCGAAACGACTTACAGCCGAAACGACCCGAATGCCTCGACACAGCCATGAGCACTCTTTCGCCCATGTAAAGCTTGCTGTTTCCTTTCCCTCCCATAATATATACGAGTGTGTATATATATATATATATATATATATATATATATATATATATATATATATATATATATATATATATATATATATATATATATATATATATATATATATATATATATATATATATATATATATATATATATAAAGGCAGGAGAAGGGCACAGGAACACATACAGATCCAGTACATACATTTATTTGTCTACTCGTTTCTTGACCCGTGGTCACATCATCAGGGCATCATCTACAGTTATAAATTAAAAAGGGGCATTCAGCATACATAGTTAAAAGTAAACATACACAAAACA
>NC_089796.1:33660560-33705560 GCF_040412425.1 Macrobrachium rosenbergii | reverse complement strand
CTTAAGTATAGCGAACTGGATATTAAGGATTTGTAGCTTTATGTTTGTGTATATAAAATGCGATGGTGATGTGATAAAATTCAAATATATATGTGTATATATGTCTGTGTATATATATAATATGCGTGTGTGTGTCTGTGTGCGTGTGTGTACTCCTATTTCCTACTCTGTTTTTTCTTCCAGTCGTTCACCCTTGCATTTACTTTCTCCTTTTAAATTAAATTCAGTGACTTCTGTTTCATGTCTAAAGACTATTTTGCACATTATCAACGATAAGCTAATAGTAGTAGCTAAATTTTCGCTAAAGCATCTGAATTTGCGAAATTAACTTGACATTCATTAAACAGGCCAAGTGAAGGCGTCTGCATGGATTGGGCTGGATGACTTGGCGGCTGAGGGCAATTACACCTGGGTTTTAGAAGGCAATCAACAAACGGAACCTCCCAGGACTTGGTAAGTTAGCGAAGCCATGAATACTCTTTATTATTAATAGCTCATGGTCCATTTTTCCCTCTGGGGATTTTAAATGCTGCCCTGTATGCATTTACTTACAGTACAGTACCCAAGATGAACGCGAATACAAAGGGTAGATACAAAGTTACGCTACCTGGCAAGATATTTTCACCAGTTCTTACACCTTTCATCTTTCCGTTATCTTTTCTCCAGATCCTTTCTGAAAACTTTGCTTCCCCGACGGAATATATTGTTGCAACTTTTACGAAATTGCCAGTTGTTAGTGATTCATGGAAGGTTGTATGTCAATATGATATTCCCATTAAATTTGCGAAGATAATTGATAATATCCATGAAGACAGCAAATGCAAAATTAAGGTTGAAGGGGTCATGTTAGAAGAATTTGCAGTAGGTAGTGTGGCTGTACACGGAAGTGTTACGTCACATTTGCCGTTTGTCCATTCCATGGATTATACAGTGAAAAAAAGCGTTTTGGGATGGAAGAACAGGTTTAGATTAATGATAAAATTCGATATACTTAGAATATGTAGATGATGCTGTCCTAATCAGGAAAATACCACAAGCTTTACATAGCTTGCTCAATAAAATACATCATAATACATACATAATGCTAGAGGGAGGAAGGCTTAGTCAAGATATTCTTTCAAATACTTAGGAATAATGATATCCAGTACAGGTTCTCTTGAGTGGGAATTTACTAGCCTAATAAAAAACTCTCAAATATTAGGTAAGCTGAATAAGATTTATAAATTAAATGGGCTTAAATTGCCTATAAAATGAGATATATATATATATATATATATATATATATATATATATACATATATACTATATATATATATATATATATATATATATATATATATATATATATATATATATATATATATATATATATATATATATATATATATATATATAATGTATATGTAAGTGTAATTGGTATGCCAATGAATCCATATGTAAATTATTTTATCAGTTTGAGAATACATTAAGAAAAATTATTATAAGAAATGATACTATAAAGTTAATTAAAGAAATTCTATATATAGATAAAGCAACAACAAAAGGGAGATGGAGCTGGTTTGAACATGTTCTTAGCATCATACAAACCAGGGAAGAGAATGCATGATGGTGTCAGCTGGGCTTCTACAGCTACGGAAGGGTTGCAAGACCCAGAAGTACTTGGGTGGCATTATTGATTCTTCCACATCTACTTTATCAGTTTTCTTTCTTGTCATCATAGCATCTGCTTCTCTTCCATGGCACATCATTTATCTAACATTTCAAGATCTTATTTCATAGGTGTCCGCTAACGCCTACAGACACTAGTGTGTCCTTTGTGGTACCTACCACTTATGTCTAATCCATCTTGGGTTATACCAATTCATAAAGTTGCAACATGATATCTTGGTCACAGACCTTTGCAGTACCAACCAGATTTAAGCAATGGACCTGACACCCCCCTGTTTGGGATTGACTTTCGAGGACGACAGGTGATTTTCATTTAAAAGATTCTTTTCTCCCCATTGATGATCTAAATAGGCACATTAACAGGAGTCTGAACATGGTAAGTTGCCAGCAACCTGTCCCCCACATACCATATCCTGCAGAAGGAAGGAACTAGAATTTTGTAATACTTACTGTATGCAACTTGTCTTTCCCCTCCTCGTCTGGAGGGCCTACGTATCCTGAGATAGGTGACCTTGTTCATTGCATCTTCAGCTGATGATCACTTCACTTGAAATGCAGACACAATTAAGCATTACAGTCATGAAGTCTAAAGTTTTCCCAAGATTTATGAGGTTTGATGTTTATAAGTGGTATTGTTGCCGTTAGGAAACTTGTTTTTCTCAGCTTCCTGACTATATTTCCAGAAATTATTTGACTTTTGTCTGTTCTCTGTATATGAACAAATAAGTAATTAATAAAGTAAGGATGGCTCAGTTATTCAAAATACTTCAAAGTAATCAATCTGTAACAATATTTTTTTATCGATACACACTCTGCACTCAAGACTTGTTATAAGTAGGAAGCCATTCAAGTTCACTTTTTTCTTTTAATCAAGGTGGCACCCTAATCAACCAGACAATCATGGCGGGGCAGAAGACTGCATTCACTACTGGATCAGAGATGATAAAAAACCACTGTGGAATGATCACCGCTGTCATATGAAATTCCGGTAAGTATGGATCAGTCATTTTTCTTCTTACCACACACACTCATATCCATGCGTGTTCTTACTGTTAGATGGTGGGATATGTTTGTGGTGATAAATGAGGAGATGTGTGGCGATTTAAATAAAGTTTCCGTTGCAAAGACCCAAAGGGGATTTTATTTACACTATTAGTTTACATATCTGCCGCTAGCAAGCAAAGCAAATGCATCAGTATAAATGGCGAACTTAAGTTTACCTTATCTTCTAATGTATTTATACTTAACATTCCCCCTTCAACTTAAGTCACCCTCTGATGACTTTAAATTTCTCCATCTTACTTCTAGAGAGGGGTTTGGTAAACAGATCACCAATGTTTGCTTCTGAAGGAACATACAAAAGTTTAACAATTCCTGCCTCCACTTCTGACCTTACAAAGTGATTTCTTACATCTGTGTGCTCTGACCGTTGATGATGTACAGGATTTTCAGCCAAAGCAATAGCACCTTGATTATCAACATACAAAGTTATACAATCCTTCTTATAACCTGTCATGTCAGAATATAAATTTCTTAAAAAGTTGGCTTCCTGTATTGCATAAGTGGTAGCCATATATTCAGCCTTACATGTGGATAATGCTACAACTCTTCGCTTTTTGCTCTTCCAAGAAATTAATCTACCATCATTATTCATAAGAAATCCATAACCAGAAATACTGCGTCTATCATCAGAGTTTGCCCTATCAGAATCATCTTCTTCTTCTTCTTTCAACCTTCTCAGTCACACTGCAAAGCAGGGTAGGCCGCTCTAGTCAACTTTCTTCATCTGTTTCTATTCCTTGTATCTTCTTCCCCCAGTCCCACATCACCCATATCCCTCCTCACCGCACCTATCCATCTGATCCACTGGTACCCCACACTCCTCTTTCCCATCACTGGAATGTTCTTAGCTCTCTTGATTGGTTTCACCTCCTCTCTTCTTATTACGTGGCCATAGTATCTCAGACGAGCTTCCCATATACCACACACATTACATATACCACTCATTCTTCTTATATATCTTGACTCTCCCTCCTTTCCAGTAGTGATATTCCAGCCGTCCATCTCACCATCATCATCTCGGTTCTTTCCAACAGTCCCTCCTCTTTCCTATTAAGTGCCCAAGTTTCTGCCCCATATAATAGTACAGGCCTTAATGGCATTTTCTTGTCTAAAACAACTCCAGTTACTTCTCTCCATTTTCGCCAAGCTTCTTTCACTCTTTGTCTCACTGCTTTCTCAGTACCTCCCTCCTCTGCTATTATTGATCCAAAGTAGTTAAACTCATCGTTCTGTTTTAGTACCATCTTCCACTTGAATGTTTACTTCTTCACGTCCTTCTTTACTACTAATCATTAGCTCTGTCTTTCCAATGTTCACTTTCAATTCTTTCTTTCCTAGGGTTCTTTCCACGCTAAAAACCTTTCTTACAGTTCTTCTGTGTCTGCTATAATAACTAAATCATCAGCAAACATCAGTTCCCACAGCTGATCCCTGATGGAGGCTAACCCTGATAGGGATGCCTCGGTATCCCCATATTTTGTCTGTACACTGGTTCTTGCCCCTTTGCCCAATCAGAATCATAATGACCAATCAATTTTAATGGTTCATTTGACTTATTCAGCTTCAAACTGAAATCAAGTGTTCTGTTTATATACTTTAGAACATGCTTTGCTATGCCTAAATGGGCTTTAGTTGGTTTGGACATAAACTGAGATAGCTTTGTTACAACGTAGTAGATCTGGTCTAGTTCCAGTCATAGCATAAATCAAACTGACCACAATTTCTCTACATTCCTTAGGATCTGTTAATTCTGCAGAATTTTTATCATCACAAATCTTACTAACACTTGGATCACATGGTATTGCTTTAGGTTTACAGTTTTTCATATTAAATCTTACAAGTACCTTTACACAATACTTTCTCTGGTTTGTGATTACATAATCATCATGAAATATAAATTCCATACCAAGAAACCAGGATAACTTACCCATATCTTTCATGTTAAACTTACTACTCAAACGAACCTTCATACTGTTTAACACTTGACTGTTGCTTGCAGCAATGATTATATCATCGACGCAAAACAAAATAATCACAACAGAATCATCATAAGATTTGATATATAGACATGGGTCTGAAAGTAACTGCACAAAAATTATTATTAATAAGATATTCATACAACACTTTATGCCAATTCTTACCACTTTGTTTTAACCCATATGGTGACTTTTTCAGTTTACATACAAACTTCTTACCTTCACTATTTGTTTTTACAAAACCTTCTGGCTGTTCTAAGAAAATCTCACAGTCAATATCTGCTTTAAGATATGCAGTTTTGACATCCATCTGATGTACTAACATGTCTTCTGTACAGTAGCCTGCATCCACATCCTTACTGAAGTGAACTTTACGGTGGGTGAAAATGTTTCATTAAAGTCTACACCTTTTACTCAGGAAAATCCTATAGCTACATATCTTGCCTTGTATTTCGTAGAGTTACCAAGGCCTGTCGTCTTGGTATAAACCCATCTTCCACCTATCACTGACCTATTATCTGGAGGTGCTTGCAGTTCATATGCGTCATTTTCTTCTAGAGTGTCCATTTCTTCATTCATTGCCACCCTCCAATTGTCAGAATCTGAAGATGATATAGCCTCAGCATATGTGGTTGGGATATCAACTACTCCATAGCAGTGGTGGACAGACCAGCTTGCTGTGTCCACAAGATCTATGTCGTCACCATCTGTCACATAATCGTTTAGGCAGCTGGGGGCTTCCTATTTCTCTTTGGATATCTTGTAGTTTCTTGGCTAACTGTGTTCTCTTGGTCGATTCCATCTTCCTCGATCATGGTTGATCCTTTGATATTTTCTTTTATATCTGGCTGGTCTTCCTCCTCTGGCATTTGTGGCCTCATTGAATCTTCATCCTCACAATGTATACTAGGCCTACTATTGCCTCCCCCATTCTTGGTAAATTTCACACATCTCTCCTTTTTTACTGCATTTTCATTCGGAAGATATGCTAGGTAGGCAGGGCTCTCATCCTCATATCCTAAAAATACTCCTTTAACATTTCTTGCATCCAACTTGTCTCCATGTCATCAGTAAGTGTAACATGTAGCACCGAACGAATGTAGGTCACTGAAGTTACACTTTCTCCCAATTAACGTCTCATAAGGAGTCTTGCCTGTCCTGTTGTTGAAACACCTGTTTCTTATGTAGGCTGACATCTTAAGTGCATACGGCCACAATGACTTCAGTAGTCCAGCATCTATTTGTAAGCACTTCACCATTTCAAACAAGGTTCTCCATGATCTTTCTGCCATACTGTTTTGGTGAGGGGAATAAGGAGTGGAAAATTCATGTTTAATTTTATTTCTTGTATTGAGGGATCTCAAATCACTTGAAGTAAATTCAGTACCGTTGTCGGTTTGAAAACGCTTCACTGTACCATACGCAGTGGCATCTGCCAAAAAATTTTCCATGGCTTTTGTGGTGTTGCTCTTGTTTTTCAACATATACACCATAATGATGCTGGAGTAATCATCCACAAAAGTTATGGCAAACTTGTAACCTCCTTTTCCAACCACATTCATTGGTCCTGCTAAATCACAATGAACTAACTCCAGATTATTTGTAGCTTTCATGTCGGGCTCCCTACTTCTATATTTGGTCATTTTTCTTAGGCTACATACTTCACAGTCTTGAATTTCTTTCCTAGAGATACACATTCCTTCAACTACACTTTCCAATTTAAGTATGTGTAATGGAGTAGTATGTGATTGTATATATATGTATATAAATAATAAAGAAGTATATCTCTCAGTTTCCTTTCTATTCTATAAAAGCTATACTATTTAGTTTATGAGAAACATTACCTAATTGTAGTGGGTGGAAAGTATTCTGGAGGGGTGCTTTATTGATAGCATAGCAACAGGGTGTGTGAAGCCCTGTTGCAAAGTACTTTGCTATATGTTTCTTTAGGCAATTCTAATTATCCATATTCTATTACCTATCCTATAATGCCATTCTAACCAGTCCTTTCCCCATTCCCTTGACGACTTTAAGTATTATTATAGATCAGTTTCAGTGTAATCGGGTAAGTCTGTACTATATACACTCATTAGTCTATAATGTTATATTATGTTAGCCTATGTACCTACTTACCGGTGTTATTGTGAAACCTCTGGTAGCTGTTCAAATGAGTGGCAGCAGACTAACCACCCAGGGAAGCATGTCCTAACTAAGGTATAATATATCCATAGCCTATCCTACCACGAAGTGATCAACAGTATCAATTTAACCTAAGTAACCTCGTAAGTTTGAAGTAATACTTGTCAGCCAAACCATTACAGTGTGTCTTTCATGATACAATGTCCTATAATTTTGTGCCACTTCATAACTGTATGACTAGCAATATTTTTCCTGTAACACTGTTTAAATAATACAGCCTTCCCTGTTTTTCAATGTCAAACACTGTGCTACCAGGGGGATTCATCATAGCACATTCAGTGGTAAAAATCACAGTGGCACCTTTTTGTGTTGTTGTCTGTACAGAAAATATATCTTGCTTATAAGTAGGTACACATAATGCATCTTTCACTGTAACCCTACATAATCTACCACTATTATCATGCAACATTACTTGGGCATCTCCTCTACCTTGGACTATACTACTGGCCTTGGCCCCATCAACTAGTTTTAACACGCATTTCTTTGGGTTAAAATTTTCCTCAAATCTCACAAATTTCTCTTTCTCGAAATAATGTGTGCTGTTGCACCAGTGTCTAACAATAAATTTTGACTAAAAACCCCTTACCTTCAGGGGTTTCTGCACTCTATGTACAAAATGTAAAATCTTTATCTTTGGCAATAGTTGGTTCATTGGCCACATTCTTGGCTGCATCCATCTTGATTTCCTTCTTGTTTTTGCGGCATTGTGTGGTGAAGTGGCTTGCAGACTTGCAATTAAAACACCATCTTTTGGTTGGCCTATATCCTTGAGTTTTGCTAGAGTTAGGCCTATTCATTCTGCATTCCTTTGCAGAATGTCCAAGTGTACTACATGGATAGCATTAAATTTGATAACTTCTCTTGCTATCATTAAAGTTCTTTAAACATTCATTATTTTCTGGCTGTTCACAAGGTTTTTCGGATTCTTCAAAAGTTCATAACTCGACCTTAAACTGAGAAAATGTTAATGTCTTCTTCTGGCCTATCACAGCACGAAATAGATTGAATTCTGGTGGCAAGACGTTTTTAAATCATAACAATAAGCAAACTATAACTTACTATCTCTCCGGCTGACAGACGCTGACTTAGGTGATGTTGCCGCTCTCTCTGTTTTCATCATGTAATCAGTCACGTTTTCACTCTCCAACATTTGGAGTGCAGCGAGTTAAGTGTAAAGATTCAGTGCTCTAGCATGCTTTTTCCTAGATAATGGTCTCTGAGGATTTCAATGGCTTTCTTACCATCATATTTGGCATCTCGAATTATTAACGAGAGACTTCTATCATCCAAAAAACTGAATGAGTTCGCCGTACACTTTGCGATTCTTTTCCGGGTCTCGGGTTTCAGATGTTAGATGTGTGGGGATTTAAATAACTCGCAACGTGGTTTACATATCTGCTGCTAGAGAGCAGAGCAAATGCATCAATATAAATGGTGAACTTGAGTTTACTTTATCTTCAAATATATATATATATATATATATATATATATATATATATATATATATATATATATATATATATATATATATATATATATATATATATATATATATATATATATATGTGTATATAATGTGTGTGTGTGTGTGTACATATATATTTAACACTTACAAAGCCTGAGTCCAGAGTTTCTCCTTTTGATCTCAAAAACTGCTGTCAGTTGTTCAGTTGACCAAGTTGAGTATTGAATTTCTGCTTTTTTTATATCCAGAAGAGATGTGGGAGTGGCACTGGAAAGTTGAACGAGTAGTATGTTTTGTTAAGAGAAACAGTTGCTTACAGCAAACAAAAATGGGTGCGCAACTGACCAAATGTAGGGTAGATAAACTTAATGAAGTATGATGCAAAAGGTCGAGACAGTTATCTAGAAAACTAAAACAAGAAACAGTGAAGAATTTAAATGAGAAAGACTTCCTGGAACAGTTTGGGTAAACCTTGAATATCGTTGATAAGCAGAATAGAAATTTCATTTATTTTTCTTTTAATTTCCAGATATGTTTGCGAGATGAACACCACAGCGAACCTCTCGACCCCATTACTGTTGTAAATAGTGGACATATAACACACTGGAAGGAAGTTGGGCTTTTGCGGCTTCCGTTTGATATGCCCGACAGTAGCGTTTACAGATTTATTTTACCAGAATCATATAAACTATTTTAGAAGAAAACAGTGAATTAAGAAAAATGGCGGGTTCAGTGTGAAATATTCTGGCATTCACCCACAATACTGGTTATTGTTGATCCGTATGATAAAATAAAACAATATGAACAGCATTATTTTTTTTTTTATTTTACCTAGAGAAATTAGGTAACCTTCATTTGATCCTCTCTCTCTCTCTCTCTCTCTCTCTCTCTCTCTCTCTCTCTCTCTCTCTCTCGGAAACCGGAAACCTCTAACGAGTACTAGCTTTTATTCGCAAATTCCATTAGGTTTTGTGATGATCTAAACAGGTTATAAAGGTGGCAAAAATGTAATAAGAGGGATAATGATGAAAGTTAAATTATATTTCGAGTCCCTACTTATGGCCGATAAGCCCTGAAAGTTATTTATTGTGTGTATCTGCATTCCATTAATTAGACATGACAAATTACCTGTGATTAAACAGAATTATTAGTAATTAGAAATCGAGAGTGATTTTTTCTTTTAAAAAACATTTTTTACTTTTTCCGTAACCTTATAGCCATGAAAGATTAGCACAACGAAAATCTACGGCTGGAAATTAGAAGTTAGTTTGTTATTATTAATATATTGTTCTTAGAGCATAAATTTTTGTTGTGACATTGGACATAATCAAGTATATTGCGCTACAGGTTTAAAGTTAGCCATGATCGTGCGTCTAGCAACTCTATATCAGGTCAGAAAAGCTCTTATCTCCCACTGCGCATCAGTAATCCTCTGGAACATTTCCGGCAAGATGGCACCCATCTCAACAGTTCCGATAAAGGAAACTTGAGAGATAAAGCTAGCAAGGACTTTACAGTCCATCTCCCGGAAAAGTGGTTCATCATCAGGAAATATCTAGGGCCTTCCAGAAAAGCTCTTCATTTTGCCATCAGGCAGGTAGGACACACATAAGATGTCATCCTTAAAAGGAGAGAGTCCTTTCTGATGGTCATGTAGAAATAAGTTTCATTGGAGAGATGGTTCAGTCACAGGAACAGCCCCCTACTCAACTCACCATACTACTGCCCTCCGGACTTAGTACAGCAACCCCACTGACATCAAGAGGGAGGATTCTCCGGACACCCTCTTCTCATAGGTGCCATCCTGGAAACCAGCACCACTTCCCTGGGGATCAGCAGGCAGGCTTCCCTTACCAAACAGACCCATCTCTGCTGGTGAATGTTACCCCCCCCCACAACCATGGTTCCAACAGCAGGGCTAGGCAGGCCCGCAGAGCAAGGGTCCAGGCAACCCCAATCAGTTGTTTTATGCCTCCCAGCCCTCCCACGGTCATTGAAGGAACAGGACCAGGAAGAGAGGTGGCTCCAGGCGAGACACTAATGACCAGCCCCCCAACTCCTCCTCCAAGCAGCCTCAGATGTGGGCCGCTTAGCAGACAAGTGGAGGACTTGGCAGCAATATGGGGCAGAGGAGTAGTAGACAGTATGAGTTTTCAGATGGGATACGGGCTGCCCTTTGGGACAGTGTACCCTCTGCTGACCCAGGCACCAGCCCTTGCCCTCCTACAGAAACAGCTCACCCAAGGAGAAAGCCCTATAGCAGGAGGTAGAAAGAGACCATGTCCCGGAAGGAAGCAGTGGAGATAGTGGCAGGGTTCTACAGCCATCTCTTCCTGGTGGAGAAGGCATCAGGGGTTGGTGCCCGGTGGTATACCTGTCGACCCTGAAACTTTACCTAGAGCATGACCCGAGTTGGTTCTGGCATCCATCGGGGAGAACAACTACTAGTGTTGATAGACCTGGAGGATGCATACTTGCACATCCCCATCCATGAGGACTCCAGGTAGTACTTAAGGTTTGTCTCCCAGGGAATAATCTACCAATTCAGCCTCTCTCCTTTGGATGGCAGTGGCCCCTCAAACCTTCATCCAAGTCTTCCAATTGTTGTCATTGGGGACACATATGAAAGAGAGGACTCTGATGGTACCTGGATGACTTGGCTTAACCTGGCACCCTCAGTCATGAGTTGGAACACCACAGGAACCAGGTCCTGGCCCTATGCAAAGACCTGGGGGTGATCATGAATCTCCCCAAGTCAGACGATCAAGTATATGGAGATGAGGATTGACACTGTAGCAGGGAGGGTGTATCAATCAAACGAGAGCATTACCAACCTTCTGAGGATCTCAGAACCATCCCTCACATACCCTAACAACCAGCAAAATAATGTCAGGTCCTACCAGGACACTTGGTCTCCTGGAGAAGTTGATCCCCAGGGGGAGAGTACGCATCAAACCCTTCCAGTGGCAGTTGAAGATGCCCTGGAAGAAACCGGACGTACCCCTGTCTCAGCTACTATAGTCAACAAACAGTGTCAGATGGGACCTGCAGGGTGTGCCACTCAGCTGACCACCACCAGAGATGCTGGTATTCTCAGATGCATCCCGAAGCAGGTAGGGCGTACATCTGAACAGCGTTTGCATTTCATGGGCATGGGGCTCCAAGAAGATGGAGCAGAAGATGCAAGCACTTGGACTGGCATTCCAGCACTTTAGGGAGCAACTGGCAGAAAAGTTGGCAGTTGCTGTGAGTGACAACACCAAGGTGAAAACCTACATAAACAAGCAAGGGGCTGCCACCTCCAATCTGGTGGTAGAAATGCATGAATAGTCAGAGTCCCAGTGCCTATCTTGCAGCCAGGTACATCCCAGGTAAGAAAAATATCATTACCAACCAACTAAGCAGAGCAGACCAGGTAGTAGGCACCAGGTGGTCCCTAAATCAGAAAGTAGCCAACAAGTTAAGAGAGCTGTGGCGCTGTCCAATGATCAATCTGCTCACCACAGCAAGGAATGCTAAGCTCTCCCTGTACTGTTCTCCAGTCCCCAACCAACAGACAGCATTGCAGGATGCCTCCAACACCCATGGGATAACACGGACATGTACACCTTCCCTCTGGTTAGTCAGCTGAGGAAGGTGATCACCAGGTTCTTTGTGTCTCGAGGTCTCAGAATGACGTTGGTGACAACCCTGTGGCTGCAGGCAGAGTGGTACACAGACCTTCTCCACCTTATAGTAGACATCCCAAGGGAACTTCCTGAGGCCCCTGACCTGGTTCAGGAGCACAACGGGAGGTACAGGTCAAGCATTACTAATCTGGCAGTTGTTAATCTGGTTCCATCACTAATCCAGCTCTAATTTCTGCTAGCAAAATTTCAAAATTCCTGGGTCACTGCAACAACCTGTAACTAGTGTTTGTTGCCACTACTTGTGTGCTTAAGTACATATCCTGTGCACACAAGTGCATTTATCTTTTGGATTGTAAAAAAAGTAAAAAATGCAGTAAAATGATTAATGAGAATAGCATAAGATTTAAATAAGAAAATCATAATTGTAACAACATGAAAGGAAACAAAAGCTTTAGGAAGTTCTCTGACTCCCATGAATGAAATTGCTCATTTGCATGTACCATACGCACACAACTGCATTTATCTTTTGGGTTGTAAAAATAAAAAATGATAAAATACAGTAAAACTATAAATGAGAATAGTATAAAATATCAATTAAAAAATCATAAGCCCAGTAACACGAAACAGAACAAGCTGTAGCAAGTCTCTGATGCCAGAGAAAGAGTGTGCATTCTTATGTACCCTGTGCACAGGAATGCATTTATCTTTTGGGTTGTAAAAATAAAAAGCTAGAAAATGCAGTAAAAACAATGAGAATACAGCCACCCCAGTATTCGCAGGGGAAAGGGACCACAACCACCTGCGAATAGCTTAAATCCGCAAATATTTGACACCCCTCTAAAAATGCTTATAACTGCCTATTTTAATAGTTCAAACACCAAAGAACCCCTAAAAAAATGCTGATATCTGCCTATTTTAATAGTTAAAACACCAAATATATGTAATAGGCCAATCCTGAAGCCTATAGTTTATTTAAGTCTCCGTTTTAAGAACAGAGGTTGGTCTCACGCTTTTCCCGAGATATTGAGTGATAGCATGTAGCGTGAGCCGACATCATAAGTTATACCTTTCCCTAACTAAATTCTAAGGACTACTGGAATTTAGATACCTGCTTTGATCAGATGTTACCTATGTCTTGGGGGGGGAGTATTGTAAGGTGCCTGCTCAACGGGTTCTCTGTAATGAACATCCCGTTTTCTGCGGTGCCTTCAGTGCGACCTAGGGTCGGACGGACACAATTTTATTATCATTATTATGAATTGTATTTTTATTTTCTGTTCATTTGACCTTGCACCACGTATATGTGACGGATTATTTTTATGTCTAACTAGTCATTGTTAATCATTATGTTTTCTGTATGTACCTGTCCTGTTTTTATAGAGAAATAGTTTGACCTCAGGTCACCTGTAAATTTTTGTACCCGCAGTCTCTGTGTTATGCGCAGACGTCCGCATGTCACTTTATAAGTGGGTCGCTTCATCAATAAACCAGCAGTACTTGTCTTCCTGCTCATTATTTCGCACCTCTCTCACAGGCACACATTCTTGTGCGCAGCAATGGTGTAGCTGGGATTCCATCAGAGGGGGCCACAGGTTGGGCCAAGATATATTTTGGGGGGCCAAAGAAAATTACACAAAACTAATGTATCAGTTCAGTAATTAGTAAAAGATACTATTCTTAAATGTATATATTCATGCTAATGAAGGAAAATAATAGTATTAGTAATTAGTAAACCTGAATTTGAAATGATTTGAGCTCAGTTTTTAATTAATTTCCAACTCTTACTATTGCAAATGTATCGAATACTGTAATGTCAATTTCCTTAAAACCTTACATTCAGAACTAGCCTCATTTCTGTTATCTAGTTTTAATGTTCAACTATAGTACAATATCCTTGTCACATGAATAAATCAAAATAGTGCATATCATCAGTAACACGAAAGACTGAAGACCCTTCAAAATTTCTTCAAAATTTCGACCCACCCCGTTCTTTCTTCTTCATCTCCTCTCCCTGGAAACTAACTCTAAGCAGCAGAAGCAAACTTCTTTGTACTTATTCAAAACTGTAACTATACTGTAGTTTCAGCCTCTTCATATAAAAGTTTATAACATTAAGTTGGATCAAAATATCATAAACAGACATGTCATTGGTGTTAAAAACCTATAACTATATGCACTCATTTCTCAGCTTGATACAAGTTGCAAAGGTAACAAGAACCAAAATAATGTCATTAGATACATAGCACAACTGTAAATAAACTAAAAATATTTCAAACACTTTCCCAGCTAAAACATCCCAGTGGCATGTAAATGGATCAAATAGAGAATATTAATACCATTAGAATGTATCAAATCTGATCAAAATAATATCAGCAGCAGCACATGTGCCAAATGTGTTTAAAAAAAACATTCATTTTTCATCTATATATGAGTACAAGCCGTACACGCAACAGGGACCAACATCAGGTGAATGATTAAGAATATGCCAAAACTGTAAATTAACTAAAAGGATTTTTCCTTATCTCAAACAAAAATATGCCCATGGCATGTAAACATTCAATATATAACGGTAAAGTTGTAAAATATAACGCTATTACATATCTGTTCAATAAAGAAGTACGTTTCTATTATCATGTTGATTGGCAAATTTTGATACAATTTTGTCCATATCCATAGGGCGAGAATATCTTCTTTTGGCCACCAAAGGGTTAAAGTTAAGCTACAAAGGGCATTTCGATTGGTGGTGCTGGTGGGGTGCCAAGCATCTGACTGGGAGGGAATTTCAACTAGGGGGTCAGTGGGGGCCAACATCTGCCTGGGGGGGCCCAGGTTCCCCCTAGGCGCCCCATAGTGGCACCACTAGTACGCAGGCCTATGCTAATTTTACCTCACATCAGCATAGCCCACTCATTGATGTCTTCAGATCAGAAGACCATTGCTCGAAGTCAGGGCCTGACGATGGTAAGCTTTCTTGGTTTGCAGTCAGTCAGTTGCTGAATGTGATAAAAGGCAGAAACTTATTTAAAAGCCGTTGAAGAGGTTCATGTTTTAGGATCACTGGGGAAACAAAAATCATAACTGCATTTAGAATGCTTAGCTACATTAGGCTCATGCAGCATAAGTACATTGGCAATACATTATTTTTCATTTCAAACGTCTTTTTTTTTTTGGCAACATTTTATACATCGATATACATAAGGTTCCCAGAAAATACAGCCCAGCTTTGTTAATAGCCAGGCCTGTTTTAATGTTCTCCCGCCAGAATTTTAAAGAGCTACTGCAGCATTATCACCCCGCCCAGTGCACCATAGGTCTAACCCACTTTTGTTGTTATGACGGGATTTCTATTACTTTCGTAAAAAAGAAAAGTAATATAAGTAAGGTTCTTATTGATAACAGCATGAAAGGAAGACAAGGACAAGTATGCAACAATAGGGCTAGAAAGGAATTTTGTGAGTTCTAACTGAGTCCGTCATGTCTTTTTTTAAAATTCCATTAATTAACAACAAAAGACTTGTATCAGTTAAAGGAAAATTTTTGATGAAAAAGACGTAAGGGAAACATGTAAGTTAGACATTGGTATTGTAAGCAGGATGTATACTTCGGTGAAATCGTTACTAACCTATGTAGTGGAGCAGGTAACTACAAAAAAAATAGGGGAAAAGTGCAAATGGTGATACAAGCATGAACTTGGCTCAACTATTCTTCTTGTCCCTTGGTCTCATTATCAACCTCCGGCCACACAAAATTTTGCCATTTTTTAAGATAGCCGACAGGTTTTCAAAATGGCGTCCTGTGGATATTTAGATATTGGCGTTTAATTGATTAATCACATTCAAATCCCTAGGTCACTCCCAGTTTATATTAAAAAATTAAGAACTATCCTTTATATATGTAGATACATCATTTCTCAGCATAGAAATATCCAAGATGACTGTCTCTATATCAAAATGTCCACCAATATGCCAAAAATTGGTACTTAAGCTCATATATAAGGCTAAAGGTTAGGTAATACATGGATTTGGGGTAACTTCAGCCTGATCAGTTCATTTTTTATAGATTAGAAATCAATTCATCCCCAGATAATTAAATTTCATCCTCATTTAGAAAAAAAAATTGTAATAAGCTTAATGTAAAAGTGTAATAGTGCAGTGTCAGTGTACTACCAGGACGCACTGGTTGACACTATAGCTGTGAAACTCAGCATGGGGTTCAGTGCTAGCTAATGGCAGAGATTTGTTATTAGTTTCCCAAATGCTGTTTAGCTAGTGCCATTTCAAAGTTAAATAGCTGCACCTGAATTGACAGGATGTGCCAGCGTGGGAGAGCCGAGTCAAGGAAGATGGGGCTTTAATCTTCTAGATGGTGCACAGATCACACGGAAATTAAATAGCATTGGATGAATGATCGGGATAGGGGTAGGATTATGACATATCTGAGCCTAGTTGTATCCCATATCTGAAAGTACATATATGTTATATAGGTGGTAAAAGGATAAACCCTTGGCCTATAGAACAAAAGCAATGGCAGGACAATCTTGGAAGTCAACGTCTTTCCTGAAGGGAGATAGTACGACTAACTGGAAGCTTTGTTGCTTGTGCCAAGAGGACATGTGTAAGACTGGTTGATGTATCTATGTTATCCTTGCTACAAACATTCCTGAATTCTATAAGTTAAATGCAACGCCTATACCATTTCATCCCAAAAGGATTGATGAAGGTGATGGAATTCTGCAGACCTTTGAAAATAACAAAGCAACATATTATGAATCATGTATGCTAAAGTTCAAAACAACAAAACTGGAAAGGGAAAGGAAGTCATTGTGTAAGACAAAAGAAGATGATGCCCCATCAGCAAAATTCACACATAGTAGCCAGAAGACAGATGAAGAAGATGCAGAAGAATCTAAGACTGAGAAAGAAGGAATATGCTTTATTTGTGACCAACCAGCACCAGTCAAAGATTTACGATTGGCCATGACATTTCCTTTACATGAAAAGCTGCAACGATGTGCCACCAACCTACTAGATGAAAAACTTCTGGCCAAGCTTAGTGCTGGAGATATTGTTTCTCAGGACCATATGTATCACCCATCTTGTCTGACAGGTGTGTACAACAGAGAAAGGGCCTGGCTAAATTCCCAGAAAATTGGAGATGATTATGTGCAGTACAGACAAGAGGCATGTGCCCATGCTTTTGCTGAGCTTGAGATGTACATAAGAGACAAGCAGTTGACTACAGATGGGTGCTGCTATTTTACAATGGTAGAACTTTATGATTTGTACAAACAAAGACTGGAACAGCTAAATGTTGATGCTTCCTTTGTGCACCGAACAAGGTTGAAAGAACAGATAATTGCCCGCATCCCAGAACTGGAGGACTTTAAAAAGGGAAGAGAAATTTTGTTTGCCTACAAAAGGAAAATGGGAGAATCCCTAGCCACGACATGTGACTACAATGATGCACTAATCGTGGCCAAAGCAGCTAAGATATTGAGGAAACAGATGCTTGAACATGAGATAGAATTTGATGGAACCTTAACAGCAGACACTAGAAGAGAATCTGTGCCACCAAGTTTGTTGAAATTTGTAAGTGTGCTACAAAACGGTGGCGATATAAAATCCCAACTTAAATATGGAACATCATCTACTGATCTAGCTTTAGCACAACTTTTGCACTTGAACTGTTGAAAGAATCCAGTAATTTCAACATTCTCCAGACATTCCAAGTCAAGAGAACCTCCGTTTCCAATATATATTGGTCTCCTGGTCTTTGCAAAAACCAGGAAGCATCAATTAATTGATACATTCCATCACCTTGGAATCAGCATCAGCCGTGATAGGGTTCTGGAATTGACTAAAGGGTTAGGAGAAGCAGTTGCAACAAGGGCTGTGGAGGAAGTAGTTTGTCCCACTACACTAAGAAAATGTCTCTTTATAACTTGTGCTGTTGACAGTCTGGACCATAATCCAAGTGCCACAACTGCACAAACATCCTTCCATGGGACAGGCATATCTTTGTTTCAGCATCCAGGCACTGATGAAAAGGGTGAGGACAGAAACTTGGCCCAAATTATCCAAAGTGGAACAAAGTAAAAAAAATACCTTCTCTTCCTGAAAATTACACAAATGTACCTCCTGCTCACTTTAAACATGAGAATCCCCTCCCTTCATCCAGTGGAAGTGCAGGACACCAACAGGTTGTGCCTTCAAAGCATCTTTCTCTTGAGTATGAATGGCTTGAGAAAGTCAGTCTGTCGGACAGGAGTGAAAATGCTGTGTCCATACGTTGGGCAGCACATCACGCTTCTCAGAAGCAACAGGGCCCCATTTGAAATAAGCTTGTCATCAATGTTGCCTCTTTTTCAAGGGGCAGCTCATTCAGTTGCAATGATAAAACATGCCAATGATGTTGCAAGAGCAACCACACAGTTTCTCAATCCTGGCCAAACCCCAGTTCTAGCAGCTGATCTGCCACTATTTGCAATTGCTAAGCAAATCCAATGGGATTGGCCATTGCAGTATGGTGATATGGTTATTATGTTGGGAGGGCTGCATATAGAAATGGCAGCATTCAAAATTCTGGGTGGTCTCTTGAAAGACAGTGGTTGGACTGGTGCTCTTGCAGAATCAGAAATAGCTACTCCTGGAGCAGCAGATTTGTTTATTTCTGCTTCACATTTGAAGAGGACATGTCTAGTCCACCAGGTGACAGCTTGCAGTTTATATCAGCTGCACAAAGCTGCCTATATGGCATATATCCAGGAAGTAGAAGAAGAAATTTAGCTAAGCTGTGAAAGCCGGATCAGGAAACGAGAATCAGAGTGTCACCAATTCTGCTTTTGGAATCTTGTGCTTCAGCTAGAACTTCTAGTGTTTGTTTTCTTCAGGTCTTACCAAGAGTCTAATTTCCACTTGTACAAAGATGTGCTGCAGGAACTCTTTCCTTTCTTCTTTGCCCTGGACCATGTACATTATGCCAGGTGGCTTTCAATTCATTTGAGGGACATGGAGGCTCTCCAATATGACACATTTGATGAATTCACAAAGGGAAATTTCACTGTCCACAAAACCACTCGACCTTTTTCCTCAATGGTTATAGCCCAAGCACATGAGCAGAATAATACTCATGTGAAAGGAGATGGGAGAGCCGTTGGCCTATTGAAGATGAAGATGCTCTCAGAGGGTGGACAGTGGCTGGTCCTGAAGTAAGCTGTCTGACTGTTGAGTTTGAGACTAGAAGTGATGCTGATCCAAAATCTGAGGGTAAGCATCATGATGAAACTGAAACTGTGCAGAAAAGGTTTCTTGAAATGGTTGAAAATCTGGCAAAAGTAATCAAAGAAATGGGCAACCCTTTTGAGGAAGATTCAGTGGATCTGATTGTGCCAGACAGTCATGAAATTATGGACAGCAAAGTTAGTGAATCCTTGCGATCTATGAAGGGCCTTGGACAGACACAATTCACAAACTTTACTGAAAGGCTAAAGACACCCAACAAATTCTATGAACCAGTACACTAGAAAAAATTCTATTGTTCAGTCTCAAGATGTCTACTACAGAATCCAAGGGCAAACAATCACTGCAAACCATAAAGGATGATTGTAATCTATTCTCACACCTCTTCATATCATGCCAGAACAGACAGTGTGATTTAAATGAATTCTTTCAACATGAAAATCAAAATTACCCACCATCACTGGCACAGAATGGACAGATGCATTAGGGCACCAAGTCACAGCTCCTGCCTCTACTAGAACAGCATGCATCAGACATCCCTGACAAAGAGCCTACCGCTGATGTTATCATAATGGATGGTGCAGCTCTTATAAATGCTCTGAGACCAACCAAGGGGTCTACATTTGAGTTTTATACTAAAGAAGAAGTCCTATCCAAGATTCAGAAGCACACACAGAAGTACAAGCAAACACACATTGTATTTGATGCGTATAGGACAGACAGTATGAAAGCACAAACAAGACAAAAAAGAGGCACAGGAATTCTCTGGAGAGTAATTAGCACAGCAAAAACTCCTGGCAACTGGGCCAGCTTCCTCAGGAATGACCACAACAAAACTGAACTATTTGCATAATTGGCAGACATAATCATTTCATCTCAAGCAGATGATACATCATGCATAATTGTCACTAAAGGGGATACTGCACTTTGTAGCAAAGCTGAACAAGACAT
The DNA here is from genome assembly GCF_040412425.1 of Macrobrachium rosenbergii. Taxonomy (NCBI): domain Eukaryota; kingdom Metazoa; phylum Arthropoda; class Malacostraca; order Decapoda; family Palaemonidae; genus Macrobrachium; species Macrobrachium rosenbergii. Next base: position 33,685,372 of record NC_089796.1, on the reverse strand, counting down.
TGCTGACCTACAAGGCTGCACTCACGAAGAGGCAGATACTAGAGTCCTTTTACATGCTGCATATGCTACAAAGCATGAAGATATCTCAAGTGCAGTCATATGTAGTACAGACACTGATGTTATCATCATAGCAGTATCTAGCATAGAAAAAACTGGTTTGGACAAACTATGGATTAAATTTGGTAGAGGAAAAGACATGAGGTGGATACCTATCCATGAAATTGCAGCAGCCATGGGGCCAAAGACTCAGCCCTTCCCTATTTCCATGCATTTAGCAGGTGTGACACGGTGTCTGCCTTTCATGGAAAGGAGAAGAGGTCTACATGGCAAACATGGACTGTGTTTCAGTGTGCCACACCCACCTTCACCAAACTAAGTTCAACATCAGCAGCTGTAGAAGATGAAGACCTGCAAATTATTGAAGAGTTCGTGGTTGTAATGTATGACTGAAGCAGTTCATATAAAAATGTAAATGAGGCTAGACTTGATCTCTTTGCAAGAAAGCAAAGAGCTTATGATTGTATTCCCCCTACAAGAGCTGCTCTTAGGGAGCATTGCAAGAGAGCTGCCTTTCAAGCAGGGCACATTTGGTGCCAGTCTTTAGTATGTCACCAAGTTTTGCCCAGTCCAAGACACTGGGGATGGCAACAGATTGATGGCACCTGGTTTCCGTATTGGACAGATTTGCCAATAGTGGCAAAATCTGCAAAAAGTAATGCCATGGCAGGTGCAAGTGCTACAAATTTGGACTTAGCTGCACAGCTCCCTGCAGTTGCACTTGCTAAAACTGATTGATACACAAAACATATTGGTTTATCTTTTTCGGCCATTTTGGAAATATGGTGTTCCTTTGGTGGCCATATTGGAAAGATTCGTATTTTGGCATTCTTACTGTCATGAAGAGATAGCTCTTCATGACAGTAAGAATGCCAAAATACAAATTCTCAGTCATTATATGGACAGTATGCAACTTTTATAGGCTTATGAAATGAAATTATTTGAAATATATAGCAAATTTGCCGCCATTTTGGAAAAGTGTCAGCCATCTTGGAACTAGCCAAATATTGAGGTGGCCGGAGGTTGATTTTGATTTATGGAGATGATAAGAGTTCTCATGCCAAATCTGTTGCTTGTATCACCATTTGCACTTTCTTCAAATTATCCCGCTCCACTAATACAGTGACGTGAATCTGTAGTAGCCTACTGTTTCCTATTATTAAGGTTGTCAGTCATAAATTGTTCATAACAGTTGCTATTACAAAAATATTTTGCATTCAAATCTTTTGGCATATTCACATTAGTCTCGTGCAATTTAAAAGTTGCTTATATATTCCTATTAAAAGCTACAAATTTTACATTAGATGAGTGCAGACTAATACGCTGGGATAAAAGCAATAGCAGTTCATTTTCAGCTGAAGCTCTGTATGCAAAGGTCATTTCTTTCTGGTACTTAGTTTTTACATTATTATAGCCCGGTAATTCTGTAGTAACTCAAAATGACATTTTTATTACAAAAGTTATTTTTGCATTTTTTTTTATAATCCCGTGTCTTACACAGTCTATTTGTGTACACTCGAATAAGAAGGGAGGAAGCGAATCATGAACAGCGTTGTCATTACGGAATGTTTAATGAGGACAATATTTCCGATGACAGATCAGCTGACACCAAGTTTTATATTAGCTTGGGTCAGGTTTGCCGATTAGCATGTCAAGCCTTCTCCGGGATGCTGTCAGTCTTCAAATTTCCTTTAGCTGGTCATAGTTCCTACTCGCATTTACTGGTGCAAAAATGAAAACGGATTAATCTATCAAGAAAATTACTGCAGCAATCAGGCAAACATGTTCCAGCATTCAAAACAGCAATTTTATTTGTGTTCTCGTCTTGTCATTTAATAACGGTTTTCACATTTGAGAAAGTTTCTAATATTGGGAGTTAGTTTTTTAGGGCTACAAAACACCATATAAGAAAAATGAAAAATTGTAATGAAAGAAAATGAAAAGTAACGTCTGTATGTGAATTAAGCACATCGACCACTGAAGGTTACGCAACTACACTTACCAAACTTTGAAAAAAATTATGACGTAAGAGGATAAGGTGACATAAGCAAAGCTTCTCATTTTTGTCTCTAAACGATTACACAAACAGACTACATCACAATGATATGTATATATATATATATATATATATATATATATATATATATATATATATATATATATATATATATATATATATATTGTGTATATATATATATATATATATATATATATATATATATATATATATATATATATATATATATATATATATATATATATATATATATATATATATATATATATATATATATATATATATATATATATATATATATATATATATATATATATATATATATATATATATATATATATATATATATATATATATATATATATATATATATATATATATATTATATATATATATATATATATATACACACACACACACACATTTAGAGAGCGGGTCGCCATGGCATTTTCGTTTTTATTACACCTGCTCAGGGTCAAGTCTAAAAATGCCATTTACAAATAATTCATCAAGTCATAATCTGGGCTAGATGTTATTTATATTTGTCATTTTCATGTTACATGAATCTAAAATCTTACATTTTATAATGTTCTTACATTACGTATTTCGTTTTCATTTTTCCATGAATGTTATAATTATTACACTGAATCTTATGCGGAAAGAGGGCAATGGAAAAACACCAGCGGTTGAAGCTACAAGTGAGCTTTTACGAAGAGGGAGAGAGAGCGTCACTGAGGACAATGGAAAGTGTTTGAAAGAATAGGTGAGAAGAATAATTGTTCCAGTGTGTAAAAGGTAAGTGTGATAGACGCGACTATAAGGAGGATTATCGGAGCAAAGCGTCATTGGTGTACCATAGATAGTGCATGGTGGGATTTTGATCGAGCAAGCAAAGCCCACAACTAAAGGGAGGGCTGATAGGGACGAACAGTATGGGCTCAGGCAAGGAAGAAGCCGCGTGGAACTAATGTTTGTTATGAAAGATTTATGGGATAAATCTGAAACTATAGAAAAAGCTGTGAATAGGATGAGTGGACTTCGAAAAATTCTACTGTAGAGCAGGTAGAGAAGTAATGTTGAGAATGCACTGCAGGAGTAAGAAATAAGTTGTTGAGAATGTCTCACAGTGTTTAATGATGAGAGTTAAGTGTGTCTTACAATAAGTCGACGGGACTTACTTGGCCAACCGTGAGTCCAAGGATGAAGCCCAGGAGGCGAGCTGACTAGCACTGGGTGACAGCCATCTTGACTTGTCGAGAGGAGCCAGCGAGGAACTATACGTTGGCCTCAGTTCCTGGTGGAGGCTTTATACGATCCCGATAAGTTCGGATATGGTGTTTGCATGACACATCAGCCCCTTTTTGACAAATGCTGTAATTTCTCGTGATGTGGTCACTCGTGATATTATGCAAGTGTTTTTGAGTGACTTTTCCTGACTTATGAGTCTCTCTTGGTCGAAAGGCTTTCACCCAAAAATCGATAGCAACCATCAATGGCGAATTGGTGATTTGAACATGAAATGACCACTTGAGGCAATTTGTTTAAAAAATATACTATTTAGCCTGAACTGAGCAGTTTAATTCTTCAAATTTGAATTTAACGATTGCATATCACTTTTCATATTTTAAATCCTCTTCTCCTAAAGGTCATTCCTTCCTAACACCAGTTTTTCATTTGCTCCAGAAATGAAAACCGATTATTTCAAGTTCTCTACGGTTATTTTCACTGACTGGCAATGGAAAGATTTTCGTATTTCCTCAACAGAAAAAGGCAAAATTTCTTCTGACCTCAAGAGTGAGAAGTCATTGAGCAGCTTCTTTCAGTCCTGCTTTATTGCTTCACGCTCTGAACTCATTTATATAACAGATGCTGGAAATGAGGCTATTAATAATATTCTAAACTATATACTCAGCACAAACAAGTATAAAATATTAAAATAATAAAGAAACAGATTATGACATTTTTCATAAGGTTCGTGGTCAGATTAACTTTTCATTTCAATTTTGACTGACGTATCCCAACTCTGACACAAAGGCGGCAAACGCCAACGCTTGCAGCAGCTGCCTCAGAGTTTATTATTATTTCTCCTGCATCTAAGCCTTTGATTTTCCTATTAGACATTATTTTTCTACAAATATATAATGTTTTAAAGCTAAAACTAGCAAAAGGTTATATTAATACTGATCATAGTCTCTGCAGAGTTAAGTGGAACTGTAACTGAGGCTGTCACAGAAGACTTGTACTGTATTTTAGCCAATCTGTAAATTGAGGACTTTAAACTTATTGACTGACTAATGTTAATAAATCATTCATCCTTTCCCCTTAATATCATCCACATATTCATATTTATATGAATATATGAATATTTTATATGAATATTAACGTACAATTTTCAGAATATCACCCCCCCCCCCAACCACCACCACTTTTAGAGACCAGGTGATGCCCCTGCTAATTTGTAATTAAGATATAACCCCTAGATGAGTTTATCAAGCATTTCAACCGGAACATAAAGTCAGTTTTTCAACGCACAAAAAATCTGCGATTAATTCACTGGCCTCTATTGAATCTTCATTTCCCTATACTGTATGTGTGAGATTTAATCAAAACCCACAGACCAGGTAATGCAATTAGGCCTATTATTAGTAGACTTGGATATATCCGTTATAAAATAACAAAATATCTAGTGAAATTCCCCCCTTCTATTTTAGGCACCATTTCATTTTCACACATCAAAAATTCAGTCGACCTTTGTGACAAATAAGATGATATGAACATAAGACTGAACCTCATTATTTACTGGGTTCCTTAGCTAATAGCCTATATTCCCTTGAGTTACCATCATTGTTTTTGCTTATGTATCGAAAGGTGTAACTTTCTGTTCCGACTGAAAATTATAAGAACGAGTGTTTGGAATGGTCAAGTTATATATGTATATATATATATATATATATATATATATATATATATATATATATATATATATATATATATATATATATATATATATATATGTGTGTGTGTGTGTGTGTGTGTGTGTGTGTGTGTGTGTGTGTGTGTGTGTGTGTGTGTGTGTGTGTGTGAAGTTTTTCAAGCCAAAACTTGACTCTCCAATTTGGTCGTCGTAGATGGTGTATGGACTGTGAGTTCTGGTAACAACTCTTAAATGAAATGTTATCCATGATGGTTTCCTTACCGTCATCAGTTCTTAGGTTCCTTTAAGAGACTTTACCTTCCACAAAATTAAGAAAAATAGTAGTTTTTGGCTCTTTGAAAATTTAAGTTTTCCACATCCAAAATATCAATCTGTATTTTCCTGTGAACCTTAGGCCTTTCAGAATATGTAGCTAAACATACAGTACATGGAGCATGAGTTTATCTAAATAGAGGATATTGCCAGTGGTCAGCATTCTCTTAAGTATCGTTTATAAATTTCTATGGACATAGCCGAGTAACCTTCTGCCATGTCCGGTCAGAGATAAGTATTGGACAAATAAATAACATACTGTGACGCCCTTTCCAGGATGGTTTTTTCAGTGTTGTATCGTTCTGAAAAGTAAAATAATTGAGCAGCGCTTGAATATAACAGTCCTAGGTTCAGGAATAACATAAGAACCAAACATCGAAATACAGTCTCATAAGTTCTCGTAAATAATACCTTGCCAGTCCATTGTCCTAACTCAGGCCAAAGAAATGACTGAGCAAATGCAGCAACAGAAATCCAGGCTAATGACTACCCAGAACAACATCCTTGAAGCTGTTTTAATTGCTTATACTATATGAAATGGCGAACCTTGAACTTAACCCTGTTCCGTTTTCCACTGACTTGGTTATCTTTCCTTTTCAGTTTTCTGTAAAGAAAATTATTGAGATGGCTTTGTCTGTTCGTCTGTACTTTTTCTGTCTGCACTTTTTCTGTCCGCCCTCAGATCATAAAAACTACTGAGGCTAGAGGGTTGCAAATTGGTATGTTGATCAATCACCCTCCAATCATCAAAATACCAATTTGCAGCCCTCTAGCCTCAGTAGTTTTTATTTTGTTTAAGTTTAAGGTTAGCCATAGGTCGTGCATCTGACACCACTAGAGGTGCCAGCTGCCGACGCATCTTTACTTGACCGCATCTGGGGAGCAGCTGTGCGTTACCTGGTCATGGCTGAAAGTTTAATTAATACTGCAGCACACCGAGAGTTTCATACAGCATTATACGCTGTACAGAAAACTTGGTTGCACCGAAGAAACTTCTATGCATGTGTTACTTGTTACTTCTTAAATCCGATCTATATGAGGTCATCAAGAAACTGACATAAGGAATGTAGGTCAGGTATATGCGGGTTTCTATTCCATTGTGAGTCTCTCTCTCACACACACACACACATACACACACATATATATTTTTGCAAATGTTTATAATGTTCGACCTCTCTTCTTTTATTTAGTAGAAATATAAAAAAACAAAAAAAAAAAAGGAAAGAACCAAAGCTTTCTCTTTGTAAAGCAGTTCCAGGGAGGGAAGCCAGAAAGCTGGCTTGTTTCCCAAAAACACCAACCCTTCGCAGGAGGTTCAAAGCTTAGTTTAGGGGCCTATTCAACAGGGTAGGTTTTACTAGGACCACCTTTAGTTAGATTGTACCTTAAGCTCGCTTTTCTATGATCTTCGTACTGGCGAATATTTTTGTCATTTTTCAGACACTGCCGTGGGCCTAGAGTTGTGGGGAGGTGTCTTTCAAGCAAGCACCCATGCGTTTTGACCCAGCTCGGGCAGTCGAGAGGTATCCTTCCTTGAGAGCACAAGTGCTGTGTGTCTCTCCTGGCCTCCTTCCTTTGTTCTCCCCCCCCCCAACCCCTCTTGTGGAACAGCTGGGGAAATTACCTTTCCAGTGGACCCAGGGCTTCTGATGCAATTGATTGCCGCATTGTCTAGACCCCCTTATTTCCTGTTTCCAAGTTTCTCTCTTAAACAGTCACCGACTAAGGAAAATCCTAGTAAAACCATATCCCATTGATGAAGTCAAATATATGAAGTACAATTATTGCTGCCTAATGAAATTGCATAAGTTATCCTCCATGGTATTAACGTAATATCCTTGATCTAAGATTCATCCCTTGCAGTCCAGTAATGATAAGTGAGAGGTCCTTGATATCGAAGTGTTATCTGGATATGTCTCTTTCAGAATCGGGCACGTCTTGGGACCTGGCCAGAATCTTGTTGGGAGAAGGACTAGCACAACACTGTACTCGAGTCCTGTGCTTGAAATTGCTTAAAGGTGCGTCACAAGAGTTCCCTGGCTGTTGTGTCATCCACTAACTTACGATGACATATCTGGTGTCCGAAGTGGGATGAAGTTGGAGCTGTTATTAGCTCCCGTAAGATCCCCGTTCATATTTTTTTATTTCTTTTATTCTTTTGTTGAACTAGATGATTGAGTAATGTTGTTTATTTAATTCATGCGTTCAGAATAAATCAATATATTCAGTAACCTAGTTTCAAATGGTGACCGATCCATTTAAGTTAATTATCTGTCTTTTGGGTAACTTTTAGCCTTAAACCCCAGGACTCCGACTTGCCACGGCTGTTTTGGCAAATGATAATTCATTTGTTCGTGAATTTGTCTGTTTCTTCAAAAAATCCATTTCTACTTTCTCTTTACACATATGGACCATATAGATTATGGGGTTTTGTTCAGTAAGTAAATGGCTCGTGATAGTTTTCCCGTTTGAATGGATTTCCATGCAAACCATCTGGCAAGTCATTGCTTTACTGTCCTGTTTAAATATCCATCTTCACTTTCAATGATAGATCGCATGAAAAGATATCTATTTGTCAAAAGACACCTTGACCTCGACATTCCAAATTTTGATGTCTTTTGACTCAAATTTACTGTACTATTTACTGTACTAAACTATATATATATATATATATATATATATATATATATATATATATATATATATATATATATATATATATATATATATATATATATATATATATATATATTTATATATATATAAATATATATATATATATATATATATATATATATATATATATATATATATATATATATATATATATATATATATATATATATATATATATATATATATATATATATATGTGTATATGTGTATATATATATATATATATATATATATATATATATATATATATATATATATATATATATATATATATATATATATATATATATATATATATATATATATATATATATATATATATATATATATATATATATATATATATATATATATATATATATATATATATATATATATATATGGTTTTGAAGGTTATTGATATATTATATTGTTGGTTTTAAGCAGTTTGTTTGAGACATTCTGGCCAAGGTAAATGGAAACATCGCCTAGGTATTCAGCGAGTCAGTGCTGACGAAGGTCTAGTGTCAGTATGGCTTCCCACAGAGACAAGGGGACATCGTACCTGGACGACATGCTGGTTATGCTGCCGGAAGTTGTCAAGATCCAGCAAGTGCGTTCGTTCGTGCGCTCTGATGGGCATGCCATGTGAAATGTGAATATTCCATTTTGAAAACAGGCTAAACATTGAGGGCCTGGATGGCATTGTGTCAGGATCCGCCTGGTTGCAGGACTTTTGAGCACTGCCTGTGAGGTAAGCTGGTACTTTATTTCCAAGAAAACCTGATTCATTTTACTGATTTAATTTTATTTGCTATGTCTATGGGGTTAGTAACGTGGGAAAACATCCCACAATCATTTGTCTCTGCACCTATTTTCAAAAGTTATTTCCCCTTTGTTTCTTCATATGTATCGCGAATAGAGGCCAATATAAATGGAGGGGAATGTGACTTATCATGACTTCTGTCATATTGACTTATTTTAATTTATATGTTGAGACTTATTTAGTAGAAGTTAATAGTACCATGATATCTTACTTGGTTATTTTAAGGTACTAATTCTTGGACGTTGATATTTCCACTTCATTTTTATTTCATTTCGAACCACTTGCCATGTTAGGTTACTGAAAAAAATTTATTTTTTGGCAGTCATGTGTTTGCTGTTCTTCCTTAGTTAAGATAGTGACTTGGATGGCGCGCGCGCGCGCGGGAGAGAGAGAGAGAGAGAGAGAGAGAGAGAGAGAGAGAGAGAGAGAGAGAGAGAGAGAGAATGTGCTGACCCAGTGCTGGGTGTTGTTACTGGAGAATCTTAGAGATATAAGATGATATGAAATTGTTCCTAAAACAGATGTGGAAGGAGGTTATGATCCGATCTGACCTTGTTAATAAAGCATAATAGTTTGGTGGCAGCTGACCTTGACCTTGTGACCTGTAACAGCTTCTGAAGGGACTGGTAACGGGGACTTTAGGCCAGAATAGGGTGTGTTCCAATTGTCTTGCAGACATTCAGTTGGTAAGAGTGGTGATGTGATGACCTAGGATTTTTGGGTAGACTGGGAGAAGAGGTGTTATTCATCGCCAGTTACTAATGGTCTTGTGTGATAAGTGGGTGTGTGTATGGATCGAAAGACACATGCAAGTGTGTTTCTTCAGGTTAGGAAGTGTTGCTGTATTCTTTTGCTGTGCAGGTGGTGAAAAAGAAGAAAGGGGGATATTAACACGCAAGTGTTCCCCTTTTGGTTGGTTGCAATAAGGGCTTAGTGGAGAATAAGCTGGATTAAAGGCAAGTTGTGTGTTCTGATTACATTGGGTCTCGGAGTTGCTGTGCAAAGTGGTGGGTTCATGATGTGGTTTACTGGGCGGAGTATGCTGCTTTTTCCCATTCTCTATACAGCCCGTTTTCTATGTGTGAGGTGGTTAGACTGGGACAGTTAGAGTGGGTGCGACTAGAACATTTTTTTTCGCAATTGGCAGTTCGCATCGGTGTTTAGGGAATAATTGGGGATCATGGAATAGCTTTTTTTGTTTTTGTTTTAAGTTTTTCATTATTTTTTTAGAAACTTGGGTTATTGTGTTGATAATTGCTTGATGGTTGTGGGGTTATTGGGAATGAACATTTCTTACACTGTTGGGTAAACATTTCTTAGATTTTAAACTTTCTTTCTTTTAGTTACATACATATGTGTTTTATTTTGGTTACATATGTGTGCGTGTGTAAGGTGGTGTTGTAACTGGGGCCAGAATTGGGGGTGTGAACTTACTCTGCGATTTTAGCCTTGGCAATTGAGTCTAAAGCGGATGCATCCCAGAGGTTTTGCACTCAGTGATTCCTGTCTGTCTCATCCATTATTGTTTGCTCAGGTCCCATTTTCTTTACTTGAGGGTGGACTGGCATGTTCTTCTGTGAAGGGTTGACTACGTGTGTTTGTTATTGTCCTTGAAGACTTGAAGTTCATCTGGACCTATTTTGCAGTCAGGTGTGCACTCGACTCGTCTGTGTGCATTTTTTTCCTGTGGGGTTTTGATTAAATGTGGGTCTAAATAGTAGTTTCTTTTGATTTTTGGGGATTAATTGTTGGAGTAAAGGGAATTAACATTGTGGGGTTCTTCCTGTGTAGGAATTTTTTTGGGAGAATCGTTTTTTTTCTTGTGTTTTTCTTTGAGGGGTTGCCTTCCACATGACTTGGGAAATTTTGTATTTGTGATCAGCTAAGAGTGAGTTAGCAAATTTATTTACGAAGAGGAAAGCTGTGAAAATGGCTAGAAGGCACAATGATCAGAGATTCCTTAGGTCAGCCTATGGTTGTGTAGGGCATTCGTTGTTTTAATTGCAATATGCAGGGACGCATTAAGAGGTTTTGCCATGTTAAACATTGTGGCAGCTATAGGAATCATGGTCACCCATGGCGGTCTTATCTGTCTCTTAAACAGAATAATGTTAGGCCTACATTTCAGAATTTTCGTATCTTAGGTAAGAAAGTTCCTCAAGGGTTTTTTTTTTAGGAGATCTCGTGATTGGCGAGCATTGTCGAAAGACCGATCAGTTGTAAATGAAAACGTGATGGGTGTTTCTTGTGATATGGGACTTCTGAGGAACCCTCAGAGGTAAAGCCAGTGGTAAAAGGGTTGGTGTATGGGGTAGGTGTGGATATTTTTATAGATACAGGTGCCCCTATTAATTTGATGAATTATGAGTTGTTCCGATCACTGTTTTCTGATCATTCTTTGAGACCTGCTAAAGAGACAGTATGTGATGTTCAAGCATATAGTTTATGGGTTTTGGGTTACATAGATGTGAATTTATCTCTTGGCGATAGAACTTTTACAGAACCATTTTTGGTTATATGACAGGCTGCTTTGGGGAATACTTTGTTACTGGATCACCCAATGTGTTGGAGACACAAAATCTCGGTTGGAGTACCTGGTGTTTTTGTGCCTTACGAGGGAATGGATGTAAGTAGAGTGGATGATGATAATGGATAGGGTGTACATGAGAATTTGTGGGTGGATTCTGAACATGTTTCAGTGGTTAGGAAGTGTTATAAGGGGTTTTGTCAGATGACGTGGTTCTTGGTCCAGACATGGTTGCTATGGTGAAAAATCAAGTGAAAGGTGTACATAAATCCAGATAGGTGTGTGTGGATGATTGTAGTGAAAACCTGAAGGGGGTAGTGTGTATGGGTTCTATAAACAAGGTATCGAATTCAGGGGATACTTGGGTTGGATTCCTAAACTGTAATGATTCAGTTCGGAATTATCAGAAGGGTATTTATGCAGTCGATTTTGTTGACTGGGTCAATGAAGATAATTCAGTTGCTATTGTCAGGGATATGTGTAGATTTTAAGAAGCAGATTTACAGGTTAGGAGCAGGTTTTTAAGGATCATTTAACCAATGCTGATTTTAAAGAATATGTTGAGGGTGTGGAAGATGCTCAGGCTGCGTTTGCAGACATAGTCGCACTTAAGGGGGATTAGTTAGGGTTAACAAATATGTTAAAACACCGGGTTCATTAAGAGGATAAGACTAAGCCTATTTTTATCCCTTCATACAGGATTCCTTTTAAGATAAGAGAACAGGTAGAGAAAGAGGTTGATAAGTGGGAGGAGGACGGCATTGTTAGGCCCAGTTCCTCGCCTTTTAATTTTCCTCTGTTAGCAGTGCCTAAGAAGGATGGTTCAGTGCGAGTTTGTGTAGACTTTAGGAAGTTGAATGAGAAAACCATTCCTGATTGTTACCCTATGGTGTGTTTTCCAGATTTATTTGTTGAGATTGGGGGCAAGAATATTCATTCTTAATTGATCTGTTGCAAGGGTACTTGCAAGCACCGCTTACTGAGGAGAGTCAAAAGTAGGCCTACACGGCTTTCTCTTTGTTGAAGGGGCATTATGAGTTCACACGAATGCTGTTTGTTTTATCAGATAGTCCTATGATTTTACTAGGCTAATAAATACCGTTTTGCATGGCTTGTTAGGGAAATCCATATTTCTCTACATAGATGATATATTAGTTGCCACAGATTCAGTACAGGAACATTGAGAGGTTCTTAGGGAGGTTTTTAGGAGGCTTAGGTTAGCAGGTTTGAAGATAAAATTAGCTAAGTGTAATTTTCTGAAGAAGCAGATAATATACTTGGGTCATGTCATTTCTAAGGAGGGTGTTAAAGTGAATGAGGATAAAGTTAGGGCAGTTGTAGATTTTGCTACTCCCAAGAATAAGAAACAGATTTGGTTTTTCTTAGGCATGGCTGGATTTTTTCGTAGGTTTGTGAAAGGTTTTTCTACTTAGCGTCTCCTTTAACAGATGTCCTGTGAGATGATGTGCAGTTTGTATGGGGAGATGTACAGCAATCAGCCTTTTAGAATATTAATATGCCTTAGTTAATGCCCCAGTGTTGAAATTTCCTGAGTTTGAACGTCCTTCCACGTTGGTGACAGATGCTAGTCGCGATGGTATAGGGGCCTGCCTTATGCAGAAGTTCAATGGTAAATTGCATCCTATCACATTGTACATTCGCAGTTTAAGACACAAGGGAGTAATGTGATGTCTATGTGCGCGATGGAGAAACGCGTTCGTGGTAGTGTCTAGTTTGATTCATTTTAAGATGTTATTGTTGGGCAAAAAAGTTGAGATTCCTACAGATCACAAGCTGCTGTTAGATCTTTTTAACAACCCGCATCTTTCCACTAAAAGGGCTAGGTGGTATCTGACAATCAGGGATTTTGATGCCAAGCTTAGGTATATAGAGGGTAGACATAATGTTGTAGACACCCTTAGCAGAAGTTTTTCTGATGTAGATGGTACTCATGTGTGTTATGTATCTGGAGATTGCATAGACTGGGATATTACTTTAGTAAAATCTAGACAGGATGAGGATGAGATTTTGGCAGACGCAAAAGCATTTCTTAGAGGGGAATTAGTTAGGAAGGGTTATAAGTTGCCTTTTGCAGGTCTTGAGTTAGAGGGTAATTTGTTAGTTAGAAAGATTAGATACAGACTGAGAAATAGTGAGGATAAGGGTGATATGATACAGATAGTTGTTCCTAGAAGTTTAGTACCTACGGTTCCAGATATTGTTCATTGTAGGTCTGGCAGTCCATATTTGGGTACTGAGAAAAGGTATCAGAATATATGGGGACAATTAATTCTTTTGGAAGAATATGCTCATGTCAGTGGAAGACTTTGAGAGAGGTTGTTCAGTTTGTAATGCATGTAAGCCAAGGGTTGTTTCTTGTAAATTGGGTTCATTCCCTATTCCCAGCAGACCGTTTCCTAGGGTCCATATGTACCTGTTATCCAATCTCTGTGAATCTACTTATGGCCATAGGCACTTGTTCGTGGTTGTTGACGAATTAACTAGGTTTGTAGAGATTTTTCATTTGAAGCATAAAACAGCAGAGGAGGTGGCAGCTGCATTCTTTAATGGATATATTTGTCGTTATGGGGTTCCTGAGGTGCTGTTTACAGATAATGGGAGAGAATTTATGAACAAGACGTTAGAGTGTCTTGCATATGTAATGGGCATTCGGAAAGTCACTGTTATACCTTATAGACCAGAAGCTAATGGGCTATGTGAATAGGCAAATAGGAAGGTAATTGAAGCTCTCAGAGTGATGTAAATTGGGATCAATATATTCCACAGATAGCATAGCATCAATTCTATGGTTAGCGATACCAATGGAGTGTCTCCCAATGAATTGCTGTTTGGCTACCCAGTGCAGGGCACGTTTGATTTATTACCCATTCCATCAGATGATGATGCAGTGATATCACTAGTCTCTACTGCTAAAGAGAGATATGCACGTCTTGCTAAGAATCTTGAAGTGAAAACTTAGGATATGGTTGACAGGAGCAATGCAAAGCTGGATAGAGTTAAAGTTGCTGTGGGAGATAGGGTTTATGTGAAAATAAATGTTAAGAATCAATTGAACTATAAGCTAGGTCCTAAATTTGAGGGTCCTTTTCAGGTTGTAGAAGTAAAGAAGGGGAATAGATTTGTGGTTCAGGATGAAAATACAGGAGTGTCTTGGTTGATACATATATCTAAAATTAAAAAGACAGGTTAATGGGATTCTTATGGGGTAATTCCTGCGATATTTCTCTCTCTGTTTTATTAATGGGTTTTAAAGGGGTGTGATTTGTAGTTTTTTTTAACTGGAGAGGACGTCGGTCTGTGGAGTTATATAAATCTTTAATTTTCCAAGTTCAGTTTTTTGTTTTCGTGTGTTGGAATACTTACTTAAATTATTTGCAAAATACCATAGAGTTTTATAGATGAATGTTTTTTTGTTTTTGTTTTTTTCTTGTTTCGAGATCTGGTGACTTATAGGTTTCTTTCTTTTTTTTTGTTTTTTGGATGCTGTAGTTTCGTTTGCTCGTGACTTTGGGGGTCGTGGCATGGGCTAATTCCGTAGTGAGGTTAGGCCTGGGTGTTATTATCGAAGAAGACTTTAACATGGCTTCCAAATTTAGGTTCTTCGACTTCTCAGGTCTCTTCCAGAAGAAGTAAGAGGGCTGCGCCTATTGGTAATTAGAGCCGTTATGATCATAGGATCGATTGCTAGTATGCCAATTGCTAATTTGTGACAATTGAGCAGGTATCAGCAGTATTAGCTAGCCAAGGTAAAACTTTGATGACTTTATGAGATAGTAAAGAGAAGTTATGGGGGGGTTTTGAAACATTGAGGACATCTTTAAATGGGTTATTAGTCAGAGTTGATAGGATGGGGGGAGACTTGGATGTTTCGATTGTCTTTTCTCCTTGCCAAGCTACCTTACTTAATGTTGAGAAGGAAGTGGTCTTTATTAATGGTGATTGAAACTTGGGTTCAAATAGGGGCATATTTTTGGGGATATTTTACCATTGGGGGCTCTGGAATCTACTTCGTCAAATGCAAGATATATTTATGGTTCACAAATAATTTTTACTAAGGGGAACTTATATCGTTATTATGGGATTTTGAAGTTACGCTGGTCTGATAGAGGGTTACTTGTGGAGCTTCCCGTCAAGGGGTAATTTTATTGCTTACCTGTTACTACAAAGTCGAGACATCCCATCCATTGGTAACCTTGGTAGCAGCCGTTTGAAAGCTGCTGGTATCACATCTCAGTACCTGCTCACTCTTCATTCTCTCTCTCTCTCTCTCTCTCTCTCTCTCTCTCTCTCTCTCTCCCTCTCTCTCTCTCTCAGGTCTACAGCGAAACAAGCTTTACCCAAAATGATGTATTTGACAAAATCTAAAATAACTAGATGGCAAGAAATAAGAAATGGATTAGAATGTTTGACAAAATCTAACAACTAGATTGCAAGAAATAAGAAATGGATTAAAATGTAATACTAAAGTTCCCAAAGACCATTTACATTATAGTCTGATACTGTAGCTTGCAAAGGTCAAAATAAGTCAAAGTCCAGTACATTTCCAATGAGTACATCTTCATCTTTTTTCTCAGCAAAACATCTGAAGAAGTCAAATGAATTCCTCATTAATTTCCAAAGCATAGAAATAAAGATAGGGAATTCCTCCCATGTTACTCATAAAATATGTATACAACATAAACATTATGAAAATGGAGAAAAACAATCTACAGTTTGGGAAATTGAATGTGGTTCCTACATCCAAACAACAATGTTCACAGTCTTGAATGATAAATCATGAACCACAAGTCTTTACTGAAAACTTTTAATAATGTTCATTGTTGGTCTTCCAATGATTCCCTTTTCCCATATCTAGTCCCTTCACACCTTGGGACTCCGCCCAAAAGAAACACACGTTCCCCATCGGAACCTGGACACTTCTGGCGAATGCACACATGAAGTCACGTCACCTGTTCCCATGTTTCAAGAATCCTGACGCCACCATTTTACTTGATGAGGAAATACTTCCGGTGATAGCTACACATTTTCTCCAAGATTTTGGGAAAGTTTTTCTCACCACTTGTTAATTCAACATTCACTGTGTATTGTAATTCATAACGCACTTGTGACCTATGGGCTTTTCAGATGCTCGGCCACCCAAAGAAATGCTGCCCCCAGCACTAGGGAAATAGCACTTTTTAATTTCTAGATTCGTGCACCAAATGGACAGCCACACCCCTGGCAGGCTGATCTTCCCGTGAGGGTTTACTCACACACTGTTTTTGTACACAACACACACCCCACTTTACACAGAGTATGATGACAAAGGCCCCAATCACCGATAAAATAGCGATGAGGCTGATTCAAGATAGGGAAAAGTTCATCTTCCGGCATTGGAGGAAGTGGTCGATTTGTAGTGATCACTTCCTTTAAAGGTGGCACCGAAACAACTTAATTGTCCCCATAAAGATGCCGCATGAAGATATGAATAGTAGAGTTAAAGACACTCTTGCCCAGAACTCAGAACCTCGGCGTAACCAGTCTACACGCAGCATCAATGAGACGGGATCCTCATAGAAGAAATGTATCCGACGAATTATGGCACCGGATAGAGACTTCACAGCTCCGACAAAGCACTGTGTTGAGAGTCTTCGTAGAGGCCACCTTGTACTCATGTTGGAATGTTCGAAAGTCACAGTCAGAAGGAGTCTGGATATGTACTAACATCTTCTCATATCCTAACCAGTCAGCCTTTATAAGCATAAAGATACTACTGTTGCAAATATATCTATCATGAAATAAAACACATCCTGACTTATAGTTGACAGCTGAGGATTGAAACTGGTCCCCCAAAAGGCACATAGTCTCCTCACTATCCCATACTATTACTGAACCATTAAACCCACTAGGGAAAGGTCGTTTGGTAAAACTATGAAACAATATCAAGTTACTAACTAGCATTTCCACAAGCAGCCCCCTAACAGATACACAAACGTTTAAGATACTATAATACTGATACAAATTCTCCCCAGGAAAAATTACCTAAGACCCATTAAGACATACTACATTCATTAAAGTCAATTCTAAAGATCCGAGAGGAAGAATATCTCAAAAATTTGCCACTTTGAAGCAGCAACCATTGCCGTAATGTGTGTTTGAATCTCCAATGACAAGGATTTCCACTTTTTTTCTCAATATTCAACAAGGTAACTATCATAACATCTAAGCCTCCCCCCATCCTATCAACTGTGACCAATAACCCATTTAAAGAAGGCCTCAAAGTCTCAAACCCCTCCCGTAATTTCTCATTACTATCTGGTAAAGTTATTAAAGTTTTACCCTGACTAGCTAATTCTGCCAATACCTGTTCAATTCTCACCAAATTAGAAATTAAAATACTAGCAATTGCTCCTATGAGCACAAAGGCTCCAATTTCCAATGGCGCAGCCCTCTTACTCCTTTTTACTCCTTCTAGAAGAGACCTGGGAGTCAAGGCACCTAAATTTGGAAGCTATGTTCAAGTCTTCTTAAACCTATCCTGAACCCTAATAGCTGTAGCACTAATTCCGGTTAGCCAACACCGTAATGGATCAGACAGATCCCATCTGACATCCATCTCACCCAAAAAATTCCTAAGCAACTGAACTTATTCTGGGATGCATTAAGCTCAAACCTTGCCGAACCTATGTCCTCAAACTCTATATTCAAAGATATTGCATCAGGCGACAACCACACATCATAGACTTCTATAATAACATCTGGGCCTAACCTCACTATGGAATTAGCCCATGCCACGAACCCCAAAGTCATGGGCAGACGAAACTTCAGCATTTAAAAAAAAAAGAAAGAAAGAACATATAAGTTGCCTGATCTTGGAATGGGTAAAAACAAACAAGCAAAAAAGAAACCGATATATCCCTAAAACCCTATGGTATATTGCACCTAATTTAAGTAAGTATTGCAACACACACAAAAAACTGAACTCGGATATTTAAAGAATTGTATAATTCTACAAACCCACGCCTCCGAAGAGACTGATGATGTGGAATTTAGATTATGTAAGACGTAATAGGACGTTCCAATAATCTGGGAAGAGTTAGGATGGTTACGTAGGATGTAATAGAGCGTGTTCCAATAATATGGGAAGAGTTAGGACAATATAATGGAATGGGATAATGGGAAAAAAGTGCAAATGGTGATACAAGCAACAGATTTGGCATGAAAACTCTTATTATCCCTATAAATCAAAATCAACTTCTGGCCACCTCAATATTTGGCTATTTCTAAGATGGCTGACACTTTTCCAAAATGGCAGCAAATTTGCTATATATTTCAAATATTTTCATTTCATAAGCCTATAAAAGTTGCATACTGTCCATATAATGATTAAGAATTTGTATTTGGCATTCATACTGTCATGAAGAGATAAAGTGAACCTATCTTTCCAATATGACCACCATATGAACACCTTATTTCCAAAATGGCTGCCAAAGATAAAAAGTATGTATCTCCTGAGGAAACAAGTATGTTTTGTGTATCAATTAGTTTTAGCAAGTGAAGCTGCAGAGACCTATGCAGCTAAGTCCACATTTGTAGCAATTGCACCTGCCATAGCATTCCTTTTTGCAGCCACACTTATTCAGTTCTTGGCAAGATTTTGCTACTATTGGCAAATCTGTCCAATACGGAAACCAAGTGCCATCAATCTGTTGCCATCCCCAGTGTCTTGGACTGGGCAAAACTGGATGACATACTAAAGACTGGCACCAAATGTGCCCTGCTTGAAAGGTAGCTCTCTTGCAATGCTCTCTAAGAGCAGCCCTTGTAGGGGGAATGCAATCATAAGCTCTTTGCTTTCTTGCAAAGATATCAAGTCTAGCCTCATTTACATTTTTATACGAACTGCATCTGTTATGCATTAGCGCCACGAACTCTTCAATAATTTACATCTTCTACAGCTGCTGGTGTTGAACTTAGTTTGGTGAAGGTGGGTGTGGCATGCTGAAACACAGTCCATGTCTGCCATGCAGACTTCTTCCCCTTTCCATGAAAGGCAGACACCGTGTCACACCCGCTAAATGCATGGAAAAGGGGAAGGGCTGAGGCCTTTGGTCCCATGGCTGCTGCAATTTCATGGATAGGTATCCACCTCATGTCTTTTCCTCTACCAAATTTAATCCATGGTTTGTTTAAACCAGTTTTTTCTATGCTAGATACTGCTATGATGACAACCTCAATGTCTGTACTACATATGATTGCACTTGAGATATCTTCATGCTTTGCAGCATATGCAGCATGTAAAAGAACTCTAGTATCTGCCTCTTCATTAGTGCAGCCTTGTAGGTCAGCAGTATCTTGTTCAGCTTTGCTACAAAGTGCAGCATCCCCTTCAGTGACAATTATGCATGATGTATCATCTGCTTGAGATGAAATGATTGTGTCTGGTAAATATGCAAATAGTTCAGTTCTGTTGTGGTCATGCCAGGAGTTTTCACTGTGCTAATTACTCTCTGGTGAACTCCTGTGCCTCTTTTTTGTCTTGTTTGTGCTTTCATACTGTCTGTCCTATACACATCAAATACAATGTGCGTTTGCTTGTACTTCTGTACGTGCTTCTGAATCTTGGATAGGACTTCTTCTTTAGCATAAAACTCAAATGTAGACCCATTGGTTGGTCTCAGAGCATTTATAAGAGCTGCACCATCCATTATGATGACATCAGTGGTAGACTCTTTGTCAGGGATATCTGATGCATGCTGTTCTAGTAGAGGCAGGAGCTGTGACTTGGTGCCCTGATGCATGTGTCCATTCTGTGCCAGTGATGGTGGGCAGTTTTGATTTTCATATTGAAAGAATTCATTTAAACCACACTGTTTGTTCTGGCATGATAATTATGAAGAGGCATGAGAATAGATTACAATAATCCTTTATGGTTTGCAGTAACTGTTTGCCCTTGGATTCTGTAGTAGACATTTTGCAACTAAACAATAGAATTTTGTTCTTGTGTACTGGTTCATAGAATTTGCTGGGTGTCTTGACCCTCTCAATAAAGTTTGTGAATTGTGTCTGTCCAAGGCCCTTCATAGATCTCAAGGATTCACTAACTTTGCTGTCCATAATTTCATGACTGTCTAGCACAATCAGATCCACTGAATCTTCCTCAAAAGGGTTGCCCATTTCTCTGATTACTTTTGCCAGATTTTTAACCATTTCAAAAAACCTTTTCTGCACAGTTTCAGTTTCATCATGATGCTTACCCTCAGATTTTGGATCAGCATCGCTTCTAGACTCAAACTCAACGATCAAGCGGCTTACTTCAGGACCAGCCACTGTCCACCTTTTGAGAACATCTTCATCTTCAAATAGGCCAGCGGCTCCCCATCTCCTTTCACATGAGCATTATTCTGCTCATGTGCTTGGTCTATAGCCATTGAGTAAAAAGGCCGAGTGGTTTTGTGGACAGTGAAATTTCCCTTTGTGAATTCATCAAATGTGTCATTTTGGAGAGCCTCCATGTCCCTCAAGTGAATTGAAAGGTACCTGGTGTAATGTACATGGGCCAGGGCAAAGATGAAAGGCATGAGTTCCTGCAGCACATCTTTGTACAATTGGAAATTAGACTCTTGGTATGACCTGATGAAAACAAACACTAGAAGTTCTAGCTGAAGCACAAGATTCCAAAAGTA
Organism: Macrobrachium rosenbergii; assembly: GCF_040412425.1. NCBI lineage: Eukaryota > Metazoa > Arthropoda > Malacostraca > Decapoda > Palaemonidae > Macrobrachium > Macrobrachium rosenbergii. Next base: position 33,664,357 of record NC_089796.1, on the reverse strand, counting down.
GAATTGGGGAGACGCTGATTCTCGTTTTCTGATCCAGCTTTCACAGCTTAGCTCAATTTCTTCTTCTGCTTCCTGGATATATGCCACATAGGCAGTTTTGCGCAGCTGATATAAACTGCAAGCTGTCACTTGGTGGGCTAGACATGTCCTCTCCAAATGTGACGCAGAAATAAACAAATCTGCTGTTCCAGGAGTAGCTATTTCTGATTCTGCAAGAGCACCAGTCCAACCACTGTCTTTCAAGAGATCACCCAGAATTTTGAATGCTGCCATTTCTATATGCACCATCCAAACATAATAACCATATCACCATACTGCAATGACCAATCCTATTGGATTTGCTTAGCAATTGCAAATAGTGGCTGATCAACTGGTAGAACTGGGGTTTGGCCAGGATTGAGAAACTGTGTGGTTGCTCTTGCAATATCATTGGCATGTTTTATCATTGCAACTGAGTGAGCTGCCTCTTGAAAAAGAGGCAACATTGATGACAAGCTGATTTCAAATGGGGTCTGTCGCTTCTGAGAAGCGTGATGTGCTGCCCAAGATATGGACACAGCAGTTTCACTCTTCTCCGACAGACTGACTTTCTCAAGTCACTCAAACTCAAGAGAAAGATGCTTTGAAAGCACAACCTGTTGATGTCCTCCACTTCCACTGGATGGAGGGAGGGGATCCTCATGTTTAAAGTGAGCAGGCGGTACATTTGTGTAATATTCAGGAAGAGAAGGTACTTTTTTTTTATTTTGTTCCACTCTGGATAATTTGGGCCAAGTTTCTGTCCTCACCCTTTACATCAGTGCTCGGATACTAGAACAAAGATATGCCTGTCCCATGGAAGGATGTTTGTGCAGTTGTGGCACTTGGATTATGGTCCAGATTGTCAACAGCACAAATTGTAAAGAGCCCTTTCCTTAGTGTAGTGGGACAAACTACTTCCTCCACAGCCCTTGTTACAGCTGCTTCTCCTAACCCTTTAGTCACTTCCAGAACCCTATCATAGCTGATGTTGATTCCATAGTGATGGAATGCATCAATTAACTGACGCTTCCTGGTTTTTACAAAGACCAGGAGACCAATATATATTGGAAACAAAGGTTCTCTTGGCTTGGAATGTCAGGAGAATGTTGAAGATGCTGGATTCTTTCGACAGTTGAAGTGCAAAAGTTGTGCTAAAACTAGATCAGTAGATGATGTTCCATATTTAAGTTGTGATTTTATATCGCCACCATTTTGTAGCTCTTACAAATTCCAACAAACTTGGTGGTACAGAATCTCTTTTAGTGTCTGCTGTTAAGGTTCCATCAAATTCTATCTCATGTTCAAGCATCTGTTTCCTCAATATCTTAACTGCTTTGGCCACGATTAGTGCATCATTGTAGTCAGTCACATGTCGTGGCTAGGGCTTCTCCCATTTTCCTTTTGCAGGCAAACCAAATTTCTCTTCCCTTTTTAAAGTCCTCCAGTTCTGGGATGTGGGCAAGTATCTTTTCTTTCAACCGTGTTTGGCGCACAAAGGAAACATCAACATTCAGCTGTTCCAATCTTTGTTTGTACAAAATCATAAAGTTCTACCATTGTAAAATAGCAGCACCCATCTGTAGTCAACTGCTTGTCTCTTATGTACATCTCAAGCTCAGCAAAAGCATGGGCACATGCATTTTGTCTGTACTACACATAGTCATCTCCAATTTTCTGGGAATTTAGTCAGGCCTTTTCTCTGTTGTACACACCTGTCAGACAAGATGGGTGATACATATGGTCCTGAGAAACAATATCTCCAGCATTAAGCTTGGCCAGAAGTTTCTCATCTAGTAGGTTGGTGGCACATTGTTGCAGCTTTTTATGTAAAGGCAATGTCATGGCCAATCGTAAATCTTTGATTGGTGCTGGTTGGTCACAAATAAAGCATATTCCTTCTTCCTCAGTCTTAGATTCTTCTGCAACTTCTTCATCTGCCTTCTGGCTAATATGTGTAAATTCTGCTGATGGGGCATCATCTTCTTTTATCTTACACAATGATTTCCTTTTCCTTTCTAGTTTTGTTGTTTTGAACTTCAGCATACATGATTCATGATATGTTGCTTTGTTATTTTCAAAGGTCTTCAGAATTCCATCACCTTCATCAAGCCTTCTTGGATGAAATGGTATAGGCATTACATTTAACTTATAGAATTCAGGAATGTTTGTAGCAAGGGTAACATAGCCAGCACCAGATGCATCAACTAGTCTTTCACGTGTGTCCTCTTGGCACAAGCAACAAAGATTCCAGTTAGTCATACTATCTGCCTCCAGGAAAGACGTTGACTTCCAAGATTTTCCTGTCATTGCTTTTGCTCTATAGGCCGAAGGTTTATCCTTTTAACACCTATATAACATATATGTACTTTCAGATATGGGATACAACTAGGCTCAGATATGCCATAATCCTATCCCTAGTCCTATCATTCATCCAATGCTATTTAATTCCCGTGTGATGTGTACACCATCTAGAAGACTAAAGCCCCATCTTCCTTGGCTTGGCTCTCCTGCGCTGGCACATCCTCTCAATTCAGGTGCAGCTGTTTAACTTTGAAGTGGGGCTAGCTAAACAGCATTTGGGAAACTTATAGCAAATCTCTGCCATTAGCTAGTACTGAACCCCATGCTGAGTTTCACAGCTATAGTGTCAAACAGTGTACCCTGGTAGTACACTGACACTACACTATTACACTTTTACATTAAGCTTATTACCAATATTTTTCTAAATGAGAATGAAAATTTTTTAACTGGGGATTAATTGATTTCTAATCTACAAAAACTGAACTGATCAGGCTGAAGTTACCCCAAATTCATGTATTATCCAATCTTTAGCCTTATATATGAGCTCAAGTACCAATTTTTGGCATTTTGGCAGACATTTTTGATAAGGTGACAGCCATCTTGGATATTTCTATGCAGAGAAATGATGTATCTACATATATAAAGGCTTGTTTTTAATATAAACTGGGAGTGACTTATGGATTTGAATGTGATTAATTCAATTAAATACCAATATTCAAATATCCACAGGACACCATTTTGAAAACCTGTCGGCCATCTTGGAAAATGGCAAAATTTTGTGTGGCCGGAGGTTGATAATGAGACCAAGGGACAAGAATAGTTAAGCCAAGTTTCATGCTTGTATCACCATTTGCACTTTTCCCCTATTTTTCTGTAGTTACCCGCTCCACTAGTAGCTTTGATTGCGACTAGGGTATTTTCAATCTCCTTCGGGGGAGACACGCCAACACACGGTAGTTACAAGTGGTCTTGTGTGATAAGTGGGTGTGTTTATGGGTCGAAAGACGTGCGGGTGTATATTGTTTCTTTTCAGATTGGGAATTGTTTCTAGGTACTTTTGCAGCGCAGGTTTTGGAAGACAGAGAGGGATATTATTACATAAGTATTCTCTCTGTGTATTGTAACTGCATAACATACTTGTGACCTATAGGCTTTTCATATATACATATAGTTTTAGTATAGCAAATTTGAGTCAAAGGTCATGTGTGTGTGTGTGTTTGTTTATTTATTATCCGTATAACTCTCAGCGCCTCTTAACTAATCTTCCTCTTCGCTAACCCATGCACAATCCCTTTGCATCCAGAAGCTGCTCCTTCCAGTGCAGTTCCTGATAATTGATGATCATTAACTTCTCTGATCTCAGCACCGCGGAGCAAACTACGAAACTCTACAAGAGTTTTAGCATATGGAACAAGCCCACAGGGGCCACTGACTTGAAATTCAAGATTCCAAAGAAAGTTGTATTTATTTGAAAG
>NC_089796.1:33633060-33650560 GCF_040412425.1 Macrobrachium rosenbergii | reverse complement strand
GTGAAGTAGTTCACCATTTCTCCAATTAAACATTCTGGGGAGGAGTCATTTACACCTCCTCCTGAGGTCATTTCCAATCAAATCCTCTAAGGAGACATTTTAACAACACCCACAACTGTCCCTCCCAATCAAGCTGTTTGAGGGGAAGCCTTACAGATAAAATCTTCCAGTGAGGAACTTCAAAGGAGGAGATGGAAGAGACCAAGAAGAACTAGGGGTTCCAGAGAAGCAAGAAGCCAGAAGAAGAGCATTCGAGTCCCTGTTCACCCAAACAAGAAGACACAGTTATTCCCCTTGCTTCCGTGGTCCCAACCAGACTTAAACTGAACTTTGACTAGCAAGAGAGTTTTCAAGATAGTAATTGTAACCGTAATTGAACTTGATGTGTATGTACATAACTTTCACCATTAAAATAAGAAGCTACCCATTTCGTCCCCATTACCCCATTTTAAGAGATATAATTACATTTAATATATTTCCCTTCGAAATAATAAACTCATAAGCTGCTGACTGCGGAAGAGACGCTGTGGACAGCCACTTCGTTGACTTAGACGAAAAACGCATGTAAGAAGGGAAAAATAATATGTCACACAAGTTATGAAAATAAATTTGTGCACGACAGAAAAATCTAAGACTGAGAAAGAAGGAATATGTTTTATTTGTGACCAACAAGCACCAATCAAAGATTTACGATTGGCCATGACATTGCCTTTACATGAAAAGCTGCAACGATATGCCACCAACCTACTAGATGAGAAACTTCTGGCCAAGCTTAGTGCTGGAGATATTGTTTCTCAGGACCATATGTATCACCCATCTTGTCTGACAGATGCGTACAACAGGGAAAGGGCCTGGCATGTGCCCATGCTTTTGCTGAGCTTGAGATGTACATAAGAAACAAGCAGTTGACTGCAGATGGGTGCTGCTATTTTACAATGGTAGAAATTTATGATTTGTGCAAACAAAGACTGGAACAGTTAAATGTTGATGTTTCTTTTGTGCACTGAACACGGTTGAAAGAACAGATAATTGCCCGCATCCCAGAACTGGAGGACTTTAAAAAGGGAAGAGAAATTTGGTTTGCCTACAAGAGGAAAATGGGAGAAGCCCTAGCCACGACGTGTGACTACAATGATGCACTAACGGTGGCCAAAGCAGCTAAGATATTGAGGAAACAGATGCTTGAACATGAGATAGAATTTGATGGAACCTTAACAGCAGACACTAGAATAGAATCTGTGCCATCAAGTTTGTTGGTATTTGTAAGTGTCCTACAAAACAATGGTGATATAAAATCACAACTTAAATATGGAACATCATATACTGATCTAGCTTCTGCACAACTTTTGCACTTCAACTGCCAAAAGAATCCAGCATCTTCAACATTCTCCAGACATTCCAAGTCAAGAGAACCTCTGTTTCCAATATATATTGGTCTCCTGGTCTTTGTAAAAACCAGGAAGCGTCAGTTAATTGATACATTCATCACCATGGAATCATCATCAGCTATGCTAAGGTTCTGGAAGTGACTAAAGGGTTAGGAGAAGCAGTTGTAACAAGGGCTGTGGAGGAAGTAGTTTGTCCCACTACACTAAGAAAAGGGCTCTTTACAACTTGTGCTGTTGACAATCTGGACCATAATCAAAGTGCCACAATTGCACAAACATCCTTCCATGGGACAGGCATATCTTTGTATCAGCATCCGAGCACTGATGAAAAGGGTGAGGACAGAAACTTAGCCCAAATTATCCAAAGTGGAACAAAGTAAAAAAAGTACCTTCTCTTCCTAAATATTACACAAATGTACCTCCTGCTCACTTTAAACATGAGAATCCCCTCCCTTCATCCAGTGAAAATGGAGGACACCAACAGGTTGTGCTTTCAAAGCATCTTTCTCTTGAGTATGAATGGCTTAAGAAAGTCAGTCTGTCGGACAGGAGTGAAAATGCTGTGTCCATATCTTGGGCAGCACATCACGCTTCCCAGAAGCGACAGGCCCCATTTGAAATAAGCTTGTCATCAACGTTGCCTCTTTTTCAAGAGCCAGCTCATTCAGTTGCAATAATAAAACATGCCAAAGATATTGCAAGAGCAACCACACAGTTTCTCAATCCTGGCCAAACCCCAGTTCTACCAGTTGATCAGCCACTATTTGCAATTGCTAAGCAAATCCAATGGGATTGGCCATTGCAGTATGGTGATATGGTTATTATGTATGGAAGGCTGCATATAGAAATGGCAGCATTCAAAACTCTGGGTGATCACTTGAAAGACAGTGGTAGGACTGGTGCTCTTGCAGAATCAGAAATAGCTACTCCTGGAACAGCAGATTTGTTTATTTCTGCTTCACATTTGAAGAGGACAAGTCTAGCCCACCAGGTGACAGCTTGCAGTTTATATCAGCTGCGCGAAGCTTCTTGTATGGCATATATCCAGGAAGCAGAAGAAGAAATTGAGATAGGCTGTGAAAGCTGGATCAGAAAACGAGAATCAGAGTGCCCCCAATTCTAATTTTGGAATCTTGGGCTTCAGCTAGAACTTCTAGTGTTTGTTTTCATCAGGTCATACAATTTCCAATTGTACAAAGATGTGCTGCAGGAACTCATTCCTTTCTTCTTTGCCCTGGACCATGTCCATTATGCCAGGTGACTTTCAATTCATTTGAGGGACATGGAGGCTCTCCAAAATGACACATTTGATGAATTCACGAAGGGAAATTTCACTGTCCACAAAACCACTCGGCCTTTTTCGTTAATGACTATAGACCAAGCACATGAGCAGAATAATGCTCATGTGAAAGGAGATGGGGGAACCGTTGGCCTATTTGAAGATGAAGATGCTCTCAGAAGGTGGAAAGTGGCTGGTCCTGAAGTAAGCCGCCTGATCGTTGAGTTTGAGACTATAAGTGATGCTGATCCAAAATCTGAGGGTAAGCATCATGATGAAACTGAAACTGTGCAGAAAAGGTTTCTTGAAATGGTTGAAAATCTGACAAAAGTAATCAAAGAAATGGGCAACCCTTTTGAGGAAGATTCAGCGGATCTGATTGTGCTAGACAGTCATGAAATTATGGACAGCAAAGTTAGTGAATCCTTGCGATCTATGAAGGGCCTTGGACAGACACAATTCACAAACTTTACTGAGAGACTGAAGACACCCAGCAAAATTCTATGAACCAGTACACAAGAAGAAAATTCTATTGTTCAGTCGCAAGATGTCTACTACAGAATCCAAGGGCAAAGAGCCACTGCAAACCATATTCATATCATGCCAGAACAGACGGTGTGATTTAAATGAATTCTTTCAACATGAAAATCAAAATTGCCCACCATCACTGGCACAGAATGGACACATGCATCAGGGCACCAAGTCACAGCTGCTGCCTCTACTAGAACAGCATGCATCAGATATCCCTGACAAAGAGCCTACCGCTGATGTTATCATAAATTCTCTGAGACCAACCAAGAGGTGTACATTTGAGTCTTATGCTAAAGAAGAAGTCCTATCCAAAATTCAGAAGCACATACAGAAGTAAAAGCAAACACACATTGTATTTGATGTGTATAGGACAGACAGTATGAAAGCACAAACAATACAAAAAAGAGGTACAGGAGTTCGCCATTTGAGTAATTAGTACAGCTCAAAAACTCCTGGCAAATTGGGCCAGCTTCCTCAGGAATGAACACACCAAAACTGAACTATTTGCATATTTGGTAGACACAATCATTTCATCTCAAGCGGATGATACATCATGCATAATTGTCACTAAAGGGGATGCTGCACTTTGTAGCAAAGCTGAACAAGACACTGCTGACCTACAAGGCTGCACTCATGAAGAGGCAGATACTAGAGTTCTTTTACATGCTGCATATGCTGCAAAGCATGAAGATATCTCAAGTGCAATCATATGTAGTACAGACAGTGACATTGTCATCATAGCAGTATCTAGCATAGAAAAAACTGGTTTGAACAAACTATGGATTGAATTTGGTAGAGGAAACGACATGCGGTGGATACCTATCCATGAAATTGCAGCAGCCATGGGACCAAAAACCTCAGCCCTTCCCTTTTTCCATGTATTTAGCGGGTATAACACAGTGTCTGCCTTTCATCGAAAGGGGAAGAAGTTTGCATGGCAAACATGGACTGTGTTTCAGTGTGCCACACCCACCTTCACCAAACTAAGTTCAACACCAGCAGCTGTAGAAGATGAAGATCTGCAAATTATTGAGGAGTTCATGGTGCTAATGTACGACAGAAGCAGTTCGTATAAAAATGTATATGAGGCTATACTTGATCTCTTTGCAAGAAAGCAAAGAGCTTATGATTGCATTCCCCCTACAAGGGCTGCTCTTAGAGAGCATTGCAAGAGAGCTGCCTTTCAAGCAGGACACATTTGGTGCCAGTCTTTAGTATGTCATCCAGTTTTGCCCAGTCCAAGACACTGGGGATGGCAACAGATTAATGGCACCTGGTTTCCATATTGGACAGATTTGCCAATAGTGGCAAAATCTTGCCAAGAACTGAATAAGTGTGGCTGCAAAAAGGAATGCCATGGCAGGTACAAGTGCTACAAATGTGGACTTAGCTGCACAGTCTCTGCAGCTGCACTTGCTAAAACTAATTGATACACAAAACATATTGGTTTCTCTCAGGAGATACACGCTTTTTATCTTTGGTGGCCATTTTGGAAATAAGGTGTTCATATGGTGGCCATATTGGAAAGATGGGTTCACTTTATCTCTTCATGACAGTAAGAATGCCAAAATACAAATTCTCAATCATTATATGGACAGTATGCAACTTTTATAGGCTTATGAAATGAAATTTGCTGCCATTTTGTAAAAAGTGTCAGCCATCTTGGAACTAACCAAATATTGAGGTGGCCGGAAGTTGATTTTGATTTATGGGGATAAAAAGAGTTCTCATGCCAAACCTGTTGCTTGTATCACCATTTGCATTTTTCCCCATCATCCCATTCCACTATACCATCCTAACTCTTCCCAGATTATTGGAACATGCCCTATTACGTCCTACATAATCTAAATTCCACGTCACCAGATTCTTCGGAGGCGTGGGTTTGTAGAGTTATAAAATTCTTAAAACGTCCAAGTTCAGTTTTGCGTGCTGCAAATATACCATAGGGTTTTATGGATATATGGGTTTCTTTTGTGTTTGTTTGTCTGTTTTTCCCATTTCAAGATCTGGCAACTTATAGGTTCTTTTTTTTTTTTTTTTTTTTAGATACTGAAGTTTTGTCTGCCCATGACTTTGGGGCTAATTCCATAGTGAGGTTAGGCCCAGGTGTTATTAGAGAAAAAGATATGGTGTGTGGTTGTCGCCTGATGCAATATCTTTGAATATAGAGTTAAGGATATAGGTTCGGCAAGGTTTGAGCTTGAAGCATCCCAGAATAAGTTCAGTTGCTTAGGAAGTTTTTGGGTGAGATGGATGTCAGATGGGATCTGTCTGATCCGTTATGGGGTTGGCTAACCGGACTTAATGCTACAGCTATTAGGGTTCAGGATAGGTTTAAGAAGACTTGAACATGGCTTCCAAATTTAAGTGCTTCGACTTCTCAGGTCTCTTCTAGAAGGATTAAGAAGGTGTAAGAGGGCTGCGCCATTGGAAATTGGAGTCTTTGTGCTCATAGGAGCGGTTGCTAGTATGTTAGTTTCTAATTTGGTGAGAATTGAACAGGTATCGGCAGAATTAGCTAGCCAGGGTAAAACTTTAATAACTTTACCAGATAGTAATGAGAAACTACGGGAGATGTTTGAGACTTTGAGGTCTTCTTTAAATGGGATATTGATCACAGTTGGTAGGATGGGGGAAGACTTAGATGTTATGATAGCTATCTTGTTGAAAATTGAGAAACAAGCGTAATCCGTGTCATTGGAGATTCAAACACACATTAAGGCAGTGGTTGCTGCTTTGAAGGTGCAAATTTTTGGAAATATTCTTCCTCTCGGATCTCTAGAATCAACTTTAATGAATATAGCATGTGTTAATGGGTCTTAGGTAATTTTTACTGGGGAGAATTTGGTATCGGTATTATAGTATCTTAAAAGTTTGTGAATCTGTTAGGGGGTTGCTTGTGGAAATGCCAGTTAGTAACTTGATATTGTTTCATAGTTTTGTCATACGACCTTTCCCTAGTGGGTTTAATGGTTCAGTAATAGTATGGGATAGTGAGGGGACTATGTACCTTTTGGGGGACTAGTTTCAATCCTCAGCTGTCAACTATAAGTCAGGATGTGTTTTATTCCATGATAGATATATTTGCAACAGTAGTATCTTTATGCTTATAAACCATGACTGGTTAGGATGTGAGAAGATGTTAGTACATAACCAGACTCCTTCTGACTCTGACTTTCGAACGTCCAACATGAGTACAAGGTGGCTTCTACGAAGACTCTCAACACAGTGCTTTGTCGGAGCTGTGAAGTCTCCATCCGATGTCATAATTTGTCGGATACATTTCTTCTATGAGGATCCTGTCTCATTGATGCTGCATGTAGACTGGTTACACAGAGGTTCCAAGTTCTTGGCAAGAGTGTCTTTAACTCAACTAATCATATCTTCATGGGACATTTTCATGGGGACAATCAAGTTGTTTCGGTGCCACCTTTAAAGGAAGTGATCGCTACAATTCCACAACTTCCTCTAATGCCGGAAGACGAACTTTTCCCTATCCCGAATCAATACCTCCTCATCGCTATTTTATCAGTCATCAGGGCCTTTGTCATACTCCGTGTAAAGTGGGGTGTGTGTTGTGCTCAAAAACAGTGTGTGAGTAAACTCTCACAGGAAGATCAGCCTGCCAGGGGTGTGGCTGTCCATTTGGTGCACGAATCTAGAAATTAAAAAGTGCTATTTCCCTAGTGCTGGGGGTAGCATTTATTTGGGTGGCCGAACATCTGAAAAGCCCATAGGTCACAAGTATGTTATGAATTACAATACACAGTGAATGTTGAATTAACAAGTGGGGAGAAAAACTCTCCCAAAATCTTGGAGAAAATGTGTAGCTATCACCGGATGCATTTCCTCATCAAATAAAATGGTGGCATTAGGATTCTCGAAACATGGGATCAGGTGACCTGACTTCATATGTACATTTGCAGGAAGTGTCCAGGTTTCGGTGGGGAACATGTGTTTCTTTTGGGCAGAGTCCCAAGATGTGAAGGGACTAGATATGGGAAAAGGGAATCATTGGAAGACCAACATTGAACATTATTAAAAGTCTCCAGTGAAGACTTGTGGTTCATGATATATCATTCAAGATTGTGAACATTGTTGTTTGGATGTAGGAACCACATTCAATCTCCCAAACTGTAGATTGTTTTTCTCCATTTTCATGATGTTTATGGTGTATACATATTTTATGAGTAACATGGGAGGAATTTCCATATCTTTATTTTTATGCTTTGGGAATTAATGAGGAATTTATTTGACTTTATCAGATGTTTCGCTGAGAAAGAGGATGAAGATGTACTCATTGGAAATGTACTGGACTTTGACTTATTTTGACCTTTGCAATTTACAGCATCAGACTATAATGTAAATGGTCTTTGGGAACTTTAATATTACATTTTAATCCATTTCTTATTTCTTGCAATCTAGTTATGTTAGATTTTGTCAAATATTTTAATCCATCTCTTATTTCTTGCCATCTAGTTATGTTAGATTTTGTCAAATAAATCATTTTGGGCAAAGCTTGTTTCGCTGTAGACCTGAGAGAGAGAGAGAGAGAGAGAGAGAGAGAGAGAGAGAGAGAGAGAGAGAGAGAGAGAGAGAGAGAGAGAGAGAGAATGAAGAGTGAGTAGGTACTGAGATGTGATACCAGCAGATTTCAAACGGCTGCTACTAAGGTTACCAATGGATGGGATTTCTCACTTTGTAGTAACAGGTAAGAGCAATAAAATTACCCTTGACTGGTATATATATATGTATATATATATATATATATATATATATATATATATATATATATATATATATATATATATATATATATATATATAATATATATATATATATATATATATATATATATATATATATATATATATATATATATATATATATATATATATATATATAATATATATATTATATATATACATACATACATATATATATATATATATATATATATATATATATATATATATATATATATATATATATATATATATATATATATATATATATATATATATATATATATATATATATATATATGACATTTCATGTGGGGCTTAGCTGATGAGTTTATTAAGATAATTAATGTAATAATATTGGGCCTACTTCACCAATGGCCCATGTAACCTGTTATTAAAGCTAAAGTTAACCTCAAAGACAACCAATTACTTAATTGAATAAGGTCGCCAGTTGGGGAACAATTTATGGGATAATGGACTACTCTGCAAACATGGATTACATTAAGCACCTTTATCCCAATTAGTCCCGAAAAGAAAGAATGTGCGGTGATAGCGAGGAAATTACATGAACAATTGGTCGGCGTCTGACACATATCAGAATTAGTTACACAAAGCGTGTGCCACGGCGCGATAGCAAGTCTCTCTGACAGCATCTTGTCAGGTCAAAGCTGTACTCCTGGTTGTTTTGTCGCGTCAGTATGCCTATATGCCTCAGGCAGTCTGAAAATAATGCAGAGAGGGCGAACAGCAGAATATATATATATATATATATATATATATATATATATATATATATATATATATATATATATATATATATATATATATATATATATATATATATATATATATATATATATATATATATATATATATATATATATATATATATATATATATATTATATATATATATATATATGTGTGTGTGTGTGTGCGTGTGTCTATATGTGTGTATCTATATATATGTATATATATATGTATATATATATATATATATATATATATATATATATATATATATATATATATATATATATATATATATATATATATATATATATATATATATATATATATATATATATATATATATATATATATATATATATATATATATATATATATATATATATATATATATATATATATATATATATATATATATATATATATATATATTATATATATATATATATATATATAATATATATATATATATATATATATATATATTATATATATATATATATATATATGTATATATATATATATATATATATATATATATATATATACATATATATATATATATATATATATATATATATATATATATATATATATATATATATATATATATATATATATATATATATATATTCATATATATTATTCCCTATCAACAAGGTCAGATAGAGTCATAACCTCCCTGTACGTCAGTTTTAACAACGTCATATCATCTTATATCCCTAAGATTCTCCAGTGCAACAGCCAGTAATGGGTCAGTACATTTCTCTCTCTCTCTCTCTCTCTCTCTCTCTCTCTCTCTCTCTCTCTCTCTCTCTCTCTCTCTCTCTCTCTCTCTCTCTCTCTCTCGTGAAACAAGTCACTATCTGAACTAAGGAAGAACAGCAAACATATGACTACCGAAAAATATAATTTTTTCAGTAACCTAACCTGGCAACTGGTTTGAAATGAAATAAAAATGCAATGACCAAGTAAGATATCATGGTACTATTAATTTTCACTAGGTAAGTCTCAACATATAAGTTAAAATGAGACAGTATGACCAAAGCCATCATGAGTCACATTCCCCTCTATTTATATTGGCCTCTATTCGCGATACATCTGAAAAACAAATGGGAAACAACTTTTAAAAATATGCGCAGAGAAAAATAAATGTGGGATGTTTTCCCACATTACTAACCCCAAAGGAAATGCACATAATTAAACATGGTGAAATCATCAATAAAAATCAAGGAGACATTGCAGATAAAATTAAATCAGTAAAATAAATCAGGTTTTCTTGGAAATAAAGTTCCAGTTTACCTCACAGGCAGTACTCAAAAGTCCTCCAACCAGGTGGATCCTGACACAAAGCCATCTAGGCCCTCAATGTTTAGCCTGTTTTCAAAATGGAATATTCACATTTCACATGGCATGGCCATCACAGCACACGAACGAACGCACTTGACTTCCAGTGGGATAACCAGCACCTCGCCCAGGGTACAATGCCCCCTTGTCTCTGTGGGAAGCCATACTGACATTATGCATCCATCAGCACTGACTCGCTGAATACCTAGGCAATGTTTCCATTCACCTTTGCCAGAAAGTCTCCAAGCCAACTGCTTAACCCCCCAAAAAACCAACAATATAATATATCAATAACCTTCAGCGTTTCACTGCTCGGTCACCAATTGTGTGGCACGAGGGAAGCAACACGTTCTATTCCCCAGACTCAGGCACCAGCCGAAGAGCAACACCTAAGGTTGGCTTCTCTGGGGTGGAATGGTTCTTTGCACATAGTTTCTTCTCGCATTTGACCCCCAACACTACACACAGCATGACGACTAAGACTGCCACCAAGATGAAAATCGATGAGAATGTAGTGCTGTGGAACAAAGAAGAAGTCATCTTCAGGCAGTGAGGGAAGTGGAGGAATTGTAGTTATGTCTCCCTCCTAGGAGAAGGCACAGTGATAACACTGTGTTCCCCATGAAGGTGACACAGGAAGATACAAGTACTCAAGCTGTACACAATCATGTTGAGCACTTGGAATTTTGGCATGATGATCCGACAGGCAGCATCAACCAGGCAAGATCCTTTCAGGCAGAAGGTATTATGACATTGGATGGATATTTGGCAGCTTGCACCAAAAAATTGCCGTGAGAGTCTTCGTAGTGGCCACTCAATATTCCACCAGGAATGATCTAAAGTCACAGCCTGAAGGTGTCTGATTATGAACAAGTGACAGTTCACATCCTAACAAGTCAAAGCTCCTAAGAGCAAAAATCTACTGTCACAGACATATCTGTTGTGAACTAAAGTACACCCTGACCTAAAATTAATAGGAGAGGACTGATACTGTTCACCCAAAATATACATAGTCTCTACTCCATCCCCTGTCACCATGAACCATCAAAACTACTAGGAAAAGGCTGGTTAATAAAAATGTGAAATGATTTCATATTACTAACAGGAAGCTCCATAAGTAACCCTCTATCCCAGATCAGACCATAATAATGATACAAGTTCCCCTCAGTAAAAATTATTTGTGAACCATAAATATATTCTACATTTTTCAAAGTAGATTCAAGATTTGAGTGGTAAAATATCCCTAAAATATGTCCCTGCTTGAACCCAAGTTTCAATCACCATTAAAAAAGACCACTTCTTTCTCAACATTAAGTAAGGTAGCTTGGCAAGGAGAAAAGACAATCGAAACATCTAAGTCTCCCCCCATCCAATCAACTGTGACTAACAACCCATTTTAAAGATGTCCTCAATGTCTCAAAACCCTCCCGCAACTTCTCATTACTATCTCATAAAGATATCAAAGTTTTACCCTGGCTAGCTAATTCTGCTGATACCTGTTCAATTGTCACCAAATTAGCAATTGACATACTAGCAATCGATCCTATAATCAAACAGCTCTAATTACCAATGGCGCAGCCCTCTTACTTCTTCTGGAAGAGACCTGAGAAGTCAAAGAACCTAAATTTGGAAGCCATGTTAAAGTCTTCTTCTATAATAACACCCAGGCCTAACCTCACTACGGAATTAGCCCATGCCACGACCCCCAAAGTCACGAATAGACGAAACTTCAGCATCCCAAAAAAACAAAACAAAAGAAAGAAACCTATAAGTCACCAGATCTCGAAACTAGAAAAAAAAAAAAAAACCATACATCTATAAAACTCTATGGTACTTTGCAAATAATTTAACTAAGTATTCCAACACGCCAAAAACAAAAAACTGAACTTGTAAAATTAAAGATTGCAATACACTCCTGAACACCTGAATTAGCCCTTAATCTCACTAGCCGAACAACTCTCAACTACCCATCCCACTATAGTGGGAATTTTAACAACCAGCGTTACCAACGCTGCAAGTAAATCTTGTCACTTGAGCTACCATAACAAACGGTTGGCAATGCTGACACAGGCGTGCGCCGACACGCCCCATTTTCGTCAATTGCTTTTGTTCGCGCTGTTGGAAGGCTGTTTCCTTCTGCAGTGTGAGGTTTTAATCCTATTGCCTGACTTCTCTTTGTATTTTTGGACTTGTGGTGAAGACCTGGATTGGATTTAACGGTTTTTCTTCTGGATTTTCTGGATATCTTCGGCGTGGAGCGTCTTTTGATTTGGACTTCGCTGGTTCCCGGTCCCGATTGTGTGTCACGGACTTTTTCACCTTCTCTACCGTGCCATCGGCTTCGACGTCGGCCTCGACTGCCTACGATGGCGGACTCTGGCGCTCATCGCTTCTTCTTCCTGCAAAGACGGATGAGTTCCTTGAGACACAATAGACATTCCGTCAGGTATGTAGGAAGGTTAATTGTGATGTCCAGACTCGTTGCGATGAATGTTCCCATTGGAAGGCACAAGAGAGGGATGATTACATTCATCATCGCAAGTCTTTGGGCTAGTAACGGCGGCAGACGTCGGTCAGATTCTTGTTGCCTCAAGTGTCTCAGACTTCTGCTACAGATCAGTTGATGGATTTAGCGAGTTCAGTGGTAGTCAAACAGATAGAGGATAGGATTACAATTAGTAAGGAAAAGTTCAATATAGTCTTCTTCAACATTTCTCAGATAGGGATAATAGTAGTATTAGGATGTCTAATTCTTCTTCCTTTTCAGCTCCCTGCCTGTTCCCAGAACCAGCCCTAACGGGTGCTGAGGGTAATGGCAGAACCGCAAGCCTCCGGTGGGTAGGTCTGCCGGCCCTCTCGGAGCTTGAACAGGCAGTGAACGATTCTGCCCCAACCCCCTTGTAATATTGATAAATTTAATGTTGATAATGTTACGATCAAGATCTAGGTGTAATAAAGAGGATAGGTTTGGGTTTGGTAGTTAGGAGAAGGTTTTAACGGTGCAGTGTCATTCTCCTGAACGGGTTCTGGTTTCGGGTTCAGTGATTTTTGTGCTCTGACAAGAGTTTCTCTATTTCTTCTTTCGATCTGGCTCCGTCTCAGTCAATGTTTCAGTTGCGGTGGTGCAGAATCCTTTCTGCTTTTCGCTTCTAACTCACTTCCAACTGTTTTCTAAATCTCCTACTGTAGTTTCCCCCTTCCTCTATTTTCTTCTCCTCCATCTAGTAAAAGGCGGATTATGGTGCGTCCTTTCGGCTTCTAAAGTAATTTGCAGGACCTGCAATTGGCTGTGGCGGGTTATAAGGACAGGATGCGGGCTTTTCGACAGGTATAGACCTTTGTGAGAGGTTATATTTTTTAATGTTTTCTCTAACATTAGAGAGTATGTGACACTGTAGTGTCCAGAATTCATGTCGGATATGTTTTCAGGATTATTGAGGGGTCAGATTCAGTGTACCTTCTTTCCTTTTTTTTTTTGTTCTAAGTTTTCTTCATTATCTGTCGCTTCATCTCCTGCTCCCACATTCTGTTATTCCTTTTCAGTCTCCTCTTTGCCCTTTCTTCTTCTGCTCCGGTCTTTCCTGCGGCTTCCGCATCTTCTGTTTTCCCTCTTCCTTCGATTTTGGTTTTCCTCCTCTCAGGTAACTTTTTTATGTGTCTGCTATTCCTATGCCTCCCGCCTTTTCCTTCCTTAGTACAGTCTTCTCCGGTAGGAGGAGCTTCGGACAAAGGCGAAAACCCTGTTTCGGCAGATTTTGGCGCAGGGTCTCTTGTTCCATCCCTTCGGGTATCGAACCCCCTTGCTTCCGCTTCATGCGGCTGTCCCGATAGCATCAGGTATTTCACAGGGTTTTCCGTCGATTCCAGTTCGGGTTTCGCTCCGCGATTTTTGGTAGCGTGTGGCACCTTCTTGGCGAAAGATCCGCGGCTTCATCGCCTGCATTTTCCGTGGCAGTAACTCAGGCTAGCTTCTACCTCTTTCATTCTCTCTCCTTCATCTTCTTCCGTCCCTCTACAGCGGTTTCGTTTGCATCCTCCCCCAAGATTTAACAATGTTAGTTGGCTACTCTCACTCGTCTTCCCCTTGGTAATAAGGGAATCGGCTCTGGGGTTTTATCGGTTTAGCCTTCTCTTCCCAGCGGGTCCAACAATGCGGATTCAGCTCCGGGTACCCGATTAGGTGTGGTTGTGCAGCATTCTGGTTAGGTTGGTCTGATTGCGGACTCTTCATCATTGTGCGGGGCTTTGTCCAGTGCCTCCTCCTTTGTCGGTCTTAGACCGTTCGAACATTGCAGAACAGGATTCTTATCCGTAGGTGCAGGAGATTCTGGCGGACTTAGAATGTCCTCTTGCCAGCAGTACGATTACGAACACAGGCTTGAGTATGTTACTTCATTGTACCCTCAAGCAAGAGCTCCGGACCTCCCGATTTTGAGGTTTTTATGACACTAAACCAGCTCCTGCCTCTTTTTCGTGTTGGCTGGTTTGGTTCGATCAGGTTAGCCAGGCTTTGGAGGAAGGGGATGTTTCAGCATCGGTAGTTGCTTCTAATAGACAGTACTCTTCTCTTCTCTCTCCGAGTAGGGCGATTCACGCAGTTCCAGGTAATCCTTCAGCAGGTGTCAGGTTGCCCCTCAACGAATCGGTTGAGGCATTCCTGTTTGTCTCGGCGTCGTTTCAGCTCTTGGGGACTTCTCTTGGGAAGCAGGTGCTTGGGGTATGTGTTGCGCAATCAGACTGAGGCTCTTGCGCATTCTTTCTGGATGCGGTTCAAGTTATTATAATGCGGGTTCTAAAGAGTGAAGTCTGTGTCCCTTCGGATCCGTGGCTGTTGGAAGCCTAATAAATTTATCTTGAGGGTTTGGCTCACCAGGCGAAACCTTTGGCCGTCTACAACGTTTGGAGCAGGAAAGTCAAAATTTCTATCTTGGTCATCTTCCCCTCAGTCATTCGAACGTTCATAAGAGGGATTGCTTAGAACACCGTGTAGCCTTAGCTAATTCTTGTTCAGGATGATGGCGTAGCCAGTATGACGAACATGGTTTCTTCTAACTCATGTCTCGGTGTCGACAATTATGCATCGTCGAGGGATACAGTGTTGAAGTATCTAGGACGATCCAGGGGTTGAAGTATCTAGCGATCGTATAACTGGCCTCCTCTCCAGAGGAGCTAGTAAAGCGAGGAATTCTATGGAGTTCTTAACATGTTCAGGTAAGCGGATTCTCTCTCTTCCTCTGAGGGTTTTCACAACCCTAGAGAGAGTCCAATCGGTCCTTCACAGATAGAAGGGTTCCGTCCAACAGGGAACGGCCATTACCAGCTTGGAGAAGCTTCTTAGGAAGAATGTCTCTCTCTCTCTTTCTCTCTCTCTCTTTTAATTCCAGGGTCTCATGTCGATGCTCTCTCTCTTCAGGTATGTCTCAGGAATCACTGGGACTTCCACAACGAGAACGCTGTTATAGTCGGGAGCGATTCTTGCCTGTTGGATCGTTTGTGGTAGTCAGAAATGCATCTGACAGGGGATAAGTCTATCGACTCCCCTCTTCCTGATGTTCATCTGTACACAGATGCCTCCAGATCAGGTTGGGAATCAACCTGGAGGAATCCAGGCCTGGAACGAGAGTAGTCAACAAATCTTCGAAAAAATCAATGCTGTAAGGAAGCCCTCAGTTGTTCTCAGTCTTGGTGCGCTACAGAGTAGTGGCTATGTTTAGTGACAGTGTAATTGCCGTGTCGTATCTGAAGAACTCGAGGGAACAGGCTCACAGACTCAATACTATACTATAGCACATAGTCCTGAGAGGGTGCGAAGAACGAAGTGTCTCTTCTTCCCAATTTATAATCGGAGTCTCAGTATGGGCAGATTCGCTAGTTCACTCGTTCAGGTATTGGGAAGAGGACTTTGACTCTGGAAGTAATATGTCAGGTTCTGCTTGAAGTGACCAGCAACTGTCGACTTATTCGCGACGCGATTAAACCATCATCTTCCGGATTATTTTCTAATGGTATCCCCCATTTCAATAGTCACCAAGGTGACTTTACAAAGTTGGAATCACTTGCAAGTGTACGCCTTTCCTCCATCCGGTCTCATTAATCAAGTAATAGGAAATCACCCGGGAGAGTGTCCAGGCGACCTGGACTCTAATAGTCATGACACGCTTGGTTTCTGGAACTCTTAGACTCTCTACGAAGCCCGTTGTCCCTACCAATGCGAAACTACTCAGACGACCATTCTTTCTATTATTTTCCAAAACCTCGCGTGCTGGACCAGTTGTGTAAGGCAACTGTAGAGAGAGCCGCTAAACAGTCTGGACTCCCTAAAACTGTGCCTAAATAGTTTTCTTTAGATTGAAATCAACCCAAGCCTTTACCAGGTTCAGCCAGAAATGGTATAGAAGTTGGTGTCATCGTAAGGTCATTCCATCTCTTGACCTTCCATTGGCAAAATAGCGGATTTTCCTTTATTCTCCCGGAAAATCAAGTCTCTCATATTAGGCCATTGCTGACTACTGCTCAACGATTAGCGGTATATTTAGTTTCCCACATTCCTGAAGTTTCAGGTAGTAGGATGTCGTTGATTAAGTTCTTGTAAGATTGAACGTCCTGTTTTGCCGACTCGAGCGCCCTATTGGGACTCATTGGTATTTCAATATTTATCTTGCTTTCCCCTGCCTTTTAACCTATTGAAACTATAATGTTAAGACACTGAGAAGTTGTCTTTTCTTACGGGCTTTACTTCAGCTAAAGGTTGGAGTGAGCTTCAGGCAGTTTCTGGTTGGGTTCCTGTCGCGAGAATGATACATATTTGTCTGTCTTCCGGAATTTGCAGCGATTTAAAGAGTCGAGGTTAAAACTCTGCCTCGTTCGTTTAAAAAGTTCTTTATCTGCAAGTGTTCTGTTACTGGTGATCCAGCGGAGATACCTTTATAGTGCAGCAGATTGCTGTAAAAAATCGTTCAGAGAGTGAACCAAGCATGAAATTTGGCACAAACATTCTAAGACTACGCTCTCTTAGAAAAGGGCGCTGGCCACCTGAAAATCAAGATGGCGGTTATTTTCAAAATGCTGTCTATGTTGAGATTCACTGGTTTGGGAGCATCTATTGATGGAATATGCCAGTTTTTTTTTTTTTAAACCTCGACTTTTAGGTTATAAAAATGTTTCCATACCACACATTTTATTGAAAAACCCTACTAAATGAATTGTAACCAAGATGGCATACAAAAAATGGTTGCCATAAAAGTTTTCTATCCACAGTGCTAGCAGACATCAAAGGAATCAGCTACTTTATTTAATGGTATATTCGCATGTGATCGAACGGACAACTAATATACTATTTTCAACTGAAATAGTAATAGTATAGTCACATACAACATTGTGTCTAAGACTGTAACCATAAAAGAAAAGAGAAATACGGACTAAACGTAAGCAATCTAATAGGTCTCTCAACCTACACCTTTG
>NC_089796.1:33612909-33632560 GCF_040412425.1 Macrobrachium rosenbergii | reverse complement strand
TAAATAAGTAGTATATCTGAATTCTTACAATTGTAAGTCTTAGGTTTAGTGTTATAAACTGACAGCAAAAGCATTTTACATTTAATCAGGGTCATTTTAACCGACTCTCAAACTTCGCTGGATCGTGCTCTCTCCATTAAAGTTACTCTAACTTATGGTGTGATATATCCAGTTATTTGTCCCACAGTTTTATCCCTTCACTAACAATAACGACGTTTTTGTTTAAATTACGAGTTAGCATACATAAGCAATTTTCATATTTACCGGCATGGAATATTAATTCCCCCTCGGATCGGCTGTCGTAAATTCCCTGCAGGGTGCTCTGAAATATCTGTTATTACGAGAGAACCAGGAATAGGCATAACAATGAACGTAGCTCAGTTTATGGTCGGATTTATGGTAACAGGTTTCATATTCCTGTGTTTGGTTTATGCCGTTTATTTAATTGTTTAATTACTTTTGCGTAGACGGACAAAAAAGGACGTGGCTTGGCAAATGAATTTCGTTCACTGGCTTTAATTTATAACAATCCTGCCTTTTCTAAGGATTCATGTATGTGATTAAATAGACGTCAAAACTGAAAGTTGGCAGTTATATGCAGTACTAAGTTATTACGCTGGCATTGTGTAATTATGTGATCAAATACTGTATGTTTGCTCGCTAGGAAAATCTTTTATTTTTATCAGAAAGGCATTGTCGGTGGATAGTAAATTCGGCAAGAGTGAGTATGAGCTAGTAATAAATTGAGTAAAGTGGTTATTGCAATAACTTTTAGCGAAGCAAGGAAAACCTTTTCTTTTAAACAGAGCGAATTAGAAGGCCATTTAAATCCCTATGGCTGCGTTTATGAAGTTATTCACGTGGATTTTGGCAAAGAGGCTGACTGCCATTAACCACAGTTACCAAGGAATTTGCTCCAGTGGGTAAACAACGCCGAGGGTTCTTAAGTTTCAGACAACCCTTTTCGTCTCATAAATCATTGACAGTTAACACGCAATTATTCACCTTACGTGGGCATGTAATCCTCTTAGTATCACTCGGTTCAGTGACTGTTTCTGTCCTTCACCTGCTAAGTTCCGTAATTTTCTTCCTTCCACTATTGCCTTGATGTCTTACTACAGAATATTCTGTGATGAAGCCGTGTGGTGGCGAGAGGGCTTTCAAACTTGAGGATTCTCCTTTAACTCCTTTTCAACACTGGTTCGAATCAAAATATCTATTTCTTCCTTCTATTACTTCAAAGTGGGTTTTCCATGTTCTCACTTTAGATATTTCCATTAATCTCATTTAATTTTTCGTCTTCTTTATATTGATGTCCAACCATTCTCACACCATCTTTTCCCCGTCACGATAATCGAGAAGGAACATTAGTACCTGGGATTGGATTTCATATTTGAGACCGATGGTGGGAGTTGTGGTAGTTACAAGTCATCTGATAATGTTCGGACTTGAAAGGTCTATATACCAGCAATACTGATGCCTAAAAAAGTGGAGCTGTCTAGAGATTTTAGCCCATGGATTCCAGGGGTGGGCTGTTTTCTTTTGGAAAATTCTCTGGATTCTCTCAGATGTACCCTTCATCATAATAAAAACTGGAATGATTATGTTCTTGTAATACTCTCTGCCCTAACGAGTAGGTTAGTGTACACTTGGGCTTCTGATTATTTTGTCGCTATCCCTTCAGCTAAGGTATAGGTTGGATATCTGGGAATCAGTTCTTACTAGAGATTAGTGAAGAAATGTACATCAAAAGAAGTATGTGGTACTTCTAAAATTCTCAAGCAGCTCTATTTAACGGTGGTAAGACAATTGTGTGCTGGACAATTGCGTCCTGGACTATTGCGTCCTAGGCAATTGCGTATCTGGACTGTTGCGTCCTGGACGATTGCGTATCCGGCCTTTTTCGTACCCGCACATTTGCGTACCCGCACATTTACGTACCTGCAGAATTTAAATCACAATTATTGTTAGCATAAAACCAGTGAACTACAAATTACAGAACTACTAATTATAAGCAATGATTGTTAGCAGATGAAAGTGAATTGTTACGAGGCAGATATGAGATTTAAGGCATAAAGCCACTGAACTGTTGGACTACTCATTACTGAACCAATAATTATAAACAATTTCCGATTTCTCTGGGGAACGCAAGAGACTGTTGATATTCACATCAGTCCAGCCTCAGTTTTCCTTTGGACTTGGACTTATTCAAACACTTTGCGTGGATTTACTGGTGAAGTACTAAGCTAAATTTCTTCTTGATGCTTTACTGGTGTATTATATTGTATTTTTTTTTTTTTTTTATTTCTTGACTTTTTTCTGACGTCTTCGTCTTGTTTTACTTGTGACTTTGTTTAATTTGTTTTTTTTATGTATTATATTGCAATATTTTAATTAATTAGCTTTTTTTTTCTGACGAACACCACTTTTTTTTCTTTTCTTTTTTAGAAACTGAAGCTATCCCACAGATACAGTTCTTGAAAACCAACTCAGGTGGAGATATGCGTGTTGATGAAAATCATCATCACTGCCATGCGAAGAATGCCACCGGAACGAAAACTTACTGGAGATGTGTGATACGAACCTGCAGAACAAGAGAGCAAACTGAGTTAATGATCACAATCATGGTTCGTCTGCTGCTACAATCAAAGCAAAGGAGTCAATTTTAAATCTGAAAGAAACTGTGATATTCTCACAAGAGACAACCAGAAATCTGACTGGTGCAACTCTGTCAAACTTTGACGAATTTTCCATGGCAGAAATGCCTTCTGTTTCGACAATTTGTAGGAATGTTCGTCGCTGGAGACAGTTGGTTCAAAATGCTCCACGTATACCAAAGGAAAGATGTCATTTCGAAATCCCAGAGAAAGTATCGTCTTCTCCCGAGTGGACAAATGTTTCCTGCTGCAGATACTGGCATAAATGACGAAAATAGAATTCTTATCTTTGCAAGTGAAGAAGGTTTGAATGACCTTATACAGCTTCAGAACTGGGCAGCAGTTCAGCAGAGCAGCAAAACTAGTTCGGGCGCTTGAGAGAGAGAGAGAGAGAGAGAGAGAGAGAGAGAGAGAGAGAGAGGAGAGAGAGAGAGAGGAAGGTAAGGCATGGATACGGACATAAAGAAAGATTGAAAGAAAGGGGAGATTGGTAGAAGCAAATAACTGAAGCACAGAAAGACACATGCTGATGGTAACATAGTCGGTGGTAGAGTGCATGTGAATAGACGGGATGAATGGATCAAGAAATTGCTGCAGCTGAAAAATCAAGTTTGAAGTAACTGAAAAATCTGATTCATAATGGAAGACAGTTGAAGGAAATCGACAAAGTTCAGGAATCAGCTGCAAGTGAAAAAAAGAAAGTTGAAATGCAAGATTGATCTGGAAGTAAACAAATAATGCAATGAATTAATACGTAAAAAAATTCATCATTCATCATCACAAATACAAAAGTTAATAACATTACAATATTTAAAAAAATGTCGTTTACTACGGTGCTTATTTCATTATTATTGCTTGACGAAATTCACAAAATAGGTAATCAAATTGTAACAACACACAAAATTAATATGTTGAACTGCTAAAGTCTTGGAAGTTGATGTCCGGGGAAACGAGTAAGAAAAAAAAGTCTCACGATATTAGCTAAAAGAAAAAAAAAAAAAAAAAAATAGATATTTCAAGGAACGAAAGACTTCAACAAGAAAATGAGCGATCGGAAGCACTTTTCACTTCTGTTACATTCCCTTTGTCGACAGCAACTTCCTTCTCCCAGAATAAATTGACTCGACACCGATCTCTGATAACTTTTGATTTCCGGGAGAGGGGACGGTGTACTACAGTATGTCCGTTCGTGGATTTCAGCTTGTGCTGTAAACTAAATCTCTCTCTCTCTCTCTCTCTCTCTCTCTCTCTCTCTCTCTCTCTCTCTCTCTCTCTCTCTCCCCTGTTAGACGTTTACAAAGTCTAAATTTGCACTGGATTACAGTGTAGTCTAAATCTGTATCGGATTACAGTGTAGATTGCTTTCTACAGATTATGCTTTTGTACCCATAAAGACTGGAGAGCAATTAGCATAAAAGAAATATAATGTTTTTAGCCTGGAAAAAGTAAGGGAAATAGACTGCAGATTTGGTCTCCCTTCAAAGGTAACAAAGTGACAGAGTTAAGGTTGCCTGAGGTGCGATGAGTTCCCTTTTAAATCTTTAATTATTTTTTGTTTTATTCACAATTTATTTCAGCTGTTCGGGATACATTCTTTCAAGCAATTCATTTACATCGTGTAAAATGTTGCCGTTCGAAAAAGAAGTCACTGATCTAATTATTAGCAATAAAGTCTGGACAGCAATTAAAAAAGCCCTGTTACTTATTACACTTCTTAGTTCTGCAACTCCAGGTAAGAAACCTGATGCTTCTGAACTATATGTGAATATAACTGTGGAAATAGGTATTACCTTTAGTAAATTTCACTCTTTAACCCCAAAACTTGAGTAACATCCAAGAAAATTTGAGTGAAGGGAAACACATTTGCAGGTAAACGTTTTACGAGCAGGCAAATTTTAAGAAATGCTTCTCAATCATTTTCAGAGCAGTAATGCTTTTTCTCAGGAACTATCTATTGAAGAACGGACCCCGAGAACGATCTGAATAAAATATCTACTAAATTCACAATCTTCTATCTATAATCTTACAAAGAAATACCACTAGGGAATATTTTTTAATATGATCTGAACAAAACATTGCAGAGAAACACTCCCCGAGAATGATCTGAGCAGATACTATAAAAACAAAAGATTTTCTACAACGTCTTGAATACCCAGTGAGCAACATTTCCCAAAAATGATCAGACTATTATTAAGATATATACGTATACTAGAGTGCTCCAAACAGATACTTACAGAGAATATCCTAGGAACATTTTGAACTGTTAACTATTAAAAAATTGTTCGCAAGAACGCTTTGAACAACACACCGACGAAATTTCTGAAAAAAATTTTTTTTAACAAATAGCGGCAAGAAAACTTTGATGAAACATTTTTTCGAGAATGCTGTAAGTAAATACCAGCCGAGAAAAGTTTCCTATCAACATTCCGAAGAAATACTTCCTCTGGAACGTTCTGAGCAGGTGCCCCTGAGAACGTTTCCCGATAACTTTCTGAACAGAGACTAAAGGCGAAAAAGTTCTATAAAACAAATACTGAAGATTTTTCCGAACAGATGGCTACCAAAGAGATTCTTGAAAGCACTCTGAAAAACAGTCTTACCTTGCGTATGAGAAACGCTTCCTCATTAGCAGTTACGAAGAAATGATAGAAAAATAACGTTTTGACTGGAACATAGGTCGGTGTATATACTGTAGTATATAAATGTTCCGGTGAAATCTAAGAATAAGATTTAGTTCTTTTTATTGATAATCGAAGAGTTGTTTACAGTGTTTCAAAGAGAGAGAGAGACAAGGAGAATTTTGCCCCAAGGCCAGTGTATTATTACTTTACATGAAAACATAAAGAATAATGAGTACATTCCTTTAAACATTTATACTAAATGTAAAAGCACGCAAGAGATGACAGAAAAAGAACTTTCTATCTAGTCTAGGCGGTGGGTGAGGATTACTAACTCGAGGCCCTTACATTTTAACAGTACTCTTCTCTCTCTCTCTCGCTCTCTCTCTCTCTCTCTCTCTCTCTCTCTCTCTCTCTCTCTCTCTCTCTCTCTCTCTCTCTCTCTCTCTCTCTCTCTCTCTCGTCTAACAACTAGGTATCTAATTCACTGCTAATGTCACCAAAAGCATGTTAGATCTTTGGGAA
The DNA here is from genome assembly GCF_040412425.1 of Macrobrachium rosenbergii. NCBI lineage: Eukaryota > Metazoa > Arthropoda > Malacostraca > Decapoda > Palaemonidae > Macrobrachium > Macrobrachium rosenbergii. The sequence goes on along the minus strand of NC_089796.1, from coordinate 33,626,760 downwards.
CACCCATCTGTCCCACCTCGTATAGTTCGAGAGTTCAACGCAGTTCGTCAGTTATCAGCTAACCAGGATTAAAAAGTTACGAGAAAGGGAGAAACAGAGAGGAATATCTACATTTAGTTTCCGCCATGAAACAGCTGAAGTTTCAGGAAAGAGACGGAGAGCCATCAACTGTTGTTTGTGTCCGTATCGCTCCCCATAATCATTAAGGTATAGAATCATTTCATCTTGGGACCATAACCACATGACTACTTGGAGCAAATTTTGTGGAACAGTTAAGAGGAGGAGGTTTAATGAAAGGAACAGACGACAGAGAGCATCATAAACTATAAGGGGCAAACAGAAGGGGTTTTTATGAAAGAACAGCAGCAACATTAAGGGAAGTAAAAAAATACCACAGAGACCAATCTATTAATTTATAGGCAGAAAGTTTTACGAAAAAAGACCACTGGACAAGATAACAAAACCTGAATAACACTGAGGAGGAGGTTTCATAAAAAAAGGAACAGCCACCAGGGGAGGCCTGAGAAGTATGTCATGCTAAGAGAGGAAATTTGTTAGAAAAATACCCATAAAGACTGGAGAGCAATTAGCATAAAAGAAATATAATGTTTTTAGCCTGGAAAAAAAGCTGTAAGGGAAATAGACTGCAGATTTGGTCTCCCTTCAAAGGATGTAACAAAGTGACAGAGTTAAGGTTGCCTGAGGTGCGATGAGTTCCCTTTTAAATCTTTAATTATTTTTTGTTTTATTCACAATTTATTTCAGCTGTTCGGGATACATTCTTTCAAGCAATTCATTTACATCGTGTAAAATGTTGCCGTTCGAAAAAGAAGTCACTGATCTAATTATTAGCAATAAAGTCTGGACAGCAATTAAAAAAGCCCTGTTACTTATTACACTTCTTAGCTCTGCAACTCCAGGTAAGAAACCTAATGCTTTTAGCCTGAAATATATGTGAATATAACTGTGGAAATAGGTATTACCTTTAGTAAATTTCACTCTTTAACCCCAAAACTTGAGTAACATCCAAGAAAATTTGAGTGAAGGGGAACATATTTGCCAGTAAACGTTTTACATCCAAGAGCAGCAAATTTTAAGAAATGCTTCTCAATCATTTTCAGAGCAGTAATGCTTTTTCTCAGGAACTATCTATTGAAGAACGGACCCCGAGAACGATCTGAATAAAATATCTACTAAATTCACAATCTTCTATCTAGAATCTTACAAAGAAATACCACTAGGAATATTTTTAATATGATCTGAACAAAACATTGCAGAGAAACACTCCCCGAGAATGATCTGAGCAGATACTATAAAAACAAAAGATTTTCTACAACGTCTTGAATACCCAGTGAGCAACATTTCCCAAAAATGATCAGACTATTATTAAGATATATACGTATACTAGAGTGCTCCAAACAGATACTTACAGAGAATATCCTAGGAACATTTTGAACTGTTAACTATTAAAAACTGTTCGCAAGAACGCTTTGAACAACACACCGACGAAATTTCTGAAAAACATTTTTTTTAACAAATAGCGGCAAGTTCTAACCTTCCAGAAAACTTTGATGAAACATTTTTCGAGAATGCTGTAAGTAAATACCAGCCGAGAAAAGTTTCCTATCAACATTCCGAAGAAATACTTCCTCTGGAACGTTCTGAGCAGGTGCCCCTGAGAACGTTTCCCGATAACTTTCTGAACAGAGACTAAAGGCGAAAAAGTTCTATAAAACAAATACTGAAGATTTTTCCGAACAGATGGCTACCAAAGAGATTCTTGAAAGCACTCTGAAAAACAGTCTTACCTTGCGTATGAGAAACGCTTCCTCATTAGCAGTTACGAAGAAATGATAGAAAAATAACGTTTTGACTGGAACATAGGTCGGTGTATATACTGTAGTATATAAATGTTCCGGTGAAATCTAAGAATAAGATTTAGTTCTTTTTATTGATAATCGAAGAGTTGTTTACAGTGTTTCAAAGAGAGAGAAACAAGGAGAATTTTGCCCTAAGGCCAGTGTATTATTACTTTGCATGAAAACATAAATAATAATGAGTACATTCCTTTAAACATTTATACTAAATGTAAAAGCACGCAAGAGATGACAGAAAAAGAACGTTCTATCTTGTCTAGGCAGTGGGTGAGGATTACTAACTCGAGGCCCTTACATTTTAACAGTACTCTTCTCTCTCTCTCTCGCTCTCTCTCTCTCTCTCTCTCGTCTAACAACTAGGTATCTAATTCATTGCTAATGTTACCAAAAGCATGTTAGATCTTTAGGGAACGCACCCATCTGTCCCACCTCGTATAGTTCGAGAGCTCAACGCAGTTCGTCCAGTTATCAGCTAACCGGATTAAAAAGTTACGAGAAAGGGGGAGAAACAGAGAGAGGAATATCTACATTTAGTTTCCGCCATGAAATAGCTGAAGTTTCCGGGAAAGAGACGGGAAGCCATCAACTGTTGTTTGTGTCCGTATCGCTCCCCATAATCATTAAGGTATAGAATCATTTCATCTTGGGACCATAACCACATGACTACTTGGAGCAAATTTTGTGGAACAGTTAAGAGGAGGAGGTTTAATGAAAGGAACAGACGACAGAGAGCATCATAAACTATAAGGGGCAAACAGAAGAGGGAGGTTTTATGAAAGGAGCAGCAGCAACATTAAGGGAAGTAAAAAAAATACCACAGAGACCAATCTATTAATTTATAGGCAGAAAGTTTTACGAAAAAAAGACCACTGGACAAGATAACAAAACCTGAATAACACTGAGGGGAGGAGGTTTCATAAAAGGAACAGCCACCGGGGAGGCCTGAGAAGTATGTCATGCTAAGAGGAGGAAATTTGTTAGAAAATAATGGCCACTAGAGACAATCAAATGAAGTATTGGTTAATATACATGCCTTGTAGTGCCATCTTTATCATCCTGTCTTTGTAACGAATCGTCCTAGTTCATGGTTCAGATTCATTATCAACTTTTTAAATTTATAGTTGTGTAACTTACTCTTTCGTGACTGCCGCCATTCATTCATCAGTGTCTGTGTGACATACTAATTCAAGTTCGAATTTTTCTCTAATACACCTCAACATTATCAACTTTTCTTTGTTTTTCCTACGTTTGCATTTTTATACAGACTGCTAATAAAAATAAAAAATACAGTAGTCTAGTATTGTATTTCAGAGCTATTTTGTCTGTAGGTATCATCATTAAAATTACATTTACGTTAGTGCTACAGAGAAGTAATTCGTAGTTACATGTTTGCGCCTACTCATTTGAAGTACAAGATTACTCTGAGAAAATTTTGGTCAACAAATAATAAGGTAATTTTTAAGCTTTTTACCAATAAATTACAGTAGTCTTAAGAAAAATAAGTTAGGCTGGGCATTGTTGAGACTTGTTTTGAGTTCTTTGTAGCAATGAATAAAGCTGGTAGAGTTACTCAGTATCCTGCGAAATTTGGTTGAATTGCATCAATAACTGTCATATGAAATCGATTGATTTTCAAGAATGATCTCAATTACTAAAGGATGTATATTAAATTTTGATTATGACCGATGTTAATCAGTACGAGTAGACAAAAACAAAAGAGTCTTTGATCAAATTTCAATAATGACCGAAGATAACAAGGATAAGTAATGACAATGGGACCTTTGTTGAATCTTAATTACTACCAAAAGAGAAACCGGTATGCAACATCTAGGGAAACTTATGTTAAATTACGATACTGGACAAAGGTAATAAAGGTATGCAATTACCAAAGAATTTTAAAGGAGGCCGAAGCTAAAAGGAAACTTTTATCAGATTTTAATACTGGACAAAGTTGATGAGGGAGGGTATTGCAAAGGCAGTGTTCATCTAATTTTAATCATGTCTAAAGTTAGCACGTGTATGTGACGACAAAGAAACATTCTATAAAACTTTAAGAGCGGCCTGAAGTTAAATTTTGATATTGGCCAAAACTGGTAAGGGTAGGCAATGACAAAGGAAGCGGTTATAGAATTTTAATTATGATTGAAGCTGTTGAGGGTTGACAATGACAAAGAAGAACTGTTGTTAACTTTTAATAATGAATTAAATTAATAGGGGTAAGCCGCTACTAAAGAACATTTCATTAAAAACAATAATGGACAAACTTAACAAGGTTTTGCAATAACAAAAGATACTTTTATTAAATGTTAATAATGGTGAAAGCTAATAGGAAAATTTCATTAAATTTTATTATTGATTCAAGTTGCTATTATTATTACTTTGTTGAATAAAATGGCTGCATTTTGTGAATTGATTTTATACTGAGTTTTCTCCATTCTTCTAATAATTCGCTTTTCCTGCACATCAACATTAGTCAATAATTGGTCAATGTTAAACCTGGGATGTAAACCCGTAGATTTTCCTGATGGTATTTTCTGTGGTATTTCTTCTTTTTTACTTTTCTGACATTTATCCGGAAAATCTACGGACTTACATCCCATGTTTCAGTCACCTGCTGTATTGTTTTAAAATAAAGAATTTCTACTGTAGGAAATACGCTGTTTCATCCATCGAAATATGAACATTGGCCAGTTATTGACTAATATTGATGTGCGGAAAAGCGAATTATTAGAAGAATTGAGAAAACTCAGTATAAAATCAATTCGCAAAAATGAAGCCGTTTTATTCAACAAAACTTGCCTCAAAGAGGATCTTCCTTCGTATTATTATTATTATTATTATTATTATTATTATTATTATTATTATTATTATTATTATTATTATTATTATTATTATTATTATTATTCAGCAGATGAACTCTATTCGCCTGGAACAAGCCCACAAGGGCCGATGACTTGAAATTCAAGCTTCCAAAGAATATGGTGGTCATTAGAAAGAAGTAACAGAAGGTAAAGAGAAACACATAAAGAAGAGATCACATTAAAAAAGAAATGAATTACCAAATTAATTAATAAATAGATAAATATGTAAGTAAATTATTAACATGCAAGGAAAGCTGTATTAGGGTAGTAATGTACTGCATCTTCTCTTGAACTTCTGAGGTTCTAATTGTACATCATCATCAGGGAGACTGTTCCACAGTCCAACGGCGTGAGGAATAAAGGGCCTCTGGAACTGAGAAGTTCGCCAGTGAAGTACATTTACTGCATAGGCTATTGGTGCTGGTGTTCAGCAAATCTGGTTGCCCTCGGCAGGAAGAAGGGATCAGGAATCAACTGTGAATGTGAAAGATCTCTGTTTAAAAACAACTTATAGAAAACTGACACATAAGCGACCACTTGTCGATGGTCCAAGTCATGCCTGCTAATATCAGGAAACAGAAACCTACCACCACGAACCACTCTATCTAAAAGAGATAAATCTCTGGCAGAAGCAGACATCCACACTGGAGAACAGTATTCTAGTAATGGAAGGATGAGTGACCTAAAACAAGCTGCATTGATTTTATCACTGTTATAAATATATGAGACCTTACGAACAATACGTAATTTGTGTTAAGCATTTGCTGTCGCTTTCGTTAGATGTTTCTCAAAATTAAGACGCGAGTCAAAATTTGCACCTCGAGTAGTTAGAGCTTCAGACTCATTCAGCAAAGTCCCATCCGCATGAAAGGGAGGATGGTGTAGAAAATTTGTACGAAATCTGGTAATCAATAGCGTTGTCGTTTTACTGGAGTTCAGCCTCATGCTCCACCGTCTACACCATTCAATAATCCGTTTCATATCATGATTGAGACTAAGGGCAGCTTCATTTCACATAAGATACTTTACCACACACGCAAGTGTTGCACATCGGCATACTGAACAAACTTATTTACGATGCCAGTAACTATATCAGTTGTATACACTAAAAAACAACAGTGGACGAAGAACACCATTCTGGGAAACTCCAGACGTAATAGGTCATGGTTTGCTAAAGATCTCATCGACAGCAACTTGCTGCTGCCTACTTGTATGGAAATCTTGAATAAACTTAAAACATATCCACTCACTCTACGATTCTGAGTGCCTTGTGATTTGCTAGATCGAAAGCAGCACTAAAATCTATTTGAATTACTCAATACTCAAAGCACTAATCAAGGTTCTCTTACAAAATAGCAAGGCACCGTATTACTAAGCTTGCGCTCATCTGCAAAGATATTACATCGACTTAAAATCTATAGAATCTACTAATCTTAGGAAACAACACACTGAAATTAATATATATATATATATATATATATATATATATATATATATATATATATATATATATATATATATATATATATATATAATATAAATTAAACAAAGGGAAGAAACCATTTGGAGCTTCTTCAACCTAATTATCAAAATTAACAAGAATTTCCTTAATATCTATATAGCGAAATACAAATTTTGTAAGAATAGGTTCAAGATGACAAGTATCAAGGAGAGGGACATCTTCAGAAGATTGCTTAGCTTCAAAAGTGCGATAAAGCAGTTCAGCCTTTTTCTTTGGGCCAGTAATCAGTCTACCGTCATCTGTTAGAAGTGGTAGAATGGAGGACAAGCCTGACCCAAAGATAGATGAGGCCAATTTGGTCCACCACAGATGAGGCTGAGTAATTCCTTCAAGTTTCCTCTTCAAGGAATTATTGTAATTTCTTTCAGCTATATGGCAAATTCTATTCGCATCATGGCAAAACTCAACAAAAATGGTGTAATTTTCATTTGAGCAATGTCGTCGCCATATGTTGAATTTGGTTTGTTTACCATGGTAATCTCGTTTGTTTGCCATGGTAATCTCGTCTACATGTATCATTAAACCAAGGCTGGTCATATGTCCTGTATTTGATGACTTTTCTAGGGACGTACCTTACTAAAATGGCCATAAGCATTTCATTTAACTTTATCTAGGGATCTGGATCTGATACAGCATCTGAAATACTAAGTGGCTGACAAGCTTAATAATGCGATCTCAATTGGCTCTAGATTTCAGCCAGACAGTCATTCCAATAGTGGCATTAGAAATATGCTGATTGACAGATACGTCCATCTCAATGGTACAATGATCAGAAGTTCCTATATACAGCACTCTCAGACCAGGGACCTGACAATAGCTGGAACATCTGTGAATATGAGATGTAATCTATTATCAAAAATATGCGTGGGTTCCTCAAATAGCTGGACAAAATCGGAGGATGCACAGAACTCAAGAGCAGACCGGCCATGTTCATCTGTGGAATTTTGATCCAGCTGCTTGACATGCTTTGCATTATAGCCTCCACATCTTTTGAATCCTGTGACTGAGCCATACTAATCCCTTCCATGAGACAGTCATATATAAAATAGTCGATATTTGGATCGCGGTAAACAGCAAATACGTAAACATTGTAGAACTTGCTGAAAATGTTAAAACAAAGAACTTCATGGAAACTACACTACAAATTTTCTAACGATAAATGGGTCGTCCGGACTTAGTGTGTGTAGCCATACCTTGAACATGTGGGATGCTACAACGATAAATAAAGTCAGTGCCATCAAACCCTGGGATTTGAAACTCGTCCTTTGACTAGTTACTGCTAGTAAGTGTCTCAGATAAAAACATCAAATCATAGTTACGGGCACAACTCTGGAGATCAAGAAAATTTAACCTAAGCTCAATGTCTCCTGAAAAAAAATCAACAACATAAAATTAGTAGCAAAACTAATAAATTGACTCATAACAGCAAAATAAAAATCAATAGAACAGTAAACAATACTAGTACAGTCAACAACAACAGTATTTATGTTATTTACAAAAAAATCATTAATAGCATAATTAAAATTGACCATATGTCACTGAAAGAAGTGCCAGAAGCAATTGGTCGACAAGGTGGAGCTGGCATAACTTTTAAGGCAAATAAGAAACCCTCGTGGTTTTCCATAATAACTGGGGGAGGGCAGTCTGGATGGATTTAGAAAATATAAGAAGCCTAGAAGGAAAAACTTAGGTAATGAAGAAGGCGTTTTCCTGATAATCCACCAAGAAACTTTTGCTTTCTCATCATCCTGTCCTACACACTTTAAAAAAAAAAAAAAAAAAAAAAAAAACAGGAAAGTGAATAAAAAGGAGGAAAAATGCCTGATTTTATCCTCAAACAAGGGAACTCAAACTCAAGATCATGATAGGCCATGGTACAAAGGCTATGGCATAGTCCAAGGTTGGAGAACAAGGTTTGTATTTAGAGAAACCTTCTCGTAGGAGGATTCCTTTTACCCTAACGTGTGTAGACAGGGACGTCGCATCACACTCGGAAGTGAACCCACATTAACTCACTATCCCTACTAGGGGTAAGCTTTTGTTGATTTTTAATATGGACCGAAATTAACAGGGGTGAGCAATAAAAAAAAAAGCTGTTATTATAAACTTAATAATTACTTGGGTTATTATATATCTGCAATGACAAAGGAAACGTTTGTTCATTTTCATGCTTTTTAATTACTAATGTATTTATTTTTAGATAAAGTGAAATATGATTAAGAAAGAAAAGTCCTAACAATTCTGCTAATTTTCGTGTAATGCTTTATTATTTAAACTAAAAATGGCGTTTTGTAAGAATATGAAGAAAATTTCCTGTTAACGAAACAATCTATTAGTTCTGGAATGTTTGCTAAAATAATTTTGTTCACTTGTTCGGGAAGTACCCGCAGCCAGCTATGGCAGAGGTAAATTTTTATGATCATGTATTTAAATTTGTAATTGGATGTATGTACACACATACACAAGTCTGAAGAATATGCTCAAAGTCTTCCCTGTGTGATCAAATAACAATGATTGTAATAATTAAGTTTGTGTAAAGTATTCCCTTATGGGAATTTTGCTTCACAGCACATACAAACCAAAAGATTCCGAACTATGAATTATATTTGAAAATAAACTCATATCTCCTCCTGTAAATAATTGTTTCGTCGTGTTTATGCGTTATCATAACTAAATACTTTTTGTCGTTTACATTCTTAAACATATATTTATTTTCACAATGGAGCCCTTTCCCCTAATAGAGGGTGGCTCCAGGGAAGGAACGCCTCTTTGGTCACTATTACACGTACCTTAACTGTTGCGTCGTGGATAAATTTTAGAGAAGAGAAATTTTGCCGCGTTACCAACTTCAGGTATTGATACAGAAGGCTCATTAGCATCTTATCAAACCCCCAACATACACTCCGCCTTTCACCTTTATCATGCACATACTCTTGCTACCCCTGCATATCAAGGTCCTTTTCCAGTACCTCTTTCGAGCCATCTGACCAACCTTTTCTAGGTCTTCCTCTCCTCCTCCCTCCTGACACTTATGAATTACGCACACTTTTCATCAACCTATTGCTGTCCGGTCTTTCCAAATGAACAAATTATGTCAAAATACTCTGAGCCATTTTTTCACCTACAATAGCCTTTTACCACTTCTTACATGTCAGTAACGTCCAGGTTTCCCATAATTCCAAGTCTTTTTATGCAGCATGTACTGCACGAACAATTAAGCTCAACAACTTCGACCTCTTTTTATCATTCTCATTCAATATCAATGCTTCACTTACACAAAGGAGAACTGGTTCATCAGTCCTTTCACACATTTCCACCTTGGCTTCCAAGGGTAATTCATTCTCAAATCTTCTACACATACCCTGGTGTCTTATTTGCTTCAGCCATTCTGAGATTCGACTTTCTTCTCACCCTATCATAATCGGGTAAATTTACTGCTAAACACTTCTAGATATGTTTCCACATATACTTTTATTTATCACTAATATCACACATAACCATCTCAGAAAGGTTTTGAACTGGAGAAGTGTGGAACAAGATAATAAGAGAGATATGGATAATTCCCTTCGTAAGGATCTTCATGGGAAAGAAATAAAAAAAAATGTACTCCTTCCTAATTTGATAACCTTTACGAATGTTCAGCTTGAATTATTCCTTATCATTCCCTACTCATTGTTGTTGTTTTTATGATAAATGATATATAGTTGACTTCAAGTAACAGGTTAGTAAATAGACACAATATGAGGTTTTGCCTGCCGACAATTGGTCATGATGTTAGCTTCGCCGGTAAATGAGGCAATGAGGAGTGCTGTAAATACTTTTTTATCATTGGTCCTCCGTGAACTTAAATGCTAAATTTTATTCCTCATAGTTAATGGACTGAGGTAAGTTGCAACGAGAAAGGGAAGAAGAAATGAGGCTAGCAACATCATCAAGAAAGAATTGTTGAGATCGGGAATGCCTCTATATTTTGTAGACCAACTCTAATGAGAGAAGAGACTTAATATTTATGACTATAAAAAAGCCACGTGTGCTGAAGTGACAAAAATTCATTATTAGCCAAGTGTCACAAATTTCCCAAATATTCATTATTAGCGAAGTGTTAAAATTTGCCCAACATTCATCATTAGCCAAGTATTAAAAGTGTTCCAGACATATACCATTAGCCAAGTGTTACTGATTTGTCATACATTCATTATCATTTGTTTGCACACCACTAGCCCTCGCGACATTGAAACTGCCATTTCCAATCACTGCCATTCATCGCGTACACCGACGAGCATACTCCCATTCCTTTTCACATGCATACCTAACGTAAAATCTTGCATAGTAACTTGAAAATCTTTTAAAAATCAACTAAATTAATGGGAACTGGAAACCACGTTTCATTTTAATCCCTGAGAGAGGAGTTTATTTAATTTAGTTAGAGGTAACGAGTCGTCCTTAAACTACATCCGTTTCTCAGTCAGGAGAGAGAGAGAGAGAGAGAGAGAGAGAGAGAGAGAGAGAGAGAGAGAGAGAGAGAGAGAGATAAATGAAGTTGTTCTTATTCGTACGCTATTTTACCAAAATTAATAAGAAGGCATGGTTTGTAATCGTGTGAGATGTTATTGAAGGATAACCTATTACTTCACAAAGCCAAGGGGAACAAATCAAACTCAAATTTATATATTAAATTCAATACCTGGGATAGCCCCCGCATTCATCATTGTATCTTGATTCTTTCTCTCATTCCACTCATAGTGCTGTTAATTTGCATACGCACTCGTGCCAAAGTTCCTCATATAAGCACTTTGGGCAGATGAGCAGGTACTCGAACCATTTCTTAAAAGAAAAGAATGGACCAACATAAAAAATCTTGCGCGAGTGGGTACTTTCAAGACTTACGTGTACAGTCAGCAATAAATTGCACATTTGAAGTGCACCCCCAAGTCTTCCTCCCTCCGCATCAAAGGAAGCAGCATCACTAGCACCTAGGAACTAGTCGCCAATGAGTGCCAACCCAAGGGATTTCCCTTTCACAGTGCCACTAATCTGGTGCACTGTCAACGAGTAACCTACCTGAAGTGTCTTACCTTTTCTTTTCCTCTTACACACTGCTTGTGCTCTGCCTCGGGCGGAGTGCCATTTCCTTTAGTACAATTGATTTGTACCACAAATTAGTGTTGTTCTTCTGAATACACCGGCACCCCAGTGTTTGTATGTATCATTGCCCAGGAACTTTTGTGATCCGTAACAATATTGCATTGTAGTTAGATCACTTAAACTGGTGCTGCGGCAGCCTAATGATATGTCATGTTAATGATAAAGTGTGATTGCACATCGACAACTTGCCCAGGAATTCATTGCCCTTGTCATCAGAGACAGATAGTCAAGTACCTGCAGACTCCTGGAAATTAGTGTTAGGGAACTTACATTAAGCAATTAGAAGCTAGGTAGATCCCCCGCAATTGTCTGTAATGAATATAATATCGTTATGTATTATACTAACTATGAAACACACACACACAGAGAGAGAGAGAGAGAGAGAGAGAGAGAGAGAGAGAGAGAGAGAGAGAGAGAGGGAGTCTTGGTGCATTGTTTTCATATCACACAGTGATACAGCGCTGTCAAAGCAAAGTACTAAAGACATAACAGGAAACGAATGAGGTCACATGGCTATCTGTTATCAATTAATCGAATAACAGAATAATATTTGTATTGACAGTAATAACATTTCTTGTTTTGCTTCAAGTCAGAAACGACAATCGATTAATTTTCATTATATATTTTCTCATTACTTTCATATTACAAGTTCTAACTCATTTTTCTGTGTCAAAGTTAGTGAATGCGTGTGTCTGTTAACATGCAAGTACAGGTGTGGCATTGCTTGCCTCTGGGCATTCAAGCACACGTCTTGAGAGAGTTCACACGCCCAACTTTGTAAGAAAATTAGAAAATAAAATACAAAAGAGGAGAATGTGTTCTCATTTAACACTTCTCATTTCTTTAACAAACTTGTGAGGCTTTTAAGAGAAGCCCTCACAACATATCTGCATTGCATGGGCAAGACCCATCGAAGTCACACTACTGTACTAGCATGATCTGTGCTAGTCCCCCTTCAGATGTCTCCCTGCTTGTAGACACTCTGCTTAACCTACTTCTGAAGACACACTGCTAGTATCCCCACACTAGCTACCTCTACAACACCACCCTCCTGGCACCACCACACACACACATCACTGCTAGTCGACCTTACGCTACTATTCTAGTCTTCTCACCCGACTTCATGCCACTGGATGCCCTCTGCTAGCTGCCTCCCACATGATGTCACCCTGCTGAATTACCTGACAACGTCCCCCTGTCCAGAAGTCACAGAGACCTTTGCTCGAGTCCTACTCGAAATAGTTCCCACGCTGCCTACGCTGAAGATTGTCGTATCCAGCCACTCACCTCTGTGCACTGATGCCCCAGTAGTCTACCAGCACCCCTATTCTTCATCGTATTTCCCTCTGGTGGGGGAACCCTGAGGGACAACGCTCCGCTGAAGTCCTATGGTAGGCCCCAGACTCTACAAACCTCACATCTTGTCCGCGGACCTAAGATAATGTGATTGGAAGTTGTTTGTCGGCCCCTTACCTATATAGCCTACCAGTTCTCCTATTTCCTGTACCAGATTAATTAATATTCTGTAAAAATCTTAATATTGGCTGCTAGCTATTCCTTTTAGATGTTATGCTGGCAGATTTCACATTTTGAGTTTGGCTGTGATTTCCTAAATTCCTTGAACATTTTATTTGCTTGGCCAACCTTGGCGTATCAGGTTTATTTTTTGAATCTAACTTTAGCTGAATTTCGGTCATTATAATATTTGTGTGAGAATTTCATTGTTATCACATTTAAGAGAGATTTTTTATGCGCTGTAAGATGATTTCAGATTTACTGATAGTTATTGGTGACTGGTGGAATATTTTTTTTTAGAAATAAATATACTATACATTATACAGTATATTCTTGTACCTATTACCAACAGGTAATAGGTAGGCTACCTTTAGTTTATGTGCTTTTTTTGTAGCAGTTTTCTCCTTGATTGTTGTTGGATTAACTGTCACCTTCGCACTGTGTAAAATAATGACATACGTAACGACTGCTTTATGAGTGCGCACACACACACACACACATAGCTCTCCCTCAGAGATTCCTGGGATTTTGACTGTGGTGGATTTGTGATAAATAGTGACATAGTTTAACTTTCATTCACATACTGGTGTTAACTTGTAAACATTATGGAAGACAGTGCCCTAATATTTTTCCTACGTGGAATTCATTGTTATTTTACTCAATCCCATTTGCACAGTATGTGTTCAACTTTCCTGCTCTTGCAGATCTGTAACATCGCATCCCTGTTGTGTGGTATCAACTGTAGATCAACGGTGCCAGGTGCCACATATATATATATATATATATATATATATATATATATATATATATATATATATATATATATATATATATATATATATATATATATATATATATATACACACACATATATATATGTGTGTGTGTGTATTGTCACGTCCATGCTGCTGTGTGTTTGGAAAGGTGGCTC
>NC_089796.1:33540409-33602909 GCF_040412425.1 Macrobrachium rosenbergii | reverse complement strand
ATAAGGGATAGAAGTTCCAGAGGAACGGAAGAAGATAGTGGAGGGCCTTGATATCCTCTTCTGGATTAGAGGTGCCAAGACCTTCGAAAGATGAAGGGGTGGCACAGGTGCCAGGATAGCTCTAGAGCTCTTTGTAGACTACCTGGAATTTCCCATGCCTGTGGTACTTCTGCCGCGAACCTCTCCTACCAGGACAGTTGTCTTTGGCTAATGAATCAGGGATCTTCTTCGCTAGTTCTACCATGATCCGTTGCAGCTCTTGGAGTTCATTGGCCAAGTGAGAGATGGCAGAATCTTGTCTCGCGATTGTGTCAACGGACTGAAACAGAGAGGAGGCGGTCGCGGGGGGGGGGCGTGACGTGAGGGGCTCGCAGGTATCAATGACCACCTCAGGCACAGGTTGCGAGGCTGCACCTTTAGGTGAACTTCCACTGGGGTCAAGAGGAACCGTCTCTCTTACCGGTGCTGGCAGCGGTGCCTGGCCGGGAGAAGAGACGCGTTCCTGAGTTGGATCCCTTGAAAATATTCTTACAAATGTACACATGAGTCCAGGTTTTAGGACGCACAAAGACAGTTAAACAACAATTATTACCATAAATAACCACATCACACTCCAAAAAGATAATAGCCAAAATACAAATATTCAAAATAACCTTAAATATCATTTTAATACTTAACATAAAAGACAAACATATAATAATTAAAACAGCAGCAATCCTAATAAATAATAATAAATCACAAAAAAGCAGCACTTGCTCGCCTATAACAAAATAGTGATAATATTCTGGACACAATAGAGACATTACTCTTACTCAGTCAACAATAATGGTGACAATACACCATACACAATATCCATTACTTTTGCTCAACAACGACGTACAATTAACGATGACACCATAAAACCAAAACGAGCCCAATGGGCGTTGCTCACCTCATAAAATCAGTAACCAGAGCTATTGACGTGAAGATCCTATGAAATCCCAAGGTCAAGTGCTCAGCCAGTGTAAAAAGCGATGACTTTAGCTTCCTAGCTGCCACAGAAACAAAAGTCTTAAACAGGGTTGTGTACTAATTTGGACATAATCACGTCTGGTCATGGAACTGGCTTGACGTCCTCCTAGAGACAGTTCAACATCGTTGTGCAAAAATCCATCACCATCAACCAGGTGATACTCCAACTCTGTTGACTGCTCTCATCACCATCCACAAGGTGGTACCCAAACTGGCTCTACTGTGACTCTAAAGGAACATTGTCCTGAACCTGCACGACGTTACTTTAAAACCTGATAACGCTGCTCCAAAACAACGGAAAAATGTGAAGAATTTCAATAACCTAATTGTTAAATTAAAACAGATTTATTAACATTTGGTGTTTGCAACACACATGCACACACACTCCATTGTATGTATGTACATTCACACACACACACACATTTTGTCACACATATATATATATATATATATATATATATATATATATATATATATATATATATATATATATATATATATATATAACCTATATGTTTTCATGTATATATGAAATTTATATATATATATATATATATAATATATATATAACACACACATGAATATAATACATATAATGTGTGTGTTTAAACTTGACAGACAAAATTAGGAAACATATATACAGGCTGTATTTTTGGTAAAAAATTTGTATTTGAGACATTTCTTGATTTTTATATTCAAGTAAATGATGAACCTAACCATCAGTGCAGTTCTTATTCAAACTGTATCCATATTGGGCAGGTAGCTTCTGTTATTTGCCTTGTCGTTCCTAGACTATTAACGTATGTCCACTGAAATATTATACCACTGTAATAATAATGTTCTATCTATATATATAAAATTCATTACGTTGGATTAACTATAAAATATATTTTGACATTACAGACAGAGGAAGAGATAAGAAATGATAAACATGATTTTTGGTCCTATTGTCCCAATATCTAAAATGGTTAATTTGTTTTCTTATTTCTGAGAAAACAGAAAGAATATTAATTTTATACTTGTAATAAACTTTCAGCTTTCCTTCAATGGCACAAAATATAAATGATAATTTTCAAAAAAACATGAATAAAATTAGAAAGGATTTTGCTTTCAACATAAAATGCATGTAACTTTTCAACTTGTTCATGATGTGATTAAATGATGAAGACCTTCCATCGCAAATGAATAGGGTCGGCCCTTCTGGACCAAAGGGTTAAGGTTAATAAAGAGACTTGTCGTCCACCCCAGTGATGAGGAATACGGCCTTAAAACTGTCAGTAAACACTGGTTTTGCAACCATTAGCACTGATGCCAGAGTTAGGTCGGTGGTTAGCGGATTAATTTTCATACAATGCCTCATTTGCTGTGGGGTCGTCTGTTGCTGCAAATAAACCAGGAATCATGCGTCACATCATAATCAACGGAAAAACATCTTTTATGTCCACTGGACAAGATCTTGGCTCAGGAAAAGAACGTCCGGTTACTATTAATTTTTTCAAAGTAAAATGTTTACCAAACTGATTTATTTTTCTACTGAATTTATATAAATATAATCTAGGGTTAAAAGGATAGCATTTTTGTTGATCTAATGATAATGTTTTCTATTTTTTTACTGAAAGAACTGAAAAGTTTAAAAAAATATGCCCCTTTTGCCAGCATTGAAGATTATTTTAGTAATAAATAAAGTTTTGTTTTAATGTTCTAGTTTAATTTAATTTTTTTTCAATAGTTACGGGTATTTTGGTATAAAAGCCCATTTTGATTAAATTTTGGATACGAAAAAGATATAATTCGAGCATTTATGAGCAGCAAATTGGTAGCACGCCTCATTCAGAGAGTCCCGTCCATAGAGGTGGAGTGTGAACGTGTTAACGATACATCATAAACCAAGAGCTGCTCATCTTGATCACAGCAAAGTAAATAATAACTGAGCCTGACAATCCAAGATCCATCGAAAACGACCATCGAACCCCACAATGTTGATGCAGCTGAGGGCTGTCTAGCTACCACAGAAGAGGACGTTTGAACAGGGGACTTTTTTTCTGCCTGCAATCACGTTTATTTGGAACTGGATTGTTTCCTCCTCACTTTCAACATTACTGCAACAAATCCATCACCATCAACCAGGTTTGTTTACTGCAACTCTGTTGGTTTTTTTATCACCATCCACAACTTTTTACTCCAAACCTGTGTCTGCTGTAAATATTTTTAAAAACATAAATGTAATATTAAGCCATTTTATTGTTTTTGTTGTTTAACACTGCCTTTGTTTGTTAGATCTGAAACAGTCATGATAGCCCTAATACGATCGTTTAAATAAAACAACGACCGAACCACTAACAATTATAAGTCGAAAGGCCTTGCAGCACTCCATTGTTTCTTTTTTTTCTGGCGGGATTTGTCTTGATATATTGGAATATCAGATATAAAAAAAAAAAATATAATATTTTTTTGTTCTTTTAGGTGGGGAGGTGTCACGTTATATATATTTTGCGGGAACTGCTGGTTCCCTGCTCGTTCCTTATACACATTGCTATATATATTACCTTCAAGTTTTTTTGTTTTATGTTTTATATATATGAGCTGCCGGTTTTCTTGTCGTAAGTCAATGGTCCCGTGGAGGGCAGCGTATATAATAAGTGGCAGCAGCAGCAGGCAATTTTTGGAGTCGACGTTGGTCGAGTTTTTGAGCAGCAAATTGAAACGCCATCTTCAGGGAGCACGTCGAGAGGTGGAGTGTGACCATGAGTAGTCGTGGTGACCACGAGCTGCTCATCTTTGATGACAGCGTGAGGCTGTCTGACGTCTCCATCGGGGTTTTCTGGTTTGTGGGTTTTTGTCCCTGTCGTGCAGCTGAGGGCTGTCTTGGTGCCCCGATGGTGGACGTATGTTTTTTTTCTGCCTGCTGTTGTTTATTTTTACATTTTTATTTTAAAGCTACTTTTTGTTTATAAAGTTAATTGTTTAACTTGATTTTGTTTAGAGCTGCCTTTTGTTTCATTTTGTATTTATGGTTTTTATCTTTTTACCAGACCTGACTCACTTGTAAATTTTTGTAAATAAATTAATTTTAAGCTTTCTTTATTGTTTTTGTTGTTTTCTCCTCATTTGTTTGTTGCATCTGCCGTCATCATGACAGCCCGTCCTGTATGTTAAACTTGAACCTGCATAACGTTGTGTTTGTTAAAATGACACAACGTGACATTTCTTGATTTTCACTGTTTCCATGGGGACGGGTTGAACCTAACCATCAGTGCTTGAGGATCATGAGCTAAAAAAAAAAACCCATAATTTTTTTTCTTTTAGGTGGGAGGTGTCATGTTATTTGGTTTCTGCGTCGGTTCCTAGACTATTCCCTTTGTGGATTGAAATATTACCTTCACTGTTTTTTTTGTTTTGATGTTCTATCTACTGAGCTGCCGTTTTTACTTTGCCAGTCGAAAATATTTTTCTGACCTTTGAAGACAGAGCAGCAGCAATAAGAAATTTTAAACATGATTTTTGGTCCTATTTCATTATATCAAAATGGTGGTAGTTGTTATCTTATTTCTGAGAACTCTTAATATGGAGAATAAACTTTCAGCTTTCGTGGCACCACGATAATGAAAAATACATGAATGAAATTAGAAAGCATTTTCCTGAAAACTCCATCATGTAACTCTTCAACTGGGTTTTGTCCCTGTAAATGTGAAGCTGAGGGTAAACAATTGGTGCCCCGTGGAGGACAGTATGTTTGGTATTTTTTTTTTCCACCCTGCTGTTGTTTATTTTTGGGCGGCCTTTAAGGTCAGAGCTTTCTGGTTATGAACCAATCGTTTATTTAACTTTATTTCTGTTTAGTGGATCGCCTTCTTTTTTTTATGCAATGGTTTAACTTTACCAGACCTGTTGCTCAGCTTGTAAATATTTTTAAAAATAAATTAATCTTCCAC
This sequence comes from Macrobrachium rosenbergii, assembly GCF_040412425.1. Classification (NCBI taxonomy): domain Eukaryota; kingdom Metazoa; phylum Arthropoda; class Malacostraca; order Decapoda; family Palaemonidae; genus Macrobrachium; species Macrobrachium rosenbergii. Next base: position 33,597,966 of record NC_089796.1, on the reverse strand, counting down.
TGGACAAGATCTTGTTTTTGGAGGAGAGGACGTTTGTTACATCTGCCGTCAGTCATGACAGCCCCGTCCTGAGTATATTAAAGAACCTCTCAAGAGGACCCCTTTGGTCGACTCGCAAACAGCTTACCCAGCAAATTGTCATCCGCTCATCCTCATGGATGGTGGCACCGGAAGGCACCTGGTCCCGAGTGATAAGACTCACCCCTGAACCAGTGTCAATGATGTTGGGCAATTCCCGAGGGGACGTTGGAGCCATCAAGGGGTAGCGACCTTCACGTCAAGTCCTATCCAGTTGGCGGGCTGTCATGAGCTGACAGCAATGTGAACAGCTTTCGGCACAGCATGTCTTGGGTATTGCTGGAGATTCTGGAGGCATGAGAAGGTAGGCAAATCTTACGCCCCAAAGAACTAGCAAGGAGGTGGTGTGTGTCCCAGCTGTCTGCTAAGCGACAGCACTCAGCAAGCATCTTTGGGGCTTTTTCGCAAATGTAGGTAGTGAGAGAAGGGGGGGTGGGTAATCTAGGAAATCCTTGAGTTTGAAGCACTCGAGGATGTCCTGGGGGGTGGTGGTGCTTAGGGACTCCAGCCACTGTCCAAGAGCTCTGTCCTTATGGTACACCCACTCAGACCAGGTTTGACCTGCTTCCTTGGGCTGGCCTCGCCAACATTGTCTCCAGTGTTCGGGGGTTATCTCATAGGCCTTAGTGATGGCCTCACAAACCTCGTCAAGCTTCCTTCAGTCTGCCTGGGGAAGGGAGCGGAAAGCAACTTGGCCCTTTCTGTCCAGGTGCTTCCCCAGGAGCAAGGAAACTTCTGCTGGAGTGAGCATATAGCTGGCTAGGACCTCTTCCACTTGGTCAAGCCAGACCTCGGGCTCCAAGTCATTCCATTTAGGTACAAAAGTGTTGGCCTGGCTAAGCGAAGACAGGGTAGAGGTCGGAGGGGAGCTGTTGGCAGTAAGTCTGGTAAGCTGTAGCTCATGAGCCCTTTGTTTGTTCTTCTCTTCTCTCTCCTTTCCTCATTCCTCCTTTGCTTCTTTCTCCTTTCTTTCCCATTCCTCCTTCACTTCTCTCTCCTCTCTTTCTCATCCCTCCCTTTCTTCTCTCTCCTGTCTATCTTATTCCTCCTTTGCTTGTTTCTCCTTTCTCTCCCATTCCTCCAAGGTTTTCCCGGCAGTGACAAGGCCTTTGATTTTGTTGGCTACAGTGGACATGGTGTTGATGTGTAGGGCGAGGTTTGGTCAAAGATATACCCATGGGGAGTGGTGTGTCCTGTAGGATGGATTGTAGCACTCTTGGTGCAGGCTTGTTCCTGGGAATTGAGCAGGGGGAACTGGGAAATCTTGTTCAGGGAATGGTTTCTGGGTTGCTCAAAAGAAAGATTTCTGGTCGGTCCCTGATGTTGTAGGGTTTCTTTTTACTTTTTCGAGAAGAATGTCCTGGTGGCACTGTGTAGTGCGGGCTCATTCCTGGGGATTGAGCATTAGGTCAGGGTCTCGTTCAGAGGACGGCTTAGTACTTGCACACGGACAAAGCTGGCTACTTGTGCAAGGCTTTAGGGTGTTCCAATATTTGTAGGGTTGTTCAAATAGAACGGGGTTTAGACTGTTCAAATAAAATGGGGTTTTAGTTTGTTCACGCAGGACAAGACCGGCTATAACGTGAAGTCGAATGTATTCCATAGAACGTAGGTCCTAGTTCAAAGAACGTGAGGTTGTGTTGTTCAAAAGAATGTGATTTTGGTTTATTCGCGCATGGACAGGGCCAATTATAGCATGAAGCCAAGGCATTCCGGAGAACATTTGGGTTCTTCATTAGAGAATGGGTTTGTTCTGTAGGTTTGTTCACAAAGAACGTAAGTTTGGGTTGTTCCATAGAATGTAGATTGGGCTGTCACATGCTGGTGTAGGATTTTCTTTTTGCAAAGGTTTGTTAGGAGCCCTTGATATGGGTTAGGTCTGAGAGACTCGATTGTCTGCCAGAACACTGAATTAATGAAATAGGTGGCGTAAATCTTAAAGGGAAAAGGGTACCCTGGGTTTGGTGAGAGGCACTTGGTACTGGTGCAGCAGGGTTAAGGTTTACATAAAAGTTATAAAATTGGGTGGCTCTAGGCAAATAGGAAGCAGTAACTTAAGGGTAAACACAAATATATGCATGTACGAATGATTTAGTGAGGTTTGTTGTAAAGGGAAAAGGCATTAGTTGTGATGAGGATAAATATGCTCACTTCAAAACAGAAAATTAAAAAAATGCATCCAAAAGGTGACAAGTACAAATCTTACATCTACCATGCACTAGGCATTCATTTGCCTGGATCATGTGCACAAAGAAATTAATTTTTCTCTGGGTTGACCTGGGTAAGACCGGATCATGAGGGTTTTGTGTTTACTGTACGGAGTCATGTGAGATGGGTTTGTTTTGATGGCCAGTGTTTTGGCTGGGGCAAAACCCACATGACTGTCTGAGCAAAAAAGGTTGCGAGGGGTCTGATGAAACAGCTGAACAATTGTGGGAAACGTTTTCCCTTTTCTTGCCTACCCTGAGATACACAAGCGAAAATTTGCTTGCTCGTGTGGATTTATGAATGATTAGAGAACAGGTTTTATAGAGGTTTTCTTTGTGCAGCAAAATGAAATGACTTTCGTAAACACTAAATTTTCCAAGTATTGGTTTGGAAGGTGTGGAATGTTAATTTAAATTCTAGCGCATTTTCTACTACTACTACTACTACTACTACTACTACTACTACTACTACGAGAGAGAGAGAGAGAGAGAGAGAGAGAGAGAGAGAGAGAGAGAGAGAGAGCAGCGGACGAAATTGCTGGTGGGCTTTGAATTCACTGCCCAATTACTTTGTTGCCTAAAATGATGGACGGTAAATTGTCCAGAGCACTTGGGGGAGGAAATAATGCACTATTTCCTTGGGTATCAACTTGTTTAACGCTTAATTAACTGCCTAGCTAGCCTAACACTGAATCGTACAAGCTAACATGCGATAACAACAAAGCCTTTGTTTTGGTAAATCAACACTCTCTCCTCACTGTGAACTATTCGTGGGGCATGCACATGGTCTATCTGTTCCCTAACAAATTTTGCAGTTGATTTCAATTCCAACTAATTAAAAAAAATATATAAAACAACACCATACTTACACTGTGGAACTACTTTTATTTGTGTGCTTAGGATTTTATGCTAAGCATCGTTTCTTGTCTTGCATCCAGCTTTAGCATGGCTAGTAGCTGATAGCTGCAAGTTGCAAGGGGCAAGGATTCTAGATTGCAACATTGCAGGCTGCAAGATCTATCAATTCGGTCTCCACTCCTATGGAGCAGGGAAATTACCTTTATGCATTCTAAGAGAATACTTCACTTACCATGGGAAATTTCTTATATTGCCACTATTTTGAGATCAGGCAACCACAGCGGCGTAACTAGGAGTCTCTTAATGCGGGGCACCTGGGGGCCACAGCTGAATATGGGGGGGGGGGACTGGGCATACACAAATTATAATATTCATTCTTTTTTTTTTTTAAATCATGCGGAAAGATATAGGTCGTTTTAAAATATTTAAGCCTACCAACTTGTGAATCACGTTTTTATATAACAAACTTGCTCAAATATTTTTTCAGTACAAATTATGAACCTCTGACCACACTTGTAAATCCAAATTATATACTATAAGTAATGGTTTGGCAATGAAATAAAACCACTTGGTATGTAAACAAAATATAATTAAGAGAATCAAATTTAACACTTGCTTTTTGTAAAAACGAAAAAAAATACATTGGAATTATTCATTTAATATTTCTATGATATGTTTAAACAGTGAGAACATAAGAAATTAAGACATTTGATTGCTACAATTAACGACTTTAGTTGAAGTATATAATAAGATTCCATTACAATTGGTTACTTGATTATTGAACCTAATCATTTAATTAATAGTATTAATAACAGAATGATGCAGATGTATTAATTTAATATATCTGCATCATTCTGTTATTATGTTTCCTAGCAAAAATATCAACAAACCTTTCCATATCGATATTCTTTGGCCTGTCCTGGTGGATTCCAATTACCGATACACCGGACAATTTATGATCACATAGAATTTCTGAGGTAGTTCTTTGTGTGTCTTAGTGAAGAGAAGCTTCGCTCACAAGATGCAGATGTTGGTGGTAATGCAAGAGTAATGATTAACATTTTGTACAAACCTGGAAATGCATCTTTAAAAGGAACAAAAAAAGCTGTTAAATCCACAATGTTGGCAATTTTAACCCCATCAGCTTGTTTACGTTTTACTAACCGTTTTGCTTGTCGCAGCTCAACATCTACTGTAAGAATTCAAGATCAACATTATACTTCGCTGCCATTGTCTCCAACTGGTCCTGCTGTAAAAATTTAGGGGAGGAAGGATCAAGAGTGATATTGAATGGAAAAGGGATTTGTTGGCATCATCAAATCTTGACTCAATTTCAGTTAGTAGCCTGTCCATTACTGGATAATAGTGTCTGTTTTTGTATCCTTCCTGTTCCTCATGCTTACACACTTCTCTATGTCCAGTTGTTTCAAGACAACAGTATCCTTTAGATTTCAATTTATGTATTCTTTTGCTTGGCACGTGAAACCTCAATATTGTGTGTCTGGGACATCGCAATGTTCTCCCAAAATGCCAAGCTTTTTTTCTGAGTGCTCATTCTTTAATTTCTGCTGGATAGCATCAATCATTTGGGCAGCTGCTCAGATCTAAAGACGGTGACTGAACTGACACAAGCTGTTTTGTGTAAAATGTCTGAACATCACTAAACAAAATATATATGCAAAATTAATGTTCATTACAAACTTAACATGTGCAATGAAGAAATCTCTTCAGGGTACTTGTGACAGCAGGAAAGGTATCAAGCAGAACCTCACATGATAGATACTGACAAGATCAGCTTGTATCACTGAGCCTTTTCAGAGATCTAATTTGCTTATTAGGAAACAATTCCTTTGACTTTGTGAGATAAATTACATGTGGTGTGTGTGAGGACATAAATGTATAAATCTCTTCTAGCAAACTAAAGAAAGAGTCAGCCAGTCGAACTGACCTGATGCTGTCAACAATAATAAGATTCAGTCTGTAATTATAACAGTGATGTAAACTGCTTGTGGGCTAACTCTTCACGCACCAGCTGCTGAACTACTCGATTCACTCCACTCATTACAGCACCACCATCATATGTTTGCCCTACACAGTTTCTGGGATCAATTGAACACAATCTTAGAACCATACACAAACTATCTTTAAGTGATTTAGCATTAAGGTAGTGAAGCCAAACAAAGTCCAAGAATTCTTCCTGTATATTGTTCTTGTACACATAGCGAACAAATACTGATAATTGCTCTTTCTTACTGATATCCCTGGACTCATCAATCATGACTGAAAAGTACGTATTTGAACTCAGTTTTCTGAAATTTCCTCCAGAATCATTTGGGCCAGTAGAGCAAAAATTTCGTTCTGAATTTTTGGGTTGGTTTATTTAACTCTATTCTTTCCCTTCAGTCGAGTTCTCACTATATCATCTTCACTTAACAACTCTAAGATCTCCAAGAAGTTACCCTTATTTGGACTATCCACATCTTCTTTATGGCCCCTTTGCGCAATCTTTTGTCTTGTTGTCAGACAGAAGACTCTAGCTACTTGTTTGATATAGTGTCTGTTATCAATAATCGTTTTCTCATGGGCAGATGTAAGGGCAGCTGCAACTGTACTTCCAGATTCTATGAGTTGTTTTAAACTCTTTCCATGCACAGAAAGCTGCCATATGATAATCACTAGGCTGATGTTGAGCAAACCCAGCGTCTTTTTCATTTGCTTTTTTTCCATTGACGTATCCAGTAGTTGTAAATGGAATTTCAGAAGGAGGTTTATTAGGGGGAGGGAACATCCTGCAGCAGAAGCAATGAGCAGCATCTTGATTAACAGAATATTCAAGCTATTTGTGTGAATCATACCATGCTGACCCTAAAGGCACGATGCTTTTTCCCAAACCTTGTTGAAGGGAAAATTACCTGTGATGGTTGAGTTGGACTCTCTGTTCTTCCTTTGCTTATGTCGTCAGGTCCTAGAACTGAATGTTTTTGTTCAGAGGCTTTTGGAATACATGATGTTCCTGGTGTCACTGATGCTGTAATACCTATGCTTCCCCTGTCAACTGAATCAGTTTCACTAGCAGATTCAGCAGAATCTAACCATATGTCCTTTTCATAGTCTACAGTGCTTTGTGTGTCATCAGTGGTTTGACGTTTCCTACTTGAAAGAGAAGGTTCATTCGGATCATCGGCAGTTGACTGCCTTTTAAAGAAACTTTTTATGTTTGCTTGCATGATATAAAACTGATGTTCGGGAAGGTGACTTGGACTAAGACAATATCTAGAAAGTAGAGAAAATGCATAATAGAAGTTGCTTTATTGCATCAGAATAGAGATGAAATATAATCTTAACCATACTTTTTGCAAATAGAAATGATTGCACTCTAGCTATGTCACAGGATCATTTGTAAAATCAGTTAAGATGTGGGAGCATAAATAAAAGAATATATAATATATATAAATATATATATATATATATATATATATATATATATATATATATATATATATATATATATATATATATATATATATATATATATATATATATAAACTGAATAATACATAAACTAATACAACTACTATTGCTGCTGCTCTGAATAATACCAATAACAACATTTAGGACATTTTGAAATAGTAAATAAATACACACACACACACATAGGCTATCTGTCTATCTATCTATCTATCTATCTATCTATCTATCTATATATATATATATATATATATATATATATATATATATATATATATATATATATATATATATATATATATATATATATACAATAACTATATAAAAGTGAGTGCTGGCATTAACTGGATAAACGTGGTGTTAAATTACTCAACCGAACCTTCAATATCCATAAAACCTTATTTAAGATTGTCTCAGTTTGAAAAAGGATTAGTTTTATTTTAGTGTCTTTAGTTAATTTACATAGGTGAAAACTTCTTACAGCACTAAATAAATGGCCCTAAGCAAAGCAAGCCTTCCCTTAGAGCACACGCCTACAACATTGAAAATTTGCGTTTATGCACTTGCTATTAAACTATTAAGGACGAAAGAATGACAGCATTACTACAAAGAAAAAATAGAAATGAGTCTGAAACGTTTGTAGCATAAATACCTGCCTTGTCTCGGTGACGTTCTTATTCACACGATCGGGTACAGAATGATTGCCATGTACCAACAGGAACTGCACTGTCTCGGCTAATCCGTGCCAGCGTTACGTCAACACATCACATACACGTATTGTACGAGACTATTACCAAATGGCGATGGAGCTGAAAAGACAAATAAAAAAAAATAACCAGTGGATTCATACAATATCAATAATGATGAGCACATTCTCTCTCTCTCTCTCTCTCTCTCTCTCTCTCTCTCTCTCTCTCTCTCTCTCTGTGTGTGTGTGTGTGTGTGTGTGTGTGTGTGTGTGTGTGTGTAACCAAATTTGCGTTCTGCAATAATGCACTATTTCTGAGAGTTTGTGTAGGATTTTCGCATATCCAGATGTTTTACCAACTGATTATAATATGTCAGTCAGTCCTCTGACATCGTTGCGTTATACATATACAACATTTTTGTATAATACACGTGTCTGTGTGTGTGTGTGTGTTTTTTTTGAAGTTTTCATTTTCTATGCTATTTTAATTTCCAAATTTTACATTATCCACTGATTTTTGGCGATAAATTATTTTCTGTACATGATTTGATTACATAGCCTATCTTTCACACTTACATAACGTTTGGAAAACGAATACGTATACTCCTGAGATGAAGAAAGAAAATTGATTTATTTCTTACAGTTAATATAGTAAAACTCCACTTATATTCGTATACAAAAAAACATCCAAACTCCTGATGTAGAAAACTTCAACATTAATAATAATAATAATAATAATAATAATAATAATAATAATAATAATAATAATAATATAATAATAATAATATGAAAATTAAACTTAGGTTTTACTACAAACTACATGAACTCAAAATGGGAGGCACCAGTTTCAAATGGGGGGGCACGTGCCCCCTGTGCCCCCCCGCAGTTACGCCTATGGGCAACCATAACAGAAAAGGAGATGAGCTGAAAGATTTTACTCAGTGAGGGAGAAGTTGCAGATAAACATTTAGGTTCACTTTAAACTCACTTATATTTACATTAACAACAAAATCAGAAGAACGGGGAATAAATGAGGCAGGGAAACAGAGTCCTGCTGAATAACTAAATTACATTAACAAATAACAATTGCAGAATGTTGAAGAAATCCACTTCAGTGGCACTGTAGAGTTGAAAGGCCGTGACTGGGACCACAGCAATCAGAGGACAATCAAGTATCTCTGTCGGCAATGGAGAATGCATGAGTTTACTTGATGGAAGAAACAGCGTAATCAAAGCAAAAGTCAAGAAGTGCATGGAAGGTGCTAAGGTATCTTGATTTACGACACTGGAAACACGATTTAAATTAATGCACTGGAATAATGAAGTCAGGTCTAACATGGAATTTTGCAACTGAAAATGAAGCAGAAAAATTAGTTCATGACTGATTTACAAAATACCTCTGATCAGGGTAAGTTACCTTTACTGGAGCGTTGTCTTCACTGTAGATAAGAATGAAGGAGGGAATGAGGGGGTCTTTCACTAGATGAAGTACTTGGGCTTAAGCAATAAAGCCACATGTCGGGAATATGGTCCAGAAGGAGTGGGAGTCAAAGGGGGAGCTGCTTCGGGTGCGGCAGCCAAGATGCCTCTCTCTGTCTTCAGGTCGTGTGGCCCCTTATATAGCCTTTGGAGGATTAACTTCCCACTCTCTCATGACCCTCCATTTTCTATGATCGTGCCCGTGGATTGCTGGCGCACTATCTTTGAACCGGTCAACCACATGACAGGGCAAGGGCCACGTGGTAAGTTGGTATGGGACTCTGAACTTTCTCCTTGAGTTAATCCTCTCTACCGGCTTGTCTAAGCCTACGGCAGGGATTTGTCTTCAAACGGCTTTGTTCCTGGAACAGGTATTCAGAACAGTCATGGGCCTAGAGAAAATGTGATTAAGGAGTGTCTAGGGAGCAATTAGTTGGAGATTAAGAAGGGACAAATGTTTTCCATAGCCTTCCTGTCAGTCAGCAGCGTGGTGAAAAATGACTGAGCTTCTTTGAACAGAACAAAACAGTTTTAGTTTTATGTTACTTTTCTTACAGGCATAAAGGTTCATATTTTACTTTTATTTCCTTCTGTGAATCTAGGAGGGTGAGTTAACTTGGGAAGGGTGTTGCTTCTTAGTATATATATATATATATATATATATGTATATATAATATATATATATATATATATATATATATATATATATATATATATATATATATATATATATATATATATATATATATATATATATATATATATATATATATATATATATATATATATATATATATATATATATATATATATATATATATATATATATATATATATATATATATATATATATATATATATATATATATATATATATATATATATATATATATATATATATATATATATATATATATATATATATATATATATATATATATATATATATATATTCATGTGTTTATAAAATTCATCCCTTCAGTCTGTTAGCTATAAATAAAATTTAATGGTGGCTGAAGGAGACTCCACTAAGGGGGAGTGAACTTATGTAGGCCTGCCCCAATATCACCTGATTTGGTGGGACCATACCGACCTCTTAGCCCCAGCATCGTACGATTTTTTGGAGGTAGAAAGCTGTTAGGGACAAAAAGACCAGTCAGGGCCATAATTAGGCTTCTAAGCTGACCCTTAAGAGACTTAGCTATATGACCTATTTCAATTCGACCTTCCTGCTGGCTGAAATTGCTTCTTCCAGATCGACAGATGTCCTTTGTGCCCAGCCTTAGAAAACTCTTGAAACGCCTCACGCTCTGCCTGGACACACTCCATCAAAGATCGCAAAAGAATCCAGTTGGTGCGGTCTCCCTTCCCTTCACATTGGGAAAGTTCGAGACTTTTGTGGTTGAAATTTATCTTTTGCAAGTAAGCTCCATGCACAGATGCAATAAGAATTCTGTTATCTGGTTGTTTGAGTGTTCTGCCCTTGCCCTTGCAATCCAAATAGCCTTAGACGTTTAGCTGTCATCTTGCCACGTGCATGAGTCTCCTGATTCAGCGGTCCACAGGCGCTAGACACAGTTCACCCCCTTTCAAATCCTGTTGCGTTAACCACCAAAAATCGTTCAACCAGTCCACAGTAAAGTTATTAGCGTGTCAAACTATTTCAGGGCTGTAGGCCTTTCAGATTAAGTTATCTGCTATGCATTGTCTAGCTTTTATTGCACATTGTATATGCTTGCTGCTGCTCAGTCATCCCTTTCATATCAATTTCCTGATTGCTCCGTTTGTAAATAAATTCAGTTTAAAGCAATGACTGGTTATTTTTAACAAGGTGACCTCCACTTTTCTGTTTACTTAGATGTGATATCAAGGTAAGTCAGTTTAGTCATTACATTTATTGCTTATATTCTGAGTGCTATGTGTTGGCTCTTAAGGCAGTTTACAAAAAATTCGGTTTCATTCTTCCAACCGGCCTCAGAATATAACAGTGGTGTTCTTGCAAACGATCCTAGTCAACTAGTAACACTAGCTTCGCTATTGCTAGACTAGGAAGGAAGACGAAGTGAGGAGTGATATAATTCATAAATAATTTAATTCCATTATTCACAAGGGAAAAATATAAGGGTGGCAGAACCGAAGCTAAAGATAACAGGGTAAGGGCTATTATTATTGTTGTAAAATTAAGGGTATGTAAGGAACAAATAGGGAAGAAGTGTTTTAACAAAGAAGTGATTAGTAGCAATTCTCTTAGTTAGAATATCACAAGGATAAAGGCGAGAGCACAAAAGTTCTTAAGTTAGCGATGCAGCATAACTGCCTGCAAAATTTTGCGTCGTGAGAAGAATAGCAGCTGTGTTGTGATGCCAAAAGACTGATAGTTAGGAATTAGGAAGTGCTTTGCCAGGGATTTATTGCATGTGTTAGTCCTGTACAATTAACTAAGTGTGTTGTTCGAAAACAGTTACAGCAGAGGAAGTGTACAATTCCTGTGTTAGGGAAGTGTAGTTCGAAAATTCATGTTGTTAAATTATGAGTGACAGCCTCTAGAAGCTCGGCGCATGCGCCTTCCATCGTCTCACTCCCACAATTCAAAGACCGTCATATTCAGTTCAAAGTTACATTTAATGTTTTAAGTAAAGTAAAGGCATTATTGATGTTTCAAGTTAAATAATTCGATTCTGCATATCAGCACCAATAATTCAGTCAGAAAAGTTGATTGTTCTTTTCTTAAATTTTAAATCATCGATTGTTTTATCACTTGATCAATGACACCAGTAGCCATCAGCTGTTTCTCCCCCACACACCCAGTCCCACATCTCATCGTTTACTCGCCGAACGAAATTCCTTTTCTTCTCGCCCCTAAAATAAAACCCACTGAAATATCGTGATGGTAATTTGAAGACCCTTTCAACCATATAACGTGTCATGATCGGAGCTAGGTATTAAATTACGTAAAAGTACATTTTTTTAGAAAAAGTAACTTAGCGTAATTTTTCAAATCGTAATTTATCATAAGGAGGAATTAGAGTAAATTAATTCACGCAACGAACACTTTCCCATATAAATACGTTCTTAGAGAAAGAAAGAACTCTAATATCCTTCCATCATAACAAAGTGAATACTAAAATCAGTAAATGAGTATTGGAAAATAAATCCACTAATTAATAAAGTCAAGAACAATATTTTAAAAATTTTTTTTTACCCAAAACTTTGATCTCTTTAGATCCCCATCAATTCTTCCTTTTACTCATTCACAAATAGTGCGCGAATTTACACAGGAGCCCTTGTTCATTGAATTGTCTCCCATATCTATTTGCACATTAAGTGCTTCAGCCAGCAGAGTGAACTCTGTGTTTCACAGCACGTACGTACAACCATTTAATAACAGTTAACAACTATCGTTCATGAGTGGGTTTCCATTATCCAAGCACCAAATTGCACATTGAGTGCAAACCCCAAAACCTTCCTTTCCTCATGCCAGGAAGAAGGCTTCCTTTCCTCAAGTCAAGGAGCAACCACTAGTTCTTAGAACCAGCCACCCACAAGTGCAAGCCCAAGGGTTTCCCCTTCCACAGTGCCACTAATCTGAGGCACTGCCAACGACTTAACTTACTGAAGCACTGGCCTTTTCACTTTCCCTTTTACTCATTACTCACATTCTGCCTCGGGCAGAGTGCCATTTCCTTCAGTGCAGTTTGGCTGCACTGCCTCTTAGTGCTGTTCCTTGGAACACAGGCACCCTAGTGCCACCAAGACATGGTCCTCACATATAAGCCACTGCACCTGTACCTGAGATATAGAGTGCCAACGACAATGTATCCGCCCATAAGGACTGTTGCTCCTTCAGGATCACTCCCACTTTACCAGCGTATCCGCCCATAAGGATTATTTTTCCTTCAGGATCATTCCATCAGTGAGACCTTCACACAGCAAACTCCACCACAGTGCCACCTTACTGAAAGGGTGCCACACCACTGAAGTTTCACCTAAATCTGAGGGACACCACCTCACTGCCCAAGTACGTCCAGTCAACCTGATTAGATGCTCTTACTTACCAGAACCATTGAGGCAGACAATTACAGAGCCTTTATGGATCTGGGGAAGGAGGCAGGTCTCACAGGACCAGAACTCACCAAGTGGGTCAAGGAACAGCTGAATGACTTGGCCAAGCAAAAGAAGGAAGAAAGACTGGAATGGCGGAATTATGAAGCCGAACAGAGGAGGTATGAAGAAGAACAGAAGAGGCATGAAGAAGAACAGGGGTGGCTGGAAGATGCAAGAGGAGAATGGAGAAGGCAGCATGAATTAGCCCACAAGGAAAACAAGCTGGGTCTCAAAGAAAAGGAACTCGAGTTGGAGAAGGCTTGAAAGGAAAATGCTGAAGCTATGGCTATCCAACAAGCCTCCAACCCCACACCTGCTGCACCAAATGCTCCGATTGCAAGCATTATTTCCCTCATCCCCAAGTGGACTGAAGAAGAGCCAGAAGCATTTCTGGAGGAAATAGAGGCACTCTTTGAAAACTACAACACCACCGAGACAGAAGGCCTTAGTGCTTGCCAAGTACATGGAAGAAAAGGCTAAGGCAACCCTCCACTCACTGGAGAAGAGTCATGGAGGCGACATGGTTGTAGTTCATAGGGTCATCACAAAAGCCTATGAAATAACCCCAGAGAAATGGAGACACCAGTTCCGAGGTCTTGCCAAAGAAGTCGGCTGGTCCTGGACGGAATGGGCCTGTCACAAGACCCAGTCTGGTACCCGCTGGTTCGACTCCCTGCCTTGCACTACTTTTGTGGACTTATTCAATCGGACCATGCTGCAGGATTTGTTCCAATGTATGCCTGGACCCCTTGCTGTGTATCTCAGTGATAAGCAACCCACCACACTTATGGAAGCCTGTTGTATGGCCGATTCCTGGGAAACCTACAACCAGTCCCACAGCACGTCTCACCGACACATAGTGCCACCCGGGTACCTCTCAGGCTCGACCCGCCTGAAGAATGGCCTGCCTAGCAAGCCTCTGTGCACCCACTGTGAGAAGTTGGGGCACACTGAATCTGACTGCTGCTTCAAGCTGGGCAACAATAGGCAGCCCACTACCAGCAACCAAAACTCCTCTCCCTCTATGTCCACTCAATCTTCTCCACCAACAGTCACCATAGGGAAGTCAGCTTATTCAAAGGGACCCTGCTGAGACTGTGGAACTCTAGGGCACTATACTGCCAGCTATCCTGGTTGCCCAAAACATATCTCTTCTAACAAGCACGTCAACCTGATTAGTACCATGACCTCCACAGCCATGCCACCAAATATGTCTCACCCTGAGTGGGTGTGGACTCAGTCCGTCTCAGGGGCACCCCTGGATGGATCCAGCTGACCAGTGAACCTGCCGGTTATGGTAGACGCTGACTCAGATATTAGCCTGATTGACTGGGCCCAAGTGCCAGCCAGTGCCACTGTTGATGACAAGACCAGGTGGACAATGATTTGGATAGAGGAGCAAACCAAGACCATTCCCACAGTTGAACATCAGGTGACCACCCCTTAGGGCATGCAACCTCAGGCATGGAGTGAAGTTCCTGTTGGGATGAGACTTCCTCTGGGGATATCCTTCCCCAATGCCACTCTGTTACCTAGTTACCTCCACCAGGGAGGCCTTAACTCCAAAACCACTTGACTGGGACACCGCCACCGTGACAGGCGTGCCACCATCAGCCCAACCTTCTGCTCACCAAAGTGTTCAATGGAAGGGGCACTCTTCATGCAACTCCAGGCCCAATCCTCGATCCTCGCAAAAGGATGGCCACCAAAAGCTTTTTCCCTCACCACAAAGGGAAATCGCCAGGTACAGCAGCAAGACCTATAAGGTAACAGGTCACTCCGCAAATTGGGCAAGGTGCCCTAGCAAGCAAAACCAAGAACCATTTCAAGAGGCTCTGCTCTCTACCTAAGACAGGACTCTCTGTCTCCCACTACCTCCGGTACACCGAGGGGTTTTGCACCCCCCGGGTCCCTTGTCAGCCACTCCTGACTCCAATTCTCTGCCAGTGCCACTTCAGAAACATGAGCAGTGCCAAGCTCCATCTATCTCTGATGTAGCACCTCTACTAACCTTAACCTTCGTGCCTGGCCCTGAGTTAGTGCCAGTGCCAGATCCAAATCATGTCACGGACCATCCTACGGGAGATCCCCCAAAACAACACTGAATTGATCAACCACAGAAACTTCTTCTTCTCAATCACCTTCATCTGCCAAGGATGAACCCCTGGCTGACCTTAATGCTACACCTTCTCTGGTCGACCAGGAACTGTCCGGCCATGATGCAGACACTGGGTCTACCCTTATGATGGTTGTCACAGCAGCTGAATAGGGAGCCATCCCGTAGCTACTAGGGCTACTCTGATCCTGCTCCTGGTGGCACTTCTGGCCTTTCCCCAGAGTCAGTACACTCATCACCTCCTGGGAATGGCATAGCCAGACCTTTGAGGAACCCGATGAAGAGATCCAATTAACCCATAAGAGCCACAAGCTCTCCTTGGCACTAGTGTCCCATTGGCACAGTGCCTTTTCCACCTCACAGAGTGATCCTGGCACCTACCCAGAGGAGGTAGCCTGCATGATCTCTGCCCAAGTAGACTAACATCTAGAAACCTAGGCATCTTGTAGGACTAACTTTGTTAATAACCTTATGATAAAACTATCCAATACTCAAGCTGGTACACGCCTGACTGCTTACCATAACCCTTCTGGTTGCTCATGTCCAAAATTATTGCATGTGTTATTCCATAAAGAACTGCATAACCCATAATTAACTGCATTTAGTTAGGCCAGTGTCATTTAATTTAGTGCCAGAGCCATCGGATAGTAGACCATGTCAACATGACACATTTACCATGTACCCGTTGCCTAGGAGCAGAGTTCCCCTGTCACCAGAGACAGCCAGTAGAAGTCTGTAGATGCCTTTGCATAGGTGTTAGGCTCTGCTGTAGTGAGTAAGTTAGCAAAACTAGCATCCCCTCCTAGCAGTTAGGTAGGTCCTTTTAGCTAGTTGCAGTGCAAAAGCACAACTCATTTAGGGAAGCTAATTGACTAGTTGAGACAAATCACTTACTTAGCCAAGGCTTTCACGCCAAAAAGGGAGTGAGTGCCTTTTTAATAGGGGGAGCTTTCACATATTTATAAAATTCATCCCTTCAGTCCGTTAGCTAGGAAATCAAATTTAATGGTGGCTGGGGAAGAGTCCACTAAGGGGGGGTGAACTTATGTATGCTTACCCCTATATCACCTGATTTGGGGGAACCATACCGACCTCTCAGGGGGGTAGAAAGCCGTTAGGGACAAAAAGACCAGTCAGGGGCGTAATTGGGCTTCTATGCTGACCCTTAAGATACTTAGCTATAAGACCTATTTCAATTCAACCTTCATACTGGCTGAAATTTCTTCTTCCAGATCGACAGATGTCCTTTGTGCCCAGCCTTAGAATATGCTCGAGATACCTCGTGCCTGCCTGGACATTCAGTCACAGACTGCAAAAGCATCCAGTTGGTGCGGTCTCCCTTCCCTTCACACTGGCAAAGTTCGAGACTTCTGCAGCCGAAATTCGTCATTTGCAAGTGAGCTCCATGCACAGATGCAATAAGAATCCTGTTATATGGCTCTTGGAGTGGTCTGCCCCTGTTACGGTAGCCCAAATAGCCTTAGACATTTAACTGCCATCTTGCTACGTGCACGAGTCTTCTGATTCAGTGGTCCAGGGGCACTGGGCACAGTTCCCCCCTTTCAAATCCTGTTGCATTAACCACAAAAATCGTTCAACCAGTCCACAGTAAAGTTATTAGCGTGTCAAACTATTTCAGGGCTGTAGGCCCTTTCAGATTCAGTTATTTGCTACGCATTGTCTAGCTTTTATTGCACATTGTATGTGCTTGCTGCTGCTCAGTCAGCCCTTTCATATTAATTTCCTGATTGCTCTGTTTGTAACTAAATTTAGTTTAAAGCATTGACCGGTTATTTTTAACAAGGTGACCTCCACTTCTCAGTTTACTTAGATGTGATATCAAGGTAAAGTCAGATTATCCAATATATATATATATATATATATATATATATATATATATATATATATATATATATATATATATATATATATATATATATTATAATTCACAAGAAGTCATGCACTGCGCCTCCCCCACCTAAATTACCTTTCTTTATTGAGAATTAAGTCGCCACATGGCCAATCGTATTTGCCCTAGAAATCAGAGCAAGGTTATCAACATTTTGATCTGTCCTTCTTTTTACCTGGAACAGATATTGAGATGACACAGATAAAAATGGGCAAGGAGAGGAGACTTAATGCCACTACCTTAAGCAGCTTAGCCCAACTAAGCTGCTTGAAGCAACCTTTCTAAAGGCAGATTAAGCTGCTGAATTGTCTTACCTTCGCAGGGCAGGGGAAGAGACAACCGAATCACTGACCACCTGGCGAATGACACATCATTTGCACACGGGCACGACGGGGCTGGAACCCTTAAAAGGAAGAGACAGCAGCAGCAGTAGGCAGTTAGTAGTGTGAGGAGGAGGCGTGCAGTAGCAGTCCTCGAGGGACAGCCATACACGTGGGCGAGCGGTACATTTGCTGAGACCTTCATTCTCCCCTGCCCGACTCCAGTCATCCTCAAGGGACAGAGTGCATCGTCGGTGATCGCCCCTCGTCATCCTTCGCCAGAGACCCGCTTCCCTAAGGTAAAGTTCGAGTAAAGGCTTTTCAGTCATGACAGTTTGCCCTTTAGAAAGTTAGGAGTACCAGTATTTCACTTCTGTCCTTGTGCCAGTTTATCCAGTGCCATTTCCAATGTCCTGTGTTTGAGTGTAAAGTGGTCATTCATTCCTTGAATCTTTGGCACCCCAGTGCAAACTCGAGTCATATTCGGTGTTATATTGTTCCTTTACTGGCGTGTAATGTGTAAATCTCTTTTGCAGAGGGACCCATTTGCAGTGGACTCATTTTGGACTGTGCCTTGCCCTTAGTCAAGACACAAGTAGAATTATCTTTAGGCGTTGCAAGCCCTTTATCAATTTACTTATCCATTTTCCCTTCAAATGCTTTCTTTTGTAAATATAACTCTTTAACTTATCCCAAGTGTTTATGTAACATTTCCTTATGAAATAAGAGCCTTCAGCTCCTAAATTCACCCCTTTTTCTTATGTTTTTTTTATGATTTCCCTTTACGCAAGTCAGAACTCCAAGGCCAATTAAATAAAGTTTCCGTTGCCCGGCCTGTAAAAATACCATAAACCCAGGAAATATGAATATATAGATATATATATATATATATATATATATATATATATATATATATATATATATATATATATATATATATATATATATATATATATATATATGTATATATATATATATATATATATATATATATATATATATATATATATATATATATATATATATATATATATATATATATATATATATATATATATATATATATATATATATATATATATATATATATATATATATATATATATATATGTATATATATATATATATATATATATATATATATATATATATATATATATATATATATATATATATATATATATATATATATATATATATATATATATATATATATATATATATATATATATATATATATATATATATATATATATATATATATATATATATATATATATATATATATATATATATATATATATATATATATATATATATATATATATATATATATATATATATATATATATATATATATATATATATATATATATATATATATATATATATATATATATTGTTATGATATTCATCCCTCCCTCCTTTTACCGTTCCAGGAATCATTTAATTGTGAAATCATTTAGCATTCCTTGGCCTGTCGGGTTGGGGAAATTTAGCGGGTGACGGAGAAACAAGCGTATTTTGAACCAGTGCACAGCCGTTAGTAAAACCCCTTCCTCCCCTTAAAACATCGTATGATGCTGGGACAATACCAACCCCCCTTCTCCCCCCATCGCCTGAGATGGGGTAGCAATAGTGTTCAGGAAAGCACAATAGGCATGTCGAGATTAGGGAATGTGGTAGGATTTTATTCTGTAGCCCTTAGTCCTAAGGTCTGTTTTCCTCTGT
This sequence comes from Macrobrachium rosenbergii, assembly GCF_040412425.1. Classification (NCBI taxonomy): domain Eukaryota; kingdom Metazoa; phylum Arthropoda; class Malacostraca; order Decapoda; family Palaemonidae; genus Macrobrachium; species Macrobrachium rosenbergii. Next base: position 33,579,008 of record NC_089796.1, on the reverse strand, counting down.
GTTTCTGCTGGCGTATGACTCTTTGCAGGTACGGTTGGCCCCGTCCGAATACGACCTGCTTTTGAAAAGCAGGAGAGAGACTTGCTTCTGACCTCATCTGCAGAGGACGCGCTGCGCGTTCCTCCATTGCTACAATCTAGTGCAATTCCACATCTTTTCATAGCCTGGAAGGAAAATAGAGCTTGAGCTGGAAAATATTTCTCTTCCAACACCACAAACTCTTCCCTGTATTTCTTATTTAGAATTTCTATCTCTAAATTGACATTGCCTATAGCCCTTATTTGCTTTCCAGCGATCCCTTTATGGTCCTATAGGATTCTCTCATTTGGGAAAGCTCACAACCTATATGTTTTGTTAAAGTGCCTTTATCTATGATACTTACAGTACTGCCTGTATCCAACAATATGGAACTCAGTACACCTTCTAAGTGTACTTGCATGATAGGCAACTCTTCCTGACACGTATTAAAATTCTTTACAGAAAACACTATTTCATTACTTGAGTAATGTCTGTTGGGGACACATCCTTATTCACTGTCACTATTTCTCTCTGTAAGGATGGACCTTTCTGCTGCACTCTCTGTGATTGTCACTGAGAATCCCTTGATTTGGGTTACTGGGGAGGTATTTTGATTATTAGGCTGAGTATTTGGTTATTTTGAGACCCTGAGAATTTCCCTGTTTGTTGTAAAAACAGTTTTGGATCAAATGTCCTGTCTTATTGCAATTCGAACACCATTTGTTTCTTCTACAATTCTGTGTTGTATGGTTGTTATAACCACAATTTCCACAACTTTGTCTCTGCCTATTGAACTGTGGCCTATTATTCCCTGAATTTTGGCCTTGACTAGCTCCCCTCTGTCCAGGAGTCCTGTTATTTCCAGTGGTATTCCCATTGTTACCTCTGTTTGGCGGCCTACCTTGATTGTTTCTATTTGATTGATTAAATCTCCTATTGTTGTTCCCACCATTTCTATCAAACGAATTTCTATTTCCCTGATACCTAGACCTAGCTTGCCCTGATTGGTTTCTATTGGACTGATTGCTATTATTTCTTGGGTTTCCACTAGCTACGGTTCCCGTAAAATCTGCACTACTACTTGATGAATTCTGTTTTACTTTCCTTTCTATGTACATCAAGGTTTGTACAATTCCATCATTTGGCTTCCTATCACAGTACTTCTTTAAGGCTACTCTTTCTTCCTTACCCAAAGCATCGTAGATTGGTCCTAATGACATATATCTAAGTACCTTGGATATACTAGCTAAATCTGTTTCATCATCATCAAATTCATCCTTCCTTCCAACAACAATTCCTACAGCTTTCATATCTGTCGTCACTCTATCTATAGCTTCTTCTACTCTAGTGGCTAAAACTAAGTGATTACCCTCATATTTCTGATGATGGAAAGTTCCTATGTTGTACCATGGATCTTTCTGTGCTTCTGGTTGCCAAAACTGTAAGCACTGTTTCTTGAATTCGTTAAACAGAGTAATATTCCTAAAAGTACTGAATGAAGAACTGTATGTGCATCACCATGTTCCATACTAACATACAAGAGTGCTTCATCTATTTTCTTTCTCTCATCTGTGATACCAGCAGCTGAAATTCTGCTTTCTGTGTCTGCTATCCATCGATTTACACCATATTCTTCTAATCTACTTTTATCTACATTACTTGGGTCTACCGTTCCACAAAATCTAGTGGCTTGTTATTACGGCGGCTTGCGCCATGTTGGGATTTCTAGGTACAATGGAATTTATTGGGTTAGTGGTTACAACTGAAGGGTTAGGCGCACTCTGTAAACTAAGTGGGGACCCTGACTACGAGAACGTCTGGGTCTAGTATTACTAGGATCAATTGGTCTAGAAAGTCGTTCAGGTACAGGTCTTAGGTTATATTGAGTCTGGTCTTCGCTTCTTGTCTGTTGCAGTCGGGAAATAACTTCATCAAAGGATTCATTCATATTAATTCATAAAATATTCAATGATTCCAAGAATGAAAAATTGAAAAAAAAAAATTTGAGAATCAGGTACTTACTTCAGTTGCATGTTTGCTGAGTTCACTGTATCCTCTATACAAAAAAATTCAAATTTTTCCTAACTCATTCCTTCATAGGACTCTCTCAAATCTGAAAAAGTCTGATATTAGTCTTATGTATACAATTGTTTGGGTTCCACTGCAAAATGCTGCGCCAAGTGTTTAACAAAAAAAATTATCATGATAGAATAATTTAAACAGAATTGTCTCTATCACCAAGTGAACGAAAATTTCTATTTCGTAAAAAATTACTAAATATGAGAAAAAAATTATTTCCTTCGTACAACAATAAGGAAAAATTCTTCAGAATATTATTCAAAAAAAAAATAATTTACTTAAATTATTTATGTAAAAAAAATTTATTTGCGCACTGCAGGAAAAATAATTATATAAAAATTCCACGCACAAAAAAAATTTTAATTATTCACAGAAAAAAAAATTCTCTTGATAATTCCCCGATACTAGGAATGAATGTTTACTATTCAAATAGCTTCGTGTCGCCTTGCACTTGAAGATCGCGCTGATTGCACTTGAGCGCAATTTGTCGTTAGCATCCAGCGATAATCGGCACTGCTCGGCCGACTTCAGTCCGTTACTCGCTGAATTTGTCGAAGAAAATTTGGAATCCCTTCCAAATTGTTGATTGAAGACGTTACTTCCTTTCTCGGAGGCGGTTATCAACGCGTTGACTTCTAAAACTTTATCGCCGTTCTGAATTCTTCACTATCTTTCGTCGCCGTCTTCCGCTCTCATTCGTCGCCGTCGTCGTCACTGCTCTCTACCGCTACTTTTCGCTAAGTCTCCTTTTAGCGACCAAAATTTTGGGAATTTCGTGTATTTAAGTCTGTACACGATAGAAAAGTTCACTGAACTGACGTAGATATTAGCGACTTTCATACGTCCGCCAACACAGTTTGTTTTGGTCTTCTCACTTGTTGTTATCGCAAAGTATAGGGCGAGTTGCTGATTCTTTCTTTCATAAATTTCGTTTTCTTATAAAAATCACCGCTGTTCTATGCCGTGATTATTACTATTGTTCTTATTATGGTCATATATAATTATTAAAACTGAATTTCTGGTTGATCTTATGCGAATGTTCGGAAGTTTCAAACTAGGCAGAGATTTACCGCTGTCAATTTTTCATTCCGATCGACGCAAAAGATTCACTGCTTCTTGGAATATTTCGTTCTGCTTCGTTTCCCTTCTGCTACAGTGTTGATGTTGTATTGGTGTTTCTAGTGCTGAAGACCGTCTTGAAATTATTTGCGCTGTTAAATTGAGAGTTAGTTATTAGCGCCGTCACTGCTCACTCTCTGTAAATTTCTCTAGGGCCGTGAACTTTAATGTTTTTCAAATGTGCGCTGGGGAAATCCTCCAAGCTTACCACCAAATTATTTTGTTATGCGGTTTATGTAGTATTTCTTTGTATTGCGTTGCACCACATGGAACGACCGTGTTATTGTGTTGACTTCACTTGATAGTACCTTTGCACGGGGACTCAAGAAACTTGGTTGAAATTGTCTATTAATATTTTCTAAATTTCAGGAGGGGGTTAAGTATTCACCGGGCACTTTTTTCATTTTTTTTATTACAAAACTAAATTCACACACGGCCAGCCACACTGGACTTAGAAATTTCTTGATGTTAAGAGAGGAGAGCGACACAATCCTACCCAATTTGGTTTTCAAGTTAACTCTAACTAAAAATTGATCAGAATGAACTCTGGACCTATATGTTGAATAAAACTCCGCCTCCTTGAGGACGTCTACTTTAATCTTAATGGTTCAATCTTAACTCCCACTTTTGGCAAGGACAAATCAGGTCAATTTTGCTGACCTTTTCGCTTTGGGTTTTATCCTTTAACTCCTCCTTCCTTTCCCACATCTTGGAGGTTTGTTATGGTTAGTCTTCAATTTACTTGGTCCCATGACTCATCATTTTAAACTATCAACATCGTGTCTCTCTCTCTCTCTTTCATAATCCCGATCAGTGAATCTCATACTTATTCACTGAGAAATATATCCCAAATATCATTGCATAACAAATTCCTACCACTATTCAAGGTAGGTGTTTGCAGCCTATTATATAATATAATGTATATATATATGTATATATATATATAAATATGGTGGGCATATTGGTTATATTATAAACACTTGATCTATATATAGATGATATATATATTTACTGCTTCTTTAGAAGCAATATATAGCCATTGCCATGTTTATCACTGGCCATATAGTCTGTCTGTCTCATGTACTGTCCATAAATTGGTAAATGTTGTGGGCATTTGCCCCATTGGAGAAACACTTGATATAATATATATATATCATATATATATGCTCATGAAGATAGTCCTATTCCTATATAGCCCTATATACTCATCTTCAGGTGTTAGAGATTGGGTGCTCTGCTCTCAAGAGAGAGAGAGAGAGTGGTAAGAGAGAGAGAGAGTCCATAGGGTTAGGATTTTCCCCTTCCTATATATTGTATATAGTATATATATATATTGATATATATGAAGATATATTGTGTATATGTCATAACCTTCTAGTTTTGTGGTCAAAAGCTGTTTTCCATTTGCCCCATTGAGAAACACTTGAGCTGTACAAATCACTTTTGTCACTGCCATGAAGTTTCGATGGCTTCGTCATGGATAAACTTCTGACCATTTGACTTTCGTGCACTTGCACAGAAGGCTCATCATCATCGTTTCAAACCTCGAACACACACTGCATCACTCATCTCTATCTACGCACGTACTCTAGTGCTTCATGGATATGAAGGCACTTGTTTTCCAGTTCCTCTTTCTTACCATCTAACCAGCCCTCCGAAGGTTTTCCTCTCCTCCTTCCTAACACTCGTGAATGACAAACTCTTCACCAACCTATAATTATCCATTTTGAATGCAAATACTGCGTCAAAATACTCTCTCCCCCCTTTCACTTGCTCAACATTTTTCTATCACTTGGAACATGTAAGCCGTCTCCACGTCTATCATCATTTCAAATCTTCACCATCAATGTTTCATTTCTATAGAGGAGAACTGGTTCAAGAAACCCTCCATACATTCCTTTCTTTGCCTTCATAAAGAATTCATGTGTATCTCCAATCTTCTACACACGCCCTGCCATCTTTCTTGTTTCACGTGTTCTGTGACTCGCCTACATTTTCATCTTACCATCATCCGTTATATATACTAACAAATGCTAGTAAAAATCATTTATTACTAATACTAAATACAGCAATCTCAGAAAGATTTTGAACTGAAAATTGTAAAACAGGAGTATAATAAGAGAGATATGGATTCGTAATGAGTTTCAATGAAATTATATTTTAATACAAATATGTACTCCCTCCCATTGTGTTAACATTCATGTTCAGATTGAATTACTCTTTATTATTCATTGTTCATTCTCGTTGTTTTTCTTGTAAATGATATACAGTTGATTTTAAGGAACAAGTTCGCCTACAAACACAGCGCGAGTTTGTGTCTGCTTACAGATAAGTATGATATTCGCTTCATCAAAAAGGCGACGAGGGGTGCTTTCTAAAACTGTCTTTGCTCTCAGTGATTTGGCAGAATTCCATTGCGACGGAAGCTGATTACCAAAGGAAATCTAATCTTTGAGAGATACGGAGTCGCGCAACGCTTACTCGAAATGTAGTCAAATCTTCTTTCCGAAGGGAAATCATGAACTCAGTGTGACGCTAACCAAAGTGAAAAGCAATTCCATAGACCGAAGAGCAATCAGAACACAGCCACTGCAACTCTGCAAGCAACTAAGCATCAATCAAATGCAGGGAATATAGAGTGAGGTTAGCTTTGTGGGAAAATGATCTCTTTACAGTAATGTTTATCATATTAAGTTTGTGAATATTTAGGAAAGGTCAAAATTCACGAAATATTTTATCAGTAGCTTTATCAGCTCACTTCCCTAGAGGGAAAATCTTAAGCCTCCTTCAAATTAACTTCCAGTTATGCAGCCGTAGATAAGAATTATGCACTCTGCTCTGTAGATTGTTTAGAAGATAAAGAAATTCTGTTTTATTCAGTCATTGGAAATTAGTTGAAAATTATAAAGTGAAACATTAAGCTCATAGCTTTCCCGTCCCTCATGTACGTACATTGACCGCATGATGACCACTTTGTCTTTCTAGTTCCTCAATGTCCTTATCTCATGTGCCGACCACCATAGTCCCTCTCTCTCTCTCTCTCTCTCTCTCTCTCTCTCTCTCTCTCTCTCTCGTGTTTGAAGGTCGTACTATTAACTCTTATACTGCACAACAAAAAGCAATGGTCTGGGCAGCCTTGGGCAAACAACTGATTTACTGAAAGGTGTTTACTGACAGAAGGGGAGGATAACTAAGAGGGAATCAGACGATCGTAAAAAGATTGCCAGTGGGCCTACTGCTGCCTTGTGCGTGGAGATGTCCTCAGAAGTAAAAAAAAAAAAAAAAAAAAAAAAAAAAAAAAATTGAAAAGATGAATTTTGAACACATCACTGACAAAATAATTTTTTTGAGACAGCATCAGGATTTTCTCATAATTAATCATGTCTACAAGAAAAAAAAACTGCGGGCAGGAAACATGGAAGAAAATGCTACAAGAAAAGAAACAATTTTTTTTTTATTTCTTGTAGTGTTTCATTCCATGTTTGGCTCCCACGCTTTTATTTTTGTAGACATGATTAATTGTAAGAAAATCCTGGTGTGTCTCAAAAAATGATTTTGTACTTTTTAGTGCATCTTAATAAAAGCATGTTTTAAAAATCATTTTTGCATTTTATTTATTTTATACATTATTAGTTTTGACAGAAATTGTAACTGATTTATGATTGTAACTAAAAAATTTAACGTGATGTCCTGTAGAGCCAAAGAAGATTTGAAAAATCTGTAGAGTTATTAACTTCTTCTACCAAGTCAAAAAAGTTATGAAAAATCCATAAAGTTGTTAACTTACTCTACTGAGTCAAAAAAGGTATGAAAAATCCATAGAGTTATGACTTATTCTACCGACTCAAAGAAGTTATGAAAAATCCGAAGAGTTTCATACAAATCCTGAGATACTGGGAGAGGTCACTGTAGCGTCACTAGAGGTCACTGCTGACCTACTGATCATGCGAGGTTGTATTGTCACCAGGATTGAGTAATGATGCAAATTTCGAATCCACTGAACAAAGGGAACAGGTCAAAAATTGAGTTACAAGTTTTGACCCAAACAGGCAGATAGACAGACAGACACACGCAGAAGTCAAGTTAAATAAAAGCGTGTAAAAAGAAAAGAGATGTGGAATTTGAGTCAAACAAATTTAGAAGTGAAATGATCTGACAGTAAGCGTATAGAATGGGAAGAGAAGATAAAATGGCAAATTTCTGGAGTGGATTAAAAAGATGGACAATCTCATAAGGCAGTAATTGGAGCATGTAGAAAGAATGGGAGATAATGTTTCATGAAAGGTATGGAATCAAAATGAATAGAAAAACCAAGGAAAATTTGGGCTGTGTCAGCTAGGAATAGTGCCAAAGGAGTCTTTGTCTTTGACAGTTGAGATCACAAGAATGAAAAAGAAATTAAAAATGTGCTGAAGTTTCTTCAGCGCAATCGAGTTTTCTGTACAGTGTATAATACTGCATGAAACTCTCAGCCATGGCCCATGAAACTCTCTGCTGTGGTCCATGAAACTTTCAGCCATGGCCCAGTGGTGGCCTGTTTTGTTGGCACCTATAGCGAAGCCAGATGCACAATCATGTCTAAGTTAACGTTAAATAAAATCAAAACTACTGAGGCTAGAGGGCTGCAATTTGGTACGTTTGATGAATGGAGTGGTGGGTGATCAACATACCAATTTGCAGCCTTCTAGCCTCAATAGTTTTGAAGGTCTGAGGGCAGACAGAAAAGGTGCGGACGGACAGACAAATAACCATATCGATAGAGTTCTTTTACAGAAAACTAGAAATGGAGCAGTGCTTGTGGGAAGATCTGCAAACTTTGGGTAGTTGTGCTCAAAGGTTTTATCCCCGAAGCAACTGCTACTAAACTGAGAAATTATCTGATTTCCTGTCTTTATTTTAATCTTATTCATATAATGACACAGAACTTTGTGGGGAAGATGAAAACTTTTAGAACGCCAACAAAACTCACATCCAGTCACACCTGCGCGTCCGCAGCACAAACATAAATACTGTAGGTATAGCATAAGAATTTTTAGTTTCAATTTATCGCAAGCACCATGATAATGTGGCTAACTCTACAAAGTGGATTATTCATTACTTTATGAGTCATGATATTTTCATGAGCATCTGCTTTCTACCTACCAACGAACACTCAAGAATGTTATGTCAAGAAACATTCAACTCCCTGAACACTGAGCTGGAAAGAATAGCTGGTTTAATATTAGTGCAACTGCTGTAATGAGGAGCATAAAATAAAACCTTTATCATCACGGTGATGGTTTTGATGTGAAATGATTTATATAATAAAAGAATTATCTGCCCTCATTAAATTAGTATTAAATGTTAAAAATGTTGAACAATTTCGAGAGATTAAATCTGTATTCATAAATAAAAGGCGAAAAAACAGATAGTATTTTGTCAATTATTCAGCTGCATTAATTTCCCTTTAAATAACTGCATGAGTGGAAAAATCTATAGTTACATAACATACGAAAGTTCTTTTTATCATATATTATATATATTTATATATATATATATATATATATATATATATATATATTGGATATATATATGATATATATTGTATATATATATATTTGTTGAAAGGGACCAGGTATGGTTATTACACAGATAATCACAAAATTCAAAAATTTACCTCAGGCTTCAGTCAGACCTGAACCCAATAACAATAAAAATTTTCTGACTTGAGTTCTCTAAAGGTAACAGTGATCCCTTAAAAAGCTCATTAATCATGTGAAAAATCAAACTAGCTTTATCAAGACTAGTGTGAGGTATCAACAATTAAGCAATAAATATACTAAAGTAAAAGGGCATCACTCCATCACAAAACTTTACCTGTTTCCCTGATCTTAATTCACTTTGGCAAAACTAAAAGAACAAAACATGTTTATCACTTTGCCTTATGCACACAATTAATCCTATTCGTTGGTGGTCAATAATTGAAACACTGTTTTTTCAAAATTTTAAATACAAAAATTTATTTTTAAATTCAAAATTTATCACTAGAAATCACAATATAAAAAATTATTATTACTTGAAAACAACACAAAATTTAATTAATTCTTGAGCTAAATTATTAAACAAAACTAAATCACAAAATTTTAATTTTATCAACAAATTAAGTTAGTCAAGAAAAATTTAAACTATAAAGAATTACTCAAGATGTGAAAAGAAAATCTTAAAAAATGAAAATTAAATCAAGTTGATTCTAAAATGTTAAAATATCAAGAAATATTTAAAATACTAAGTAAATAAATATTAAATCATAAATATATAAAATATTGAAAAATCAAGGTTTTTACAAATACAAGAACACACAAAATAACAGTTGTCATGGCCTCTTCCTGCATTTATCTTATTATACCATGGTAACAATAAGTCAAATTCACTTTACCTTACACAAGCTTGTGAAAACCTTTGTAAAATCAAGCAGCTGCTTTGAATTCACAAAACACACTTTTTTGTCAGCAACCTAACATGAATATACAATTTTCTTAAATTCAGATTTAAAGGCTAAGAAACATCAGTGACCACACTAACACTTTACGTTAATAATTACTCTCTTTTGAAGAGATAGAGAGAGAGAGAGAGACGAGAGAGATAAGAAACATGAGAGATACTTCAATCAATGAAATGAATTCTGAGGATTCAGCATAAATGAAAGTCATTTGACAGTCATTAAGGCATTTTGAATGAGATACTGGAAAAGTTCTAGAAGAAGGAAGGTGATGTCATTTCTAATGCAAAGATATTTTGAAAACAAAAATACCAATATGTGATCAGAGCAATGCAATCTTAAACATGATGCAACTGCCATGTGCGACAGTGAACAGGAGACATATTCCTCAAAAGTACATGTCTTTAGAAAAAAAAAAAAAATCGCATGGAACACATGTAACATCGCAAAATCATTCATCTTCTTCTCATCCGGGACAAAGCTTTTTACAGAAATCTTAAAAGACTCTTTTTAATTTTACGACCTGTCATAAATAATTTAAAACAAAAGCGCCTCTTATCTGAACTGAATGAAGATGAACATCTGGTTTTGAATACTTATTTTTCTATCTCCTATTGCTATGAAAATCAAGACATGATTTATTAATTCTAAATTACGCTGTTAAGTTATTATAAGAACTAATTCTTTGAGATTGACATTAATTACATTTGAAATTCAACAGTATTTTCAATAACACATTTTATATTTTGTCCATATAACAAAAAATTAATGACATCATTACAGTGAAAAAACTAAATAGAAATATATATGTTATTTTTATTGTAAAACAATGAGGATTTATCATATATTCTATGACGAAACATCATGTTGTTAATTTAATATATAATATATATATTTTAATTATATATATTTTGTATATATAATGTATATAAAAGTGGGTTGAGCAACTATGTTTGTATATATACATATATATATATATATATATATATATATATATATATATTGTTTTTAGGCAGCTATTTCCAGGAGGGCAGTAAAGAAGAAGTTTCTGTAGAATCAAGTTAGAAGAAGAAGTTCTTGGTGGAATCCAGCCCCAACTAAATTACTTTTTGTCCAGAAAAAAACTAGTTCCAAGAAGATTATCAAACAAGTATGGCCATGGATGTAGTCTTCTTCTCGACAGTAACAAACGACAAGTAATTTTTCACAGCTTAATTTTTCTTTGTTCAAACGTAACTTTGATGATTGGTGTTCTTCAATATTAACTGGATGTCTGAACTTTTACTGCTGTATTTGTGAACCTGTTAACCAAAAGGAATTGTCAGCAAATATGTTGGAACAAACAAAGAATGAGTTTAGAATATGCAATGTTTCAGAAAATTATATTCAAAAGAAATTTAAGCAGTGTCATCTTCTCTTAGGTCAATACAAAAGTCCTTCATTAAGGTTGAATGAAATTTACTCTTTGGCCAGTAAAATTTTTAAAGTGTTCTGCTGTGATGAAGCCATCTTGATGCTTTTAGGATATATATTATTATCAAGAACTCCTGAGCCTCTGTTCTGTTTGGGGGTGTTTTGATCTCCTGTTGTTTTAGATTTTTTTATAGTCTTCTTCAGTTCAAATAAATACCCATCCCTAAAGAACATTATGACAAGCATATCCTTATTTCCATTTGTCTTGAAGGTCATTTGCCCATTTTTTTTCTTCTGCAAAACCTCTAGCATATATAAATTACTCCAGTCTGTTTTCTCCTATTAAGAAATGGCTATTATTATTATTATTATTGGCGCATTATTATCTTATTATTATTTTAATCCATCATCCTGATTCAACTGGATGGTATTATAGTTTCGAGTTCCTGGCATTTTCTGCCTAGAATACTACTACTACTACTACTACTACTATATATATAATATATAATAATAATATATAATAATATATATATAATAAACATATTTATTACTAATATTATTATTATTATTATATTATTATTATTATTATTATTATTATTATTATTATTATGTATTATTTTTTTAATTATTTGACAGGACATTCATTTTTTCAGAATTTTATAAGAAAGCCCATTAGTCAAAAAGACTATCAGTAAAGTAAAAATGAAGAAAAACAATAAAAATGGTGATATATAAAATGAAATAAATTATAGAATAAAAAAACATGACAAAATAAAGCTCTAAATATCACAGGGCCCGATGCAAAATTTGAATCACAGCTGAAGTGATAAGTCTGCTCAAAAGAATTAGGCCAGCTAAGAAACAATGGTACAAAAACAGGCGGGTAAACTATTGCTTTCTTTTTTAACCAGTTTGGTTTTCACAGAGTTAGCTTTATTGTACTGAAGAGAGCATTGTTAAACCATAATGCTTTTATGTCTTTTGTTTATATATATAAAAAATGTTTCGTAATTGCATTATTTTTATTAAAGTAGCAAAAGGAGCAGTAGAGTTAAAGGGCGTTACTTATGTATTGTGTATATATTAGTAGGCTTTCATATTGAAACAGCTATAATGTCCATAGTTATTATAGTTATTATTCAAACCATTCTGTATTCATATATCAGTAAATGTTCTTCCCCCGTCGAAACATAGTATCAGTCTGATAGGAAAAAGCGCAACAGATCCTAGCTCTACATGATTCAATGAAAGAAACAAAATTAGCCCAATATAAGGTGTCTTATAAATATATATATAAGCCTTCCAAAGTATTCTCTCAAAATTTACTTTTCTTCTTTTTCTTGGTTTTAATGTTTGAAATATGATACTCTGTGAGACAGAAGCATGATTAGAGTAGTTTAGCCTTGTGATTTGCAAAAATGACTTCAGTGTTTGACAGGAAAACATAAAAAGAGTGAAAAACAAAGGAGAATTTCATACAGCATAGGGCTCTGTTACTGAGGAAATATTACGTAAAACACGTGGGCAAATTTAAAGGAGTGTATTTACATAAATGATATCAATGGGAAAGAGGAACTCAAGTAGATTACTATCCTGAAGGAGATTCTACGGGGATTGAATGAAACTGGGGATTCAGACACAGTCCGAGAAGTTTCAATGGAAATAGGATCCTGAAATGAGATATAAGCATTATACGCCAGTAATGAAAACAGACAAAGAATAATGAATTCGAAGCTGCACTGAGGTGCCAGGGTAATAAAGAATTAATACTGCTGATGCAAGAGGTGGACATTAGACAAGGGAGATTTCTGGCTTTCTTTTAAGAAAATATTACGAGACAAAAGCGTGACTGAAATGGGGCCTTCCTTCGGGCACTTTTTACCTTAGCAGATTTTCCGAGGGCGCGTAGAAGGTGGTCCGTGGATGACTTGCGATTTCAGAGGGCGAGTTTCTTCCACGTGGGCGAGACGCAAGGGCTAAATGGAGCAAGGAGATGAACTCCTCAAACTCCAAGCAATGGCGTGTGGGCTCGGGCAGGCCAACGGTGGAGCTAACACTTGGAATGCGGTCGAGGGGCACGAGGAAAAGTATAATTTGGAAAGGGCCACGTGTTAGAATGCAAGAAGCCGGTGGGGTGATGTTGGGGCGTCTTCATTCCATATCTTCCAGCCAGTGTGTGTGTGCGAGACCTTGTGGGTTTCTGCTTTATCCCTCCTATGTAGTAGGGGCGTCCAAACAAGATGTTTTGACTCATTGCACCTGCTGCCCGGCAGGGGAGGTTTTGGCCTGTAGGAGAAACATATATATATATATATATAGATATATATATATATATATATATATATATATATATATATATATATATATATATATACATATATATATAATATATATATATATATATATATATATATATATATATATATATATATATATATATATATATATATATATATATATATATATATATATATATATATATATATATATATATATATATATATATATATATATATATATATATATATATATATATATATATATATATATATATATATAGAGTATATATATATATATATATATATATATATATATATATATATATATATATATATATATATATATATATATATATATATATATATATATATATATATATATATATATATATATATATATATAGAGAGAGAGAGAGAGAGAGAGAGAGAGAGAGAGAGAGAGAGAGAGAGAGAGAGAGAGAGAGAGAGAGAGAGAGAGAGAGAGAGAGAGAGCAATTTGATTGTATCCTCTCATATTCTTTAAACTTGTTTAATTTTCACGAAATACTAAATATATTAATCCATATGCGATGATAAAACGTAAGAACCTCTGCCGCTTAATATATGCAACTGAACTCTATCTTCATCTGTTGCAGGCGCAATGAAAATGGCACGTCTATTTCCTTAGGCTAAAGAGTACCGGTTAGAAACATTCCCTACCCACCGGAAACTTCAAAACGCCTATAGAGACATTCCATGCCAAAAAATGGCGGCAATTTGTAACCTTATCCGTAATCGTTGTAGTATTTGTCTTAAACCGCTGACGAAATTGTTTACGAGCCCAATCAGTAATTTTAATTGGCTACATAACGCCGCATTTAGTCTGATTTGAAAGAAGCAATTATCTTCCATTAAATTTCTAATCTGGAATACTAATGTACAATGTTAAGTCTCGTTTTTTATGACGAAGGTCCTTGTTAAATAGATAAGAAAGGACGATGCTATTTACAGTAAAAGGGCAAACGAAGATAATTTTTTTTTGTATCCTTTACGTACTGTTCTCGTCACCCTACGAAGCATAAGTGCTATATACCTCGCTTTTTGACAGAAAATAGAAAAAACTGGAAGTTGTGTTTTATAACGTAATCATCTGGCAAAAGTTCTAAAACAATCGGATTACCTCTTTAGGTATTTAAATTTTAAAGGTCCAGCTGGTGGGTGTGTTTAAACTCTGTCCGCTAAGTTCGTCGTCGTCATATTGTCCGCTACTCTTCGAATTACACCGTTTTTGCGCAATTTTTTTCGTTAATCCCAAAAAATTCCGATATAGCTTGTACTTGGCAACTCGATACCCTGTATGTTTGTGATTAAATGAATTTAGATCAACGACCTCATCTGGCCCGGAGCTCTTGGTTTTTGATCGAGTCATTGTGAGCATGTGTGAGTGGCTGTCAGGAGCTTTGTTGTACGATCATTCGTGTGGTTTTTTTTTTTCATATTTTGGTGAAGTGAGTGTTCTTTGTTTCAGAGAATGAAAAGTTCTTCCTTTGGAGCGGTGTAGAGTTTGACTGGCACGCTGTTGGCCCAGCGTTCGACTCTCCGAACCGCCAATGAAAATTAGAGGAATTTATTCTCAGATGAAAATTAATTTCTCGTCAGTAATGTTGTTCGGTTTCCACAATAACTGTGGGTCCCGTTGTTCGGCAACCAGTTGGTTCTTAGCCGTAAAAATAAGTCTAACTCTTTAGGCCAGCCCTAGAGAGCTAAGTGCCAACCAGCCCAGTGGTCTGGTTAAACTAAGATATACTGAACTTTTCAGAGAATAAAAGAAAAAATGGGCAGGATATCTAAAGAAAACACAAAGACTCTTGAATGCCCTTCACGCATCTTATGGCTATGAGGCTCACAACAATTTCTCCTATTCTCCCAGCCTCCTTCAGTGCATGCAAAAGAAAATATTTGTGATAGAATATAGATGATTCAACGACAGAAAAACTGCAGTAGAAACGAAGACCTTATTGTAAAAGAGAGACTTTTTATGAAAAGCAAATAGAAACAAATCTTGTGAAAAAGTAGAGTATATTTAGAACCATCAAATAGATACAGAGTTTAAAAAGTTTCCTTGTAAAAAGGTTGTCTAAATGAAAGAAGAGGAAAAAGAGTTATGTAAAAGATATGGAAATTCCTTGTCAATGACGTTATCTTTATTTACTGCATGATGACACTGGGGTTTGTTATAATAGCGTGTCCAAACTATCATTATATTTGAATTTGAGATGTTTTGTGAATAAAACATATGGCATTATGGACATTACTTTGAAAATGCAACTGAACGTACAAAAGAAAATACTGGCTAAATGTTGAAAGTGTACTGGGCATTTACGTAGAAACATTCAATATCACTGATGAAGATCATTTTATAGACATTCAAGTGACTTTGATGGACCATGGCACAAGAGAGAACATTTATAAAATTTTTGGGTTTGTAGCTGTAACAGACGTACATACTGGGAGAAGCGTTGATTATGAAACGCTAAAGTGAACCTGTGTGCCTGTACGAAAGGAAAAGAGAGTACTGTAATAACAAGAAAATGACCTGAAGGAAAATATCCGAAGTGGCTTGAAGATCATGCTATAATTGTGAATTCAATTGTAAAGGATCTTCATTGGGTCACGGAGGCCAAAGCAACTGTGCGAATGTGGACACGTTCAAAATACTATCTGATGAAATACAAAACATTTATCAGATGGTACATATGTGCATTCACTTTGCCATGAGGAGTATGAATGATGGCACTGGTCACAAATGGTGAAGATCACGAAAGTCGAAAAGGCTGAGTGTCATGATCATGTAGCGAAGAGGCTAAGAAATGGACTCAAAACTATGTTCATCACATGTGACTGTAGTTGGTGCCTGGGGGAAAAGAAGGAAGGTGTCACATTATCAAGGGAAAGATAAGCCGACCAAAAGAGTCCTCGACCATTTGCAACATTACTTCACCATATCTACTGAATTGGAGAGTGCACTACTCTACTGGGAGATGAGGATAAATGTACCCACTTATTATCACTGCTCCACTAATGATAATACTAAGCTTCCATTATGTCCAAAAGGAGGGATCAATTGGTGCCTTTATAATAGGGTGTGGGAGAGGGAGCGCAAATTCACATTCACATTTGGATGGAGGCAGCTGAGAATACCCAGAAAGATGTATATGAAGACTATTATATGATATAATGAAGAAATGTTTAAAGGTCTCACTCAAAATAGGAAAAGAGAGCCTTCAGCAGTGTGTAGGAACGTTTGTCCAAAAACATAAAGGGCCACCCAAACGAATGCTTCACTTCAGCAGCTATTGCAGTGGCCACCTGCAATGATGGTATATGGGGAGCTCATTATTTCCAAATTTGGAATCCCATTGAGCATGTGTATACAAGAAAATTACACGCAAGATGAAAAATCAGCAAAAGAGGAAGAAAAAACCAAGAACCCTCGAGTACGTCAAATAGAAACCCCACCCTCAGAGAAAATGCTTGTTTTCTAAAAAAATGTAAGCTTTACTCATTTAATTTCCAATACCTCTCTTAGTTATTAAGCTATCAACTTGATGTTTTTGTTGTAATTGTCTTAAAATCTTCCATAATTGTGTTGGGATAATTTCTTGTATATTTATTCCTAAAGTTTAATTCAGGTTTTCAAAATTTTGTCACAGATTCCAAGCGTCAAAGTACCACTTCTTTTTTATGAAATAGTTTATTTATATTCTTATTATAACCTAAAGATATATTGCATATAAACATATCTTTCAAATTAAAAGATAAAAGACTTTAAGTTATATACTTTAAAAGTTATAGCATCTAAGAGTATACTAACCATTGGCGGCATTTTCATAGTTATTGTTGAATATATTTTATATTTTTTCACGTACCTCTATTGAAACTTTCTGCACACGTTACTAGGTATCTAAAGTGTTTTCGAGCAAAAATTTCCAGTCATTCCGACCATTATTTCTCACCTTTGGTCAAAAGCTCAGGTGGCTTCCTAACTTCGCTTCGGTCACCTTCTTGGTTCTTTGTATCTATACCACGAGAAATGAAATCCCCACATTGCCCGATTCAGTGATTGCATCTTTGCCTTTCCTGTTAAACTTTTGAATTTTCCTTTAGCTTCTGTTTTGGATATAGCACCCGTATCGTGTCTACTGTATTTTATTCTGCAGTTAAGCCCCCATATCTCCTTTTACCTCGAGTCAGAGTCATAGCCTTTTTTTTTTTTAAACTCAGAGTTACCCTAATTTTCCCTATTCTTTTTTCTGTTAGGACTAGTGTTCAGTTAAACGTTCCTTTACCTCTTTCTGAGCGATGTAATACCGTTAGGTTCCATTTCACATTATCCTTCCAACATTTAAATGAGTAAACTAACCAACAGCCTCCATCAGGCTGGTCATCCTGTGGTCCTGTAGGCCAAAATATTAACGTTCTGAAGTGTACCTTAAGCAACATGCGGCAAAAATCACGATTCTTTTTGGTGTGAGATTGGCGATTCCCATTCCTTAAGCGCTGAGATTGGATGACTAACGCCCATCCTGAGAGAGGCGTGATGGTGGGGGCAGCCATCCCCAGACACGGAGTGACAACAACACACATTAGAGGATGCTTGATTAATAGATTCCTCTTTCCAGGTCACCCCTCCCCAGAGGTACCTGCTGGGAACGCATCCATTTCTACTAGACGAGAGATTGAAGGCAATATTCTTTCGTCCATTTCTGATAGAGAGAAAAAATTGGAAATACCGCTTTCAATTTTAGACCGGGAAAAAGGAAATGCTTCTTATTTCATTTCTCCAGAGAGAGAGAGAGAGAGAGAGAGAGAGAGAGAGAGAGAGAGAGAGAGAAGGGGATATTGTACAATTTCAACATGACTTCATATTGCAGCAATCCCAGCCTCATTTGTAAAGTTGCTGTAACTGATCAGTTGCCAAGGACAGGTACTCTACAGCCAAGTTTTCCTTGTCTAGAAGCTTAGTTTTTTCTTCTCAATTACGGCATAAGTAAGAGGGGTCACTCTGGAATCGACAGTCACACTGATCGACTCTAATATCGTGGTGAAAATAATTGCAAACGTTGGAGACATTTACTAAAGAAGCATTTTTATAGCAGCATTTTGATCCCGTTTTCACTTTAATTCAAGAACAGGTCCTTTGCCCACCATTCAAGTAACATATTCTGGTAACATTAAATTTCTTTGTTTCATTGGTCTAAAATAGTACTTAATAGCACTTTAATTCCCAGGCTTCACCATGTAACCAGTATTTTTTCAATAGACTCGAACCAACCACCATCCCAACCCTCGAATAGTCACAAGAGCTTTTACCAATGGTTCTTTAGATGACATGATTATAAAGACAATACTTGAGGTCACTATTCTTTAAAGTTTCGTGAAAAATTCTCTGCAGTAATATCCTGAAATTTTATAGGGCCAAGAAGAGAGATTGTCTTCATAAATATAACGTAACGTGGACACATTATGAAGTATGGTAAAATACCACGAGTATTATCGTTTTTTCAAGAATCGGATTTCATTGGCATAAAAATGAATAATTTGGCAAAAGACGATATAAGTTCATCAGATTTTTAGTAACGCATAAAATACATATTAGCTGCTAATAAACGAGTCTTTAAGTAAATAGATAAATAAACAAATATCGAGGAGAAGAAAGAATGCTTAGAAATATTACCAAAAGCAAAGTGTACTCGAACCTAGAATGCCAAAACAAGCCTTCCAGAATATTTTTATTATCCCCAGTAATGAATCTTCCACTAAAACACACAAACTCAGTCTCTGAATCTGACATACACTACTCAATCTCTCAATGTTCTAGGTCCTTGGGCCTCACTGTTGAAACTAGTATCCAGCCATACTCTAAAATCTTGTTGAGTCTAAGCACTGTCCTTCAGATAAGATGTCCTACCCCATACAGACGGCATTCGTTCTATGGAGTGGTGTCAGAGCTTACATCCAAGGTCAAGAGAGACCTAAATGGGCATTGGCTACAACTACTTATATATATATATATATATATATATATATATATATATATATATATATATATAGTATATATATATATATATATATACTGTATATATATATATATATATATATATATATATATATATATATATATATATATATATATATATATATATATATATATATATATATATATATATATTGTTATGAGGTGATCAAGCATCTGGTTGAATCTTGCAAAGAAGAAGTTTCGGTGCTGGAGGCTCTCCCAGTCAAAGGAGGATCAACTGCATGGGAATCCTAAATTCCCGGAGGAGGATTTCACCTCATGATTTAGGACCCGCATAGGGGCCTTTTCCACTGGTAGCTCAACGTCCGTATGACGGAGTCTGGCACTGCTCAGTGCTCAAGGCACTGGTAGCAGTTGAGTGGTCAGGCATGCTCTGACAAGGGGTCCGGAGGTGCAATACCTCTCGGATCGCACTTTGGGTTTGGCTGCGGCAGAGATTCCTGCCCCAGCAGATCGGTAGCCTCCAGAGTTTTGTTCGGGGCGCCCCGCTGGGCGTTGTTGCTTGGGCAGCCCTCCCACTGTGGAGTGGTCTGCCCGCTGCATGCCCAGAGCGTACTGGGCCCTCCTGAATCTCTTCATGAGGGGAGGACCTTCTTGGTGGCCAGCCTTCGCGATTGGAGGCTAGGCCTGAAATAGGTTGGGTGGTGCCCTTCCGCGACCACTTTGGTGGGCGGAAGGTGGAGGTTTGTCATGGTTGAGAGTTTCCAGATGGGGCCTCCGGGTGGAGGAGGTAATCGTGGGTTGGTGGAGTGGCGTTGGTGACGGGTCAGAGAAGATCCTTCCACCCAACAAGAAGGCTACTCGGCCGACTCCCACCTACCACGAGGCGGTGGGGTATCGTGGCCCTGCCGTGTCATAACCTGAGTTGGACAGTAGGAACGGTGATGGTGTGGGCCCTCTATCCATTCATTTCACCACGTTTCTTCGGCCAACCACAGCACCGGACTGGCACTTGGGCCCCAGTGATCAGGCTAATGTCTGCCGTAGTGTCTACTGCACTGAAGGGTCAGCGCAGGCTAGTGCTCTGAAGAGCTACCGAGATGAACTGGGTTTCCAGTCTCGGGTAAAGGATCCGTGCGACCAGCAGCAGAAAATGCAGTTGGATGTAGCCGACAAATTTGGTGGTGGGGACATGATGTGACAGGCCGGAGATCTGTGCATTGTAGGGTTGCTAGCAGCCCCACAGGATCTGCACGGGCTCTTTGGATGGCTCGTGGCCTGCAGTAACTGTTGGAGGAGAGGGCTGAGCGGGTGAATCGAGCGGAGTTCTGGCTGGTAGGGTTAGCTGCTTATTATGCCGAGTCAGGACGCGCACTCGCTTCAGCGCGGCCCTTCTGCAATAGTTGCATATGGTCGCCCTACTAGGGCAGTCCATTCTTTCGGCGAGTGGAGTTCTGGTGAGGTAGGCCGGAGGGATGATTCGCTTCAGAGTTATGCACTGATTTGGCGTCACTTAATCAGCCATGCGACAAGCTTCCACGGTGCAGGCTGCTTATCGCTAAGATACACCGCAAGGGGCCCTGCACACATTGGAAAAGGTCTCAGCATGGTCCGATTGAAGAGATCCTCAAACGCCGCGGCAGGCCAAGGAGTCGAACCAGCCGCCGCACCGACTGGGCTTTGCGACATGCCCATTCTGTCCAAGACCAGCCGAGACTTCCTGGCAAGACCTCGAACCGCTAATTCCCATTTTTCTGGGGTTATCTCAGAGGGCCTGCAATGACTTCCACGAACTTCCGCCATGTTACCTCTGGGTTTCCAGTGAGCCTGCCCCTGGCTTTTCCTCCATATGCTTGGCTAGCATTAAGGCTCTCCGTCTGCGGTGCTGGGTTATCGAAAGAGCCTCGATTTCTCCAGCCATGCTTCTGGCTCATCCTCAGTCCACTTGGGGACTAGGGAATTGATGCTCGAAATTGAGCGTTTGATGCAGCAGGTGTAGGACTGAGGCTTGATGGCAGCTGCTTCGGCATTCTTCCACGCTCTCAAGCTCGAGCTCCTTCCTTAGGGCTAACCCAGTTTCCTGCAGGCTAACTCATGCCAGTCTCCTTCTTTCTTCTCTTTCCTCTTCATACTGCCTTTGCTCGGCGTCATACACCCTCGTTCTTCTTCATACTTCCTCTGCTCGGCTTCATACCTGCTCGTCTTTCTTCCTTCTCCGCTTGGCCAAGTCGCCCACTTGCTCCTTAACCCAGGTAGTAAGTTCGGAAGCCAGAGACCTGCCGTCCCCAGCCCCAGGAAAGTCTTATAATGCTCTGCTGCCATGGTTCTGGTGGGGAAGGGCGTCTAACCGGTCGACTGGGCGTACTTCTGGGCAGCGAAAGTGTCTCTTCAATGACGTGGCACCCTTTCAAAAGGTGGCACTGTAGCTTGGTGTGCCGTTACAGAACATAATTGAAACAGTATCCCTAGGCACTGTGCAGGTTAGTTCCAGAAGAACTTTCTTTCTGTGTTCCCTTTGGTTTTGTTTATTTATTTTTCTGGATTCTGCTTGGTGGCACTTATATGTTAATGTGTTCCTAGGGACCCTCTACTGGAGTCCAACTAGGCTATATGGGAGGAAAGGCACTTACACCTCTGCAGAGTGCAACAATCAGAATGAGAGGAGAGGGCAAGGTAAAAGAGAGAGAGAGAGAGAGAGATAGAGAAGGTTTATTCCAGGGATGAGTGCTGCAAATTATTGGCACTGTGGAATAAAGTGAATTGGGGCTTTTTTTTTTCTTAAAGCATCCTGTGAGTGGTTGGTCCCAGTACCGCCCCAGTGTTGGCCCTCTTTTTCAGAGGGTGGAAACTACCGTTTGCTTCGTCTGATAGTGGCCTCACTGGACCGACAGTTTATCACTGTATCGTAATTACCTAACCCTGTCCTCATCTATTGTGGGACAGAGGTGTTTCTTTTATTTGGTTAAAGTATTCGAATTAATTAGCCTAGTGTTGGCCGTTCTTTCTTTGAAGAGGGTCACGTACACTTAGGTTAGGAATGCTTACTTGAATGACGAGAGAGAGAGAGAGAGAGAGAGAGAGAGAGAGAGAGAGAGAGAGAGAGAGAGAGAGAGAGAGATTTTCAATCAGCGAATTTCTTGCTGCTTGAGAACATGTAAACAAAGATTTTATACATGCACAATGGCATGGATCTTAATAAAATGATATAGATGCGTCGTCTTGGCTTCCTTAGGGATTAATTTATTATCTTAATTTTCCGAGCCGACGGCCACAAAAAGTTTATCGTAAAAATTTAAATTTTCTTTATATGATTTTATAGTAGGTATTCGTATAGGAACTTGTTATTACTCCTAACTAAGGCCTAACTTTCCTTGCCTAAATTATCTTTTGGTTTTTTCTAGCTAAGATATTGAGTGTGGGTCTACATGAAAAGCAAAAAAAAAATATATGACCCTGCAAGAGTGGCTCGGGCAGAGTCTATCACAATAACATGTCAGTGGAGATGGCGCCAAATCCCGTTAGGCCTAAATTTCAAAGACACCATGGGCACATACAACATCAAATGGCGGTTACTCTTAGTTCAAATACTTCAAAACAACTGCCGGTATTTTCTTTTTAGCACAAATCTCAAACAACGAACTAAAAACAAATGCAGGTATCCAGATTTTACTTTAAATATACCAATCATGGTATAGCTGCCACGCCACGGATGGAAAACTAAATTACCAACAATCCTTTGTGTCTTTTGTTACCGTTCTCTCGCGGTGAAACATCCTCGGCAAACAATGGAATAGGTTTGGCGTGATTTGGAACGGACCAAATTTACTTTACTGAAAATGTATTTTATGATACAATTACTACTTCCGTCTGCTCACTTCACTGACACGGCTTTTTTTGAATGATTCCCCGCTTATATAAGAACAATAACGATCGGAATTGCCGCACGATTTCTAAATTACTTTGTGTACATGAATGAAACAGGCCCGCTTCCGGCCTAAGATACGCATTTGAACGACTTCTCTCACGGTCCAACACGGTAAATGCCTGTCTTAACTGCTACAAATTATGACTTCTGCTCTCGACGACCCTTTCCACGCTAATTCTCGCCATAATTTGTTATTATAACTATCCTCTTACGCTTATTATTATGCCTCGTTCCTTGTTTGAAGAATGAAATGGAGTTCGATATCTGGACTTTATTTTTTGGAATTAATGTAATTTTAATTTCCTTTTTCTCCAGATTATTTCTCTAAAATGTACTTAGATTCTACGCAAGGTCGCCAATGTTACGTGTGAGAGTCTTGGTTGATCATGTATTATTCAATTTACGTAATTTTTACGGCCCTGCAAACCAAGATTACACGTAACCTGTCACTTGAAGCCAAAAGTTAACCTCAAAGACAGACGTTAATTAGCCAAAGGTCGCCAGTTAAGGGTTATTAACCTCAACAAAGAATATTTGAGATGAATTTGATTTTAAACGCAACGGTTCTCCCAAACATTCGACACACGAGTACTACAAAAGCATCGAGATTTAACCTGAGTTTGCTTACCCTAAATCCTAGGTATTTACTGGAATAATGGGGTTGAAGCTAACAACATAATAATTTGGCTGACCTAGACTCTTCGTGAACACATATACCGCAAGTGGTAATGAAGGGGGAACAAAGGAAATCGAAATACAGAAAAACAAAGGATAAAAGAATGGGCGTAAGTTTTGAACAAAATACTTTACTCTTAGGACGAACGCTGTGCGCATCAATCCATCGACGGGAGTTCTTGCAATTTGCTTTCTTCACTTCACTAATAGAATAATAGACAAAGAAAGGGGGAAGAGGTCCAACTGGACGTGTTATCTCTCCGGAAGCTTGGTTCTCTCTCTGACCAGCCTAGGTCAGAACAGTCACACCAGGTGTCCACGTTCTTGTTTTCAAAACATTCGCCATGAGACAGGTAGAAAGGAAAAAAAGGGCCTTAGGACCACCTATTTTAAGGCTGATATGGGAATCTTTCCTATAGGGAAAAAATGACAAACGCTAGCCTATCCTTCTCAACGGACGTTAAGGTTTGAACTGAAGACGCACCTATATAGACAATGTCTTTTCCCGGTCTCAGTCAGGCTGATATTTTTACAATCAAAAGTTACGAGGGCGAACATTTGTAAATATATATATATATATATATATATATATATATATATATATATATATATATATATATATATATATATATATATACATATAGGATCGTTCAGAGGTACTTTGGGGCCATTGACATCAAACTCATCCCGAAAAATCCAAAGACAATCGGCTCATTCTTCGGGTTTAAAGATCGGCTCTGCCCTTTGATGTCAAATCTGGTGTTGTTTATGAATATACTTGTCCCAGATGTAGTCTGGGAACATATGTTGGATCCACCAGGCGGCTTCTCAGGGGTCAGGGCCGACTCTCATAAGGGGTGAGCTATAGAACTGGATGCCGACTCTCCAATCCAGAGCTATCCTCCATAAGAAATCATGCCACCAAGTGCAAAACACAGATAAATTATGATGATTTCAAAGTTATTGGCCAGGCACAGAACCAACAGAAACTGCAGATACTTGAGTCTTTTAAACATTAAACTACGGGTTCCCCTCATTAAACATGCAAACTACCTCCAATTCCATTGTTTTTGCCATAGGTCATTACTATTTGTACCTCTGATCTTTTGTTTTGTTTTTCTGTATATATTTTCTTTTACTGTTAGTATGTGGTTCTATCGTTTTGCATTGTAAGGTGAAAAGCGTCTTCTGCTTTTTTTTTTTTATAAGTATATTACTGTCTTTGTTTGTTTCTCTGTTGTTGGAAAGAGAAAAAAAGAATTTACTTAAAAATTAGACAATTTTTATTATTTTTTTTTTTATTTTGAGGGGTTTGTGATTTTGCTATTTTTTAATGTGCTCCTGTGTAACCATATGTGTCCGTGTGTAACGTGATTTTAAGCTTTGTGTGTATGTATTTAAGTGTGCTCTTGTGTATGTAATTTTTAAAAGAAAACGATAGATTTTTAAGAAAATGTTTTAGGAGAAACTTAATTCAGTTTTAGCGTTGAAACTTTTATTATTTCCGCTTTAGTTTTCCATAAAGAAGCTGATGATTATGATTTCTAAAATCAATGAAGGTACTGGAATTTGTGTGAATCTTTGAAAGTATTCTCTTTATAGCACTAACAATTTGCCATATCGATTATATATATGGTAGTTGCGATTCTTATTCATATATACATTTATATGATGGAAAGATATTGCTTTTATAATTTATATATATATATATATATATATATATACACACACACACACACACACACACACACACTTTGTAATATTTGGTTAAATTATATATATACATATACTGTGTGTATATAATTGGAATATTCTTATTGTTATACAATAAGATATCGTTTAATATTCATATATATATTTTAATGGGATAAAACAATATATATATATATATGGCACTATATATATATATTATATATATATATATATATAATAATAGAGAGAGAGAGAGAGAGAGAAAGGGAAAAAGAGAGCTCAAGAGAGTTACGAGAGATTGAGAGAGAGGCTGAATCTCAGTTATATCCAATCAGTATTCTTTAAACTTGTTTAATTTTCACGAAATACTAAAGTATATTAATCCATATGCGATGATAAAACGTAAGAGAGAACCTCTGCCGCTTAACTTATGCAACTGAACTCTATCTTCATCTGTTGCAGGCGCAATGGAAAATGGCACGTCTATTTTCCTTAGGCTAAGAGTACCAGGTTAGAAACATTCCCTACCCACCGAAACTTCAAAACGCCTATAGAGACATTTCCATGCCAAAAAATGGCGGCAATTTGTAACCCTTATCCGTAATCGTTGTAAGTATTTGTCTTGAACTTCGCTGACAAGTGTTTACGAGCCCAATCAGTAATTTTTAATTGGCTACATAACGCCGCATTTAGTCTGATTTGAAAGAAACAATTATCTTCCATTAAATTTCCTAATCAGAATATAATGTACAATGTTAAGTCTCGTTTTTATGACGAAGGTCCCTTGTTAAATAGATAAGAAAGGACGACGTTATTTACAGTAAAAAGGGCAAACGAAGATAATTTTTTTTGTATCCTTACACGTACTGTTCTCGTCACTCCCTACGAAGCATAAGTGCTATATACCTCGCTTTTTGACAGAAAAATAGAAAAAACTGGAAGTTGTTTTATGGTAATCATCTGGCAAAGTTCTAAAACAATCGGATTACTCTAGGTATTTAAAAATTTAAAGGTCCAGCGGGTGGGTGTGTTTAAACTCGTCCCTTTAAATTCGTCGTCAGTCATATTGTCCGCTACTCTTCGAATCTACACCGTTTTTGCGCAATTTTTTTCGTGTCTTAAAAAATTCCATATAGCATACTTGGTAACTCGATACCCTGTATGTTTGTGATTAGATGAATTTAGATCAACGACCTCATCTGGCCCGAGCCTGGTTTTTGATCGAGTCATTGTGGGCATGTGTGAGTGGCTGTCAGAGCTTTGTTGTACGATCATTCGTGTGGTTTTTTTTTTTTTTCATATTTTACAGAAGTGTGAGTGTTCTTTGTTTCAGAGAATGAAAAGTTCTTCTTTGGAGCGGTGGTAGAGCTTTCGACTGGCACGCTGTTGGCCCAGCGTTCGACTCTCCGAACCGCCAATGAAGAATTAGAGGAATTTATTTCTGGTGATAGAAATTAATTTCTCGTCATAATGTTGTTCGGTTTCCACAATAAGCTGTAGGTCCCGTTGTTCGGTAACCAGTTGGTTCTTAGCCACGTAAAAATAAGTCTAATCCTTCGGGCCAGCCCTAGGAGAGCTGTTAACCAGCTCAGTGGTCTGGTTAAACTAAGATATACTTAACTTTTCAGAGAATAAAAGAAAAAAAAATGGGCAGGATATCTAAAAGAAACACAAAGACTCTTGAATGCCCTTCACGCATCCTTACGGCTATGAGGCCTCACAACAATTTCCCTCCCTATTCCCTCCCAGCCTCCCTTCAGTGCGTAAAAAAAAGAAAATAATTTGTGATAGAATATAGATGATTCAACGACGAGAAAAACTGCGGTAGAAACGAAGACCTTATTGTAAAAAGAGAGGACTTTATGAAAAGCAAAATAGAAAACAATCTTGTGAAAAAGTAAGTGTCTTTTGTGAACCATCAAATAGATACAGAGTTAAAGTTTCCTTGTAAAAAAGGTTGTCTAAATGAAAGAAGAGGAAAAAAAAAAGAGTTATAAAAGACAGTGGAAATTCCTTACATCCAATGACGTTATCTTTTATTTACTGCATGATGACACTGGGGGTTTGTTATAATAGCGTGTCCAAACTGTCATTATATTTGAATTTGAGATGTTTTGTGAATAAAACATATGGTGATTATGCAGATTACGTACTGAAAATGGCAACTGAACGTACAAAAGAAATACTGGCTAGAAGTATTGAAAGTGTGTATAAGCATTACGTAGAAACATTCAATATCACACTGGATGAAGATCATTTTATAGACATTCAAGTGACTTTTGATGGACCATGGCACAAGAGAGAACATTTATAAAATTTTGGGTTTGCAGCTGTAACAGACGTACATACTGGGCTTATTATTGATTATGAAACGCTAAGTGAAACCTGTGTGCCCTGTACGAAGGAAAAGAGAGCACTAAATAGCAAGAAAATGACCGAAGGAAAATATCGGAAGTGGCTTGAAGATCATGCTCCTAATTGTGAATTCAATTGTAAAGGATCTTCGTGGGTCACGGAGGCTAAAGCAACTGTGCGAATGTGGACACGTTCAAAATACTATCAAATGAAATACAAGACATTTGTATCAGATGGTACATATGTGCATTCGCTGCCATGAGGAGTATGAATGATGGCACTGGTCCGCGCGGTGAAGATCACGAAGTCGAAAAGGCTGAGTGTGTCAGTCATGTAGCGAAGAGGCTAAGAAATGGACTCGAAAAATTATGTTCATCACATGTGACTGTAGTTGGTGCCTGGGGGAAAAGAAGGAAGGTGTCACATTATCAAGGGAAAGATAAGCCGACCAAAAGAGTCCTCGACCATTTGCAACATTACTTCACCATATCACTGAATAGGAAAATTAGCACTACTCCTCAGGAGATGAGGGATGAAATCATGCCCACTTATTATCACTACAGCTCCACTAATGATAATACTAAGCACCATTTATGTCCAAAAGGGAGGTCCAATTGGTGCCTTTATAATAGAGGTGTGGGAGAGGGAGCGCCAAATTCACATTCACATTTGGATGGAGGGCAACTGGAGAATACGAAAGATGTATATGAAAGACTAACAATATATGATATAATGAAGAAATGTTTAAAAGGTCTCACTCAAAATAGGAAAGAGAGCCTTCAGCAGCGTGTATGGAACATTTGTCCAAAACATAAAGGGCCACCCAAACGAATGCTTCACTTCGGAGCAGCTACTGCAGTGGCCACCTGCAATGATGGTATATGGGGAGCTCATTATTTCCAAATTTGGAATCCCATTGAGCATGTGTATTACAAGAAAAATTACACGCCAAGATGAAAAAAAAAAATCAGCAAATAGAGGAAGAAAAAACCAAGAACCCTCGAGTACGTCAAATAGAAACCCCCACCCCCTCAGAGAAAATGCTTGTTTTCTAAAAATGTAAGCTTTACTCATTTAATTTCCAATAATTCTCTTAGTTATTAAGCTATCAACTTGATGTTTTTGTTGTAATTGTCTTAAAATCTTCCATAATTGTGTTGGGATAATTTCAGTAATATTTTATTCCTAAAGTTTAATTCAGGTTTTCAAAAATTTTTTTGTCACAGATTCCAAGCGTCAAAGTACCACTTCTTTTTTTATGAAATAGTTTATTTATATTCTTATTATAACCCTAAAGATATATTGCATATAAACATATCTTTCAAATTAAAAGATAAAAAAGACTTTAAGTTATATACTTTAAAAGTTATAGCATCTAAGAGTATACTAATTATTGGCGGCATTTTCATAGTTATTGTTGAATATATTTTTTTTATATTTTTCACGTACCTCCTTGAAACTTTCTGCACACGTTACTAGGTATCTAAAGTGTTTTCGAGTAAAATTTGAAGTCATTCCGACCATTATTTCTCACCTTTGGTCAAAAGCTCAGGTGGCTTCGTAACTTCGCTTCGGTCACCTTCTTGGTTCTTGTATCTATACCACGAGAAATGAAATCCCCACATTGCCCGATTCGGTGATTGCATCTTTGCCTTTCCTGTTAAACTTTTGAATTTTCCTTTAGCTTCTGTTTTGCATAGCACCCGTATCGTGTCTACTGCTTATTTATTCTGCAGTTAAGCCCCATATCTCCTTTACCTCGAGTCAGAGTCATAGCCTTTTTTTTTTTTTATTAAACTCAGAGTTACCCTAATTTTCCCCTATTCTTTTTTTTTCTGTTAGGACTAGTGTTCAGTTAAATGTTCCCTTACCTCTTTCTGAGCGATGTAATACCGTTAGGTTCCATTTCACATTATCCTTAACATTTAAAAATGAGTAAACTAACCAACAGCTCCATCAGGCTGGTCATCCTGTGGTCCTTAGAATAAAAAAATATTAACGTTCTGAAGTGTACCTTAAGCAACATGCGGCAAAATCACGATTCTTTTGGTGTGAGATTGGCGATTCCCATTCCTTAAGCGCTGAGATTGGATGACTAACGCCCATCCTGAGAGGCGTGATGGTGGGGGCAGCCATCCCAGACACGGAGTGACAACAACACACATTAGGAGGATGCTTGATTAATAGATTCCTCTTCCAGGTCACCCCTCCCCCAGAGGTACCTGCTGGGAACGCATCCATTTCTATAGACGAGAGATTGAAGGCAATATTCTTTCGTCCATTTCTGATAGAGAGAAAAAATTGGAAATACCGCTTTCAATTTTAGACCGGGAAAAGGAAATGCTTCTTATTTCGATTTCTCAGAGAGAGAGAGAGAGAGAGAGAGAGAGAGAGAGAGAGAGAGAGAGAGAGAGAAGGGGATATTGTACAATTTCAACATGACTTCATATTGCAGCAATCTCAGCCTCATTTGTAAAGTTGCTGTAACTGGGGATCGGTTGCCAAGGACAGTACCTCTGCAGCCAAGTTTTCCCTTGTCTAGAAGCTTAGTTTTTTTTTTTCTTCTCAATTACGGCATAAGTAAGAGGGGTCACTCTGGAATCGACAGTCACACTGATCGACTCTAATATCGTGGTGAAAATAATTGCAAACGTTGAGACATTTACTAAAGAAGCATTTTTTATTGTAGCATTTGGCCTTGATCCCGTTTTCACTTTAATTCAAGAACAGGTCCTTTTGCCCACCATTCAAGCAACATATTCTGGTAACATTAAATTTCTTGTTTCATTGGTCTAAATAGCACTTAATAGCACTTTTGGGTTCCCAGGCTTCACCGTAACCAGTATTTTTTCAATAGACTCCGAACCAACCACCATCCCAACCCTCGAATAGTCACAAGAGCTTTTTTTACCAATGTGGTTCTTTAGACGACATGATTATAAAGACAATACTTGAGGTCACTATTCTTTTAAAAGTTTCGTGAAAAATTCTCTGCAGTAATATCCTGAAATTTTATAGGGCCAAGAAGAGAGATTGTCTTTATAAATATAACGTAACGTGGACACATTATGAAGTATGGTAAAATACCACGAGTATTATCGTTTTTTCAAGAATCGGATTTCATTTGCATAAAAATGAATAGCTTGGCAAAGACGATATAAGTTCATCAGATTTTTAGTAACGCATAAAATACATATTAGCTGCTAATAAACGAGTCTTTAAGTAAATAGATAAATAAACAAATATCGAGGAGAAGAAAGAATGCTTAGAAATATTACCAAAGCAAAGTGTACTCGAACCTAGAATGCCAAACAAGCCTTTCAGAATATTTTATTATCCCCGGTAATGAATCTTCCACTAAAACACACAAACTCAGTCTCTGAATCTGACATACACTACTCAATCGCTCACTGTTCTAGGTCCTTGGGCCTCACTGTTAATTAATATCCAGCCATACTCCTAAATCTTGTTGAGTCTAAGCACTGTCCTTCAGATAAGATGTCCTACCCCATACAGACGGCATTCGTTCTGGCGTGAGTGGTGTCTGAGCTTACATCCGCTGTCAAGAGAGACTAAATGGGCATTACAACTACTTATATATATATATATATATATATATATATATATATATATATATATATATATATATATATATATATATATATATATATATATATATATATATATATATATATATATATATATATATATATATATATATATATAATATATATATATATATAATATATATATATATATATATTGTTATGAGTGATCAAGCATCTGGTTATTACACAAATAGGCCAACAAATCTGTTGTGCAAATGATAATACCAAAAGTTACCTCACATCGACCAGATACTTGAAACCTCATAACAAAGAGTTCGACTGAATCACTACAGGTACAATGATCCCATAAACTTATTTATCACTTGAGAAAATCAATGTAACTTTGTCAAGTTATGGATGAGGTAACAATTATTAAGCTTTCTCCAGATTAATGGAATATGGGTTATCTTCAACAAGCACTGTAGCTGTCTCTCTGGTTCTATTTTACCTAGACAAGTCTCAGGTGAACAAACAGATACATCACTTACCTTGTACACACTCATTAATGTCTATAATTACTGGTGATTAAAATGAAACGCTATATTTTAAAACTTTAAACAAACAGGTTTATTTCTAAGTTCAAAAGTTATATGTAAAGTTCACAATCTCAAAAGATTTACCATTAATTGACAACAGTGTAAGATTTAAGTATTTCTTAATCAAGTTTAATTCACAAAACTTTAATTTATCAAGAAAACAATCTGGTTATGTAAGAATCAAACTATTAACTATCACTTAAGTGGCCAAGTGTTTACCTGATTTAACCATTACAAACAGTCACCAAAATATTACTGATCGGAATCCATGTAACATTCTCCAAGATCTCTATAACAGGTAGGCACTAACAAAATTCTAAGAAATCACCAGCAAAACACATTACAATAAAATCATAATAATGTGATAGCACGGACATATAAGAATGCGATATGCAAAAAAATGGAAATACAACAAAATCACCAATAATGTGCTTAAAGATTATATGAATCTTTCGCAATAACTTTTCCCTATAAAAAAGAAAAGTTTAATTCACGTCTTTCTAAGGCTTACTCAAAATCACAATTCTCTTTTACCAAGAATATCACTCTAAGTCTTACCATTACAAATCAGTAATTACTACATTACACTTTGTAATTATTACACCAATATACATCTTCTCCTCAACACTTGCACAAAATAATATTCCTGATCACCTTCTACAAAATTAACACACTCCTGGGGTGAGTTTAACAGAGCTTTTACAATATATATCCTTCTGCTATTCCCTTTATATATAATGGGATTATCGAGAGAGAGAGAGAGAGAGAGAGAGAGAGAGAGAGAGAGAGAGAGAGAGAGAGAGAGAGAGATGTGGCTCTGAGGAATCTTTCTGGCAGACTACTGGTGTCTTTAGAAAACACTGGCTTTTAACTCTCATAGGCCCTTTCAGAATACTCGAGAATACACATAGGGTGTTCACACAGAATACACATGTATGAATGCACATACACACACATATACAAAGTATACAAATACACACGGGTGAGCTTTGAAGGTGATACCCTTATCTACAAGATGGACATTTCCTGTTCAGGGCTTACCAAACCTTTTGTCAACCTAACACAGCTGGTAAACAATGGAAAATGCCTTTTAGTCACAAAGCGACTCCACTTATCTGCTGTTCTTCTTTCTCTCTTTCTCAGATTATGAACAGAATAGGCACAGAAAGGGTTAATAACAATAGGATAAGCATACAGAATGAAAGATATAACAGGAAACTCGCCAACTGGGTGACAGCTCGTTACAATAACCTAAGTGAATTCTTTTTCCTTAAACACCTGAGTAAACATGGAAGCTAGCCTTTATTCTCTCCCTCGGCAAACAGGATGTGGTGACTGATAAGCATCTCATAATTCAACTTCAAACATTAAACAAAGGGAAAAATATTTCATAATAATACAAGTCTACATAATATATAACTTATCTGTAAGAAAAGACATTTTAAAATCACGCCTTCACAACAAATGATGAATCTTGTAAGCAAAAATCAAAATTTTCACAGAAACATTATAAACACTTTATAATATTCCTCCCCCCCCAAAGATTAATTATCCCGGGTTCGAATCGGTGGATTCGGAGAGGGATAAATAATCTGCAATTACACTGCTCTCTCCAAAAATGTTCTCTCTCCTTACACAACAAGATTATACAAACAATCAGGGAAAATATTATTGCTGAAAAACTTGTACAAAATAAGCAATCAAACTCCAAACACATTTACAAAACTTTGAAACTTTTTCACCACTCTAGAAACAAACTGGGCTTGCCAAATATTATCAAGTAATTGATCAATAAGAGGTAAGGGATAACTATCAGCTACACTGTTGGAATTCAATTTCCTGTAATCAGTACACATCCTAAAAGAGCCATCTAGTTTCTTTACTAACACACAAGGAGAACTGTAATGACTTGAACTAGGCTCTGCCAATCCATGCTGCAACAAATATTCAACTTCTTTTTTCAAAACATCTTGATGAAAGGGTGATAAGCGATAAGCTCTTTTTGAATGGTTTTCCATCTTCTCTGATCTTAATCTCATGCCTTGTCAAGTTTTACACTTAGGTACATCTGCAAAAATTTCAGGAAATTTTGGATCATTCATTTTAATTCTTTGCTTTGTTCAACACTCAGATGTTTTAGTTTATTTCAAATTTTCTAATATCGAAGAATTATTCATCTTATTTTCAGCTCCTAACTCATAACCATCATCTTCCTCTGTAGATGAAGTTGTTTGGGTTATAGGCATAACCTCAGTTTTAGTTTCTGAAAAGTAAGCTTTTCAGAAGATTTACATGTATCTTCCTCCGTCATTTCCTTCTTCCTGGTGTTTCAATCACATAAGTTCGATCACTTAACTTCTCTGTTATCCTTTAAGGACCTTGAAATTTATTTGTAAGGGGAAATCTTTTCACTAGTAAGAACACTAGAACTTGCTGTCCAACACTAAAATTTCTTAACTTAGTCTTAGCATCATATTTTCTTTTCATTTTCTCTTGACTTATGTTTTTAAATTTTCTAAAGAGAATTTTCTAATTTCTTCTAACCTTTTCCTCAAGTTCTTCACATATTCTCCATGGACTTTCCTCTTGATTTTCTTCCCAATTCTCTGCAAGAATCTTCAATGGACCTCTAACGTCTCAACCAAAAATCATTTCATTTGGTGAACATCCCATGCTTTCTTGATAAGCATTTCTAACTTCAAATAACATTAAAGGTAAACCAACATCCCATTCTCTTCCTGATTCATTACAATATTTAGTTAACATACTTTTCAATGTCTGGTGGAACCTTTCCAAAGCTCCTTGAGTCTCTGGGTGATAAGCAGTTGATAACTGTTGTTTACTCCTAACAAGTTCATCACATCCTGGAATAATTTTGAGATAAAGTTCGTTCCTCTATCACTTTGTACAATTTCTGGTATTCCAAACTTGGAAAAAAATTCCCACCAACTTCTCAGCAATTACCTTTGCACTTATACTTCTTACAGGAATCGCCTCTGGATATCTTGTCACTGGACACATTAATGTTAACAGATATTCATTTCCTTTCTTTGTTTTCGGAAGTGGACCAACCACATCTATAATCACTTTGCTAAAGGGTTCTCCTCTAACTTCTATCGGTTGTAGGGGTGCTTTCTGAATAATTTCATTCAGTTTTCCAGCTATCTGGCATGTGTGACACTCTCTGCAAAATCTGCTAACATCCTTGTGAAGTCAGGCCAGAAAAAATACTTCATAACCTTCTCAACAGTCTTCCTGATTCCCATATGTCCAGACTTGTGCACTACTGCTACTACTTGCTTCCTCAATGGATATGGAATTAAAATATGATGATATTTACCCCATTCAGCATTTCCTGGTATATCTGCAGGTCGATGCTTCCTCATTAACAATCCATCCCTTAGATAATAACAGGTGGGAGTTTGTTGTACCTCTTCTGGTTCAACAACTCTGACAAACAGTCCAGACAACATTGTATCCCTCTTCTGTAATTCCACTAATTTTTCTCTAATCATTTGACTAAATTCAAAGGTTGAACTCTCAATATCTGTTAACTCTGCTTCTGTAGATTCACTACTGCCTTCAGGAACACTTTGACTACTCAGAGTCTCTTCATAACAATAGGATTTTCTTCTTCTTGGGAAACCTCTTCATTACTGACATTAGGGAAACTTCTCTTTCCTGACACAGCTCTTCTAATCTCAAGATCCTTCACTTGATCCTTCTGGTACAGGTAAATCTTCAGTTTCTTCACTTGCAGACTCAGCTCTCTTCATGCTCCTGGTAGTTACACAACTTGGAAATAGGTGAGGGTTTTCTTCTCTAAATCTGTGGTAGGACTAATCCTTAATGGTTTGTCTGTCACTATAGGACAAGGAATGAAGGGTACACCACCAACTTCATTACCCAATAAAACATGTACACCTTCAACAGCTAGTGAGTCCTTTACAGCAAAATCAATATTTCCTGTCACTAATTCACAGGACAAATGCAAGCGGAATATAGGAGTTACCTCTTCTCCTCCTATACCCTTTTAAAATAACTGAATCTCTGGTGAGATTCTTCTCCAACTGTGGGTGAGCACCACGAACTACCACACTATGATTACTTCCTGTATCAAGTAATATCTTCACTGGTACCTGTACACTCAAAGAGGGGTTTTCAGTGTATCCTTCATAGATATATGACTTAAAAGCCTCCAAGCTGCTCAGCCACTCACTGCTTGAATTTACATTTCCACTGGTTGCTAAACACTCTTCTTGTCTGAGTCTCATTTTTTCCCCACATTGTTCTTCGTAGTTGGCTTTCACCTGGTTAGCCCTTAACACCAGACCAACTGGCCTTGGTCTGCTGATATCCTTTATAACAGTCTCGACTATAGTGTCCTACTCTTCCACACTTGTGGCAAACAACATTAATTTTCTGTATCTGTCTTGAGAATAGACTGGAATGATGCGGGTTTAACATTCCATTGCTGAGGGTATTACCTGGTTTGGCATTGGTATAATTATTAGAAGAGTTTTTCAGTAGCAATGTTCCTGAAATTTGATGAGACCTAAATCCTGTAAATTGTTGGTTCTGGTTCCTGACATTATAATTCTTTTGCTGGAAATTATGTTATAATCCTTGCTCAATGTAGCAGCTTTGTCAAGTTTCTTCACCTCTCTCTCTCTCTCAAATAAGCTCTTATAAGTTCAGGAATTCCTCTAAGAAATTGTTCTAAGACCACACTAATTCTTCAAGTTCGTCCATAGACTTAACTTTAGCCGCCTCCAGCCATCGTTTAAAGCATCTCCTGACTTTATAGGCATAATCCAAGAAAGTTGTCGTGTCATCCTTTTTCAAAGATCTGAATCTGTCATTGTAATATTCAGGGGTCATCTGGTAAACCTGTAGCACATTGTGTTTGAGTACCTGGTACTCTTTACACTGATCAGCTGATAAGGCTAAGTAGGCACTTCTTCCTTTACCAATGAGAACACTTTGTAATAAAACTGACCATTTATCCTCTGGCCATCCCATACCTGAAGTTACTTTTTCAAAGTGATCAAAAAATTCATCTGGAGCTTCTTCTGTAAATTTTGGAATTAACTTCTGTACTCTCACTACATCAAACACAGGGTCTGTGTTACCTTGGAACAATATAGTTATATGGGTTTACAGGTAATAAAGATCGAGCTTTGATTAACTCCAACTCCTTTTCATGTTTTGCCTTTTCTCTTTCTTCTTCTTTTCTCTCCTCACTCTATCTCTTTCTTTTTCTTTTTTTTTCTTTTCTTCTTTGCTTTATCTCTTGTTTCTTTTTTTCTTTATCAGCCTGTATCTTTCAGTCTAATGTTTTTCTTCAGACTCTAACACCTTCATTCTACTCAAAAATTCTTCTGAGTCTAAACTCTAAATTCTGCCTGTACATCACTTTCTCTTCTCTTTGCTCATTTTTATCTGAAATTCTGCCTCAGCTGCATTCAACAGATTAATGCGCCTCACTAAATCTCCTTCTACTTTACCAGA
Organism: Macrobrachium rosenbergii; assembly: GCF_040412425.1. NCBI lineage: Eukaryota > Metazoa > Arthropoda > Malacostraca > Decapoda > Palaemonidae > Macrobrachium > Macrobrachium rosenbergii. The sequence goes on along the minus strand of NC_089796.1, from coordinate 33,541,301 downwards.
GTCCATTAATGCTTTGATTGCAATACATTTGACTTGTGCCTCAATCATATACCAAAAGTAACATTAGCCCCATATGTTACTGCTAAAGCAATCCACTGTCCCTTACTCAGGTTGGATTTAGATAACTTTTGATGGTTGGAGCTGCTGTAAATTCCTGAACTTCAAAACAGAGCCATTTTTCTAGTTTACTCAACAAATAATTTACAATTCAAAGCAAAAAAAATAACTAATGGTTATTCTCCTACCAAAATATATTCCTAACACCACCAGTATAAATTATAAACCAGTGATATTCTGTTTAGTTCTCCTTTCTGGGCACCAATTAATTTAATTTTCCTGGTCTGGCTAACAAATCTTTTGATTTAATTTCCCGGACGATGGGCACCAAATCTTTTGTTTTAATTGTCCGGGTCTGGCCACCAAATCTTTTGTTATGAAGTGATCAAGCACCTGGTTATTACACAAATAGGCCAACAAATCTGTTGTGCAAATGATAATACCAAAAGTTACCTCACATCGACCAGATACTTGAAACCTCATAACAAAGAGTTCAACTGAATCACTAAAGGTACAATGATCCCATAAACTTATTTATCACTTGAGAAAATCAATGTAACTTTGTCAAGTTATGGATAAGGTAACAATTATTAAGTTATATCCAGATTAATGGAATATGGGTTATCTTCAACAAGCACTGTAGCTGTCTCTCTGGTTTTATTTTACCTAGACAAGTCTCAGGTGAACAAACCGATACTTCACTTACCTTGTACACACTCATCATTGACTCTAATTACTGGTGATCAAAATGAAACGCTATGTTTTAAAACTTTAAACAAACAGGTTTATTTCTAAGTTCAAAAGTTATATGTAAAGTTCACAATCTCAAAAGATT
>NC_089796.1:33460409-33535409 GCF_040412425.1 Macrobrachium rosenbergii | reverse complement strand
CGCAGGTCGTGTCAATGGATTTTTGACGCAGGGTGTCGAATCTTGGATTTCGTCTATAGACGTACACCTCACGGCAAAATCCATTACCGATCCGTCTTTACAATTGCAAGAGGCAAAAGAGTTTCATAGATTTTGCTAAAGGGAGATGCAGGTGCGTACTTGCAGGGAATATCTTTTAAAGAAACAAACACTTGGGATGGTTTCAAAGCCAATCTGCGTTCCATTTATGGGAGTGAGGATGCATTGGATGAAGTTCTTGCTTTACGCAACATCATAAGACTCACATCTATGACTAATCTAAGTATAGCAGATAGGGCAGCTCTGATAGGAGATAGGCTCGAAGAGTATAAAGGACAGATTGATGGCTCAAGTTGGGTCAATGGTAATCTGCATATCAGTTCCAAATCTGTCTGCAGGTTATTCTATTTAACACTTGTAACAGCGATGTTACCTGAACCTTTGGTTAAGTGTTTTGATGAGAAATTACAATCAGATAGCTCAGAATTAGATATCTATAGGCAAGTTCGGAAACACTTGTCCAAGTGTACAGATCTCGATCCTTCTCTAATTCAGGATTTTACAAAGCAAGAAAACAAAAATCATGCGTCTACATCACCGCAACAGGTTAACTTAGTCACTAATAATCCATCAGCAGTCATTTGTTTTAACTGCAAGAGACCTGGTCATATGATAAATGAGTGTAGGTCCCGCTATTGTTCAATCCATAACAGTACGCAAATCATAAGTATAGTCATTGCAATGCAAGAAAGAAGAATTTAAACAGTAACACAAACATTCAAAACACTGGTAATGACGCTAAAAAGCAACAGTACCATGGGGAAAAGAACAAACATTACAAGCAGAACAGTAATGCAGGTCAGAAACAAGTACATTCAAATCGTTCCTCAGGAAAGCCAACTTCAGGCTCAGCAGTTCCAAACAACCATGCGTCAGTGAATTTTCTGAATGCCGGCGGGCAGACAAACACCACATAGCCAGCTTAAAGGGGGAGGAGAGTGATATTGGGTTATCATCACTTTTGAATCAGATAATAAGTTTAATGTTCTCCAAGATATGTGTGAAGACAAGAATTTTCCAGAAATCGAGGTAGTGTCTCCCAAACATGCAGAGCACGGTCCCGTAGATTTTTGCAAAATACACGCTATTATTGGCTCAGAAGAAGTTAGACCCACTTTGCATGCAGTTAGCTTAGAACACAAGCATTTCACCTTGTTTTTTGATTCAGGTAGTCCACGTAATATAATGGATTTACGTACCCATCACCTTTTATTTTCAAGATTTCCCATCGAACGCTCCGATGTTCGTTTGTCAGGAATAGGCAATAATGAATTAGATGTAATTGGACATCTCAGATACAATACAGGTTGGGGCAACGTACTTTTACGGATACCTTTATCATTGTTGGCAATATTAATATGTACCCAGTAGTTATTATGGGGTATCCATCAATGTCATTACATAACGTAATTTTAACACCCGCAAAACACGGAGTGTTTATAAAAGGGAAATTCTATCGGTCTTCACACACATTGAAATCTGTTTTGGATCAGAAGGAGACAGAGAGTAAGAAGATAACGTATATCGAAGAGCCAGTCACTTGTCTCATAAGCGATGATATTGTTACAGCAACCCAACATAACTCTCAGGCACCCGTCCTTGCTGCGTTCGCACAAACCATTGAGCCAAACACACCATCGTATCTCACGGTCAAGGTTAAAAGAAAATTGCCAGGCTCAGAGGTTTTAATTCTTCCTGATACCTTAAAGATCAATGGGCTTTCAGTCACGCAAGCATTATACACAGTAAATTCTGATCATCGGGTTAACATTGAAGTTTTTAATCACTTAAATGCTGCTTTAACAGTACATGAAAATCAACATATTGTCAATATCGAAGCATATAAACATCGAATCCTTACAGTTGCTGAAATTAACTCCACTGAATCAGCAACAGACGAATCTCTTTTAAAAAGGTAATTAAAGGCAAAATCGAAGCAGACATCTTAGATAGGGATATAAGCAAGAAATTTTTTGATCTTTTATCCAAATATAGTGATGTTTTTCTACTAGTACTGGAGCTTTAGGCAAAACGGAAGTCATCGAACATCAAATTCGTTTAAAGGATAAGGACCAGGTCATTTACGTGCCTTCATATCGTCTACCGGCCAAATTTCTGAATGAAATCAATGTTGAGGTAGATAAAATGTTAAAAGAGGGGTTATCAAGAAATCTAACAGCCCTTATAATTTTCCCTTGATAGTAGTACCAAAAAGGATAAAACCTGGAGGATTTGTGTTGACTTTCATAAGCTCAACGACCAAACTATCCCTGATCGTTTCCCAGTACCTTGCACAGATGATATTTTGTCTCTATTAGGACAGAATAAATTTTTACTTCCTTGGACTTACTTAAAGGCTTTCACCAGATACCCTTAGCTAAGGATAGTACCCAGTACACTGCTTTTAGTACAGCTAGAGGTCACTATGAATTCCTACGTATGCCATTTGGGCTACGTTGTGCTCCTATTACGTTCACTAGAATGATCAATATAGTGTTCGGAGATTTACTAGGGAATATTCTCCATGCTTATATGGATGATTTAGTTATATTTTCCAACACCTTGGAGGAGCATTTAAGTAAACTAGAAATAGTCCTTCAAAGGTTAAGAGAACATCATCTAAAAGTAAAAATTTCTAAATGTGAGTTTTTAAAGACGAATTAGTCTATTTGGGTTTCATGGTATCTCGGCAAGGTCTTAAAGTAGTCCATGATAAAATCTCTGCTATTAGTAAATTTCCCGTTCCTACTAATGTTAAAGCCATACAGCAATTTCTCGGGGTTTCAGGTTATTATCGTCGGTTTATCCGAGATTATTCAGTAATAGCAGCTCCTTTAACTGATCTCATAAGGAAGGACGTAACTTTTAAATGGGAATCCCAACATCAAATTGCTTTTGATACCTTGAAAGAAAAAATCAGTTCTGCTCCTATTTTAAAGTTTCCCGATTTTACTAAAGAGTTTATTATTGCAACCGACGCATCAGATCAAGGAGTAGGAGGTGTGTTACTCCAGTGGCATGACAATAAGTTTTTCCCATTGCTTTTTATTCTCGCAAATTAAAAATGTCAGAGAAGAAATATGCAGTAATAGATAAGGAATGCCTCGCCATTGCTAATTCGTTGGTACATTTTAAATATATAATCTATGGGTATAGTGTCAAGGTTCTAACTGATCACAAGCCCCTTACTGACTTTTTTAAAGGTTTCAATCATAGTCCTAAAAGAACTCGGTGGCACATGATTATCCAGGACTTTGGAGCTAAAATTGGATACTTACCCGGTAAAGCAAACGTAATCGCAGATGCGCTATCTCGTAACCCAGTACCAACACACTCAATACCTTTCGCTGATCTAGAAGAAATTCCAATTCCTTCGCAAGCTATGAAAATTGCTATCGAAAATGGTCAATCTTTAGCCCAAAAAAAACAGAGAATATTACAGATATAGAATGGAATCTAGATTCAGTACGACAAGAACAAATGAAAGATCAGAAATTAAGAGTAATAATAGATGCATTAAATAGGAATCCAGATGATAAGGAATATGTGAAATATACCAATCAATATTTCTTGATTAAGGATAACATTCTATGCCGATCCGTGGCTAGGAGAACCAGGAGTTCAACACAGTTAACTAACGACCAGGTGGTTGTACCTATCACATTAATCCCAATCGTTCTGAAATGGCTTCACAACCATCCTCTGCATGGTCATCCTGGGTTCGAAATAACCTCTCAAAAGGCCAAGTCATTATTTTACTGGTCTACTATGTTAAAAGATATTAGGACATATATTAAAAACTGTGATATATGTTTCCGTCACAAGGGCCATACTAAGAATCCTGTAGGTCTCGGAACTTATCCCGTGCCTAGCAAACCTTTTGAAAGGGTACACCTTGATTTATTGACAGGTTTTACGAGACAGACCGGGGAATAAAAACCTCTTGGTTATAATTGACGCCCTTTACACGGTATACTGAATTAATACCACTAAAAAGTAAAACAGCCATTGAGTGCGCTAGGAAGTTTTACGAGTGCTATATATGCAGACATGGAATTCCAAATATAATAATCTCTGACTCAGGTGGAGAATTCAATAATCACTTCCTTAACTCATTGTGCGAAATTCTGCAAATAAAGAAAGTCAATACGATGATATACCATCCTGAATCTAATGGATTGGTAGAACGGGTTAATAGAAAGGTGCTAGACATACTGCGTGTAAACATAGGCGGTATGGACCCAAACTGGGATATTGCAATACCCACTGTGTCCAGTACCCTAAATAACAATTATCATACTTCAATCCGTATGTCTCCCCATGAAGCTGTATATGGGATACCTGCTAGGTCACCTTTTCACATCTTATCCCCGACATCTAGTTTATCAGATCCATTGAAGGATATAATAGATGTTAGCCGAAGTAGATATCAAACACTTTATCAAAACCTCTTACAGGCTCAAGTGTTAATGAAGAATGCACATGATAAAAAAGCTAAGGTCACAAAGCCTTACCAAGAAGGAGATATAGTATATGTACAGGTCTATGTTAGAAAAGGGCTAAATTGGAAATTATTGCCTAAGTTTGAAGGTCCTTTCATAGTTATAGAAGTTTTAATAGGAAACCGACTTAAAATTCGGAATCAGTCCGATTCAACGGATGTTCGAACAGTATCTATCTCTCATGTGAGAGCTTAAGACAATGGTTTGTTATGAAAAAGTTAATTATTGTGTGAATTTTTACATCATTTGAATGATGCGATGTTTTTGTTTCATTATTTACAAGTTATTTTTTTTTTTTGCATGCTCCAACATGAAGCTTGTCAAATTATACCATGCACTATTCCTCTCAATGTTTATCGTAGCTGGGAAGAGTTCTGAAATAACTTTACATCATGGTTCTATAGTAGAGGAAATGAATAATTTCTTTCTAACTGGCAGTAATATAGTTTTAGAAGTCAATATGAACGCCATTTTTACTAGCGAAAATGAAGTAATAACTTTGAAATCAGAATTGACTCTTTTTATCAATCTCTGGCAGACTTGCATAAATCATTCTTAGCTAGTAGTGATCCAACGTCGCCTAATCAAGTCAGTGACACAATTAATATGCTTTTCTGGGAATTAAGGAATAAAACAAGCGAAGCTGAAATCTTGGCTCGTGATTTGCTAATGTGGTCAATACCTCATGACGTTACAGAAAGGCGTAACCCACTTGTTCTAGCGGCATTAAATTTGGTTGGTTCCGTAGCAGGTCTTGGGTTAGGGATTTCAAATCGTTTAAAACTTCGCGATCACGGGGTTAAAATCGAAAATCTGGAACATCAACAAGAGGTATTAGCAGGAGAACTAAACAAACAAATTCAAGCTTTGAACAGCGTAATCAGTAAAGTAAATGAACAGTCACGACGTTTCAATCAGGTTCATGACACTCAAGTTTTGTTAGCAACTTTGATGTATTATCATGCTAAAATTAATCATGTATACTCGAGAGTTTCAAGCTTTATCGAAAAATCAAAAGATTACGAAAAATTTGTTACAAAAGATCTTACTCAGATTATCAATAATGGATAAAATGCGCTATGTTCCAACATAAAGTTGAATTTTATTACAGCTTGATCAGTTAAAGCTGACCTTGATAAGATCTAATCGACATTCCTTTTAACCCATCAGATGCGTGGAAAGCGTATAAAATTTCGCCTTTTCCCACGTATGTATCTAACGTCTCGACACCTATTATTAATAATCTGTCAGCTCTAGTATTGGTTTCCGCCAATAAAGAAGCTTTACAGTCGAGACCAAGCACTGTTAAATGATTGCCATGATGTTATGAATAATGTAGTGTGCAGGATCGATTTGTTTGAATTCCATTCTTCTGATCACCATGACTTTTCTTCTCCTCTCCCCATACACATGAACATTGTTTGGCTGGTTGGTATGTTGTTTCGTCACAGGCTCGTGAATGGCACGTCATTCGTCTTCTCTGCAGAACCATACATCGTCACTTGCCCAGATGGTACTTGGACAACAGGACACATGTTCGTCGTTAATGATGGCTGCACTGCAACAACGTCGTCACTCTTCATCCGAAAATCATCCGAGGCCGTAATTTCTTCATCAACACATCGTGGGAAACACTAGGCTGAAGGTCTAACAATTCCCTACAGCAGGCCCATCAAAACGCTTTGCATCATTAGACTTGCTGTCTCCTGCGAGCCATTCTTCTGATCACCATGATTTTCTTCTCCTCTACACATTAATTGCCGTTGGTATGTTGCTGGGAGCCGTAGGCGTAATCGTCAGCGTAATGTTTTGGAAAAAAGCACGAGAGATGAAGGAGACCATTGCGAAATCTGCTGGACTGGCGCAATTATATGTTCCGAGTTCGATAATGGAATTACTGGCCATTTTTTCATTAAAGCTCGAATACACAGAGAAAGACTGAAAAGGTTCTATTTTCGGTGGTAATGTATGTGAGGAAGAGCTGAACATTTCTGGTGTTATCATTTATCTACATTTATTTCTTTAATAACCTATACTACATATGTATGTATCAATTGCGTGTAGTAGCATGTTGTTCATTCAACATTTTGCATTTAGTAATTTGGTTGTCCATACTGATTAATCTATCAGGATAACTGTTTGTTTATATAAACCTACCATATGGTTATTACCTTTTGGATACATTTTTAAGCATTGATTTCAATCTCTATCATTGCAAGTGTATTCATATAATCTGTGCACAAATGTTTTTACTTCGTATATTATCATTTCAGAATTGCATTATCATTTCAGGATTGCATTATCATTTCTGAATTGCATTATTTTATTTGATTTATCCGGATTACATTATCTATATATGATTTATATGTTAATCATTAGCATTGTCAGTATAATCAATATTTGAGTTATATAACTTACCTTTTTTTTCTCACTTTGCTACATTTTAGTAAGACTTGTGTTCACAAATATGCAACATATTTCAGTATTTGCTGTCTTCAGTAATTACTATGTATCCCATTCACATTTTGAGTGTAATGATATTTGGAAGCGTATATTTTCTTTTGCTTTCTGAGAATTTATGCTTAGCTGGTGAATGCCTGTTTTGATGATTTCGTTCCTATTGTGTTTTACGTGGCCGAGCAAATGTCATATTTCATTTATGCCACATTTAAATAAACTACGTTTCTTAGTAAATCTAAGATAATTCCCAATTTGTATATCTGTACTGATCATGAAAGGAAGGCTATTGTGAAATCTCCGTTTGGTCAACCCAGACGCAGACGTCATCAATAAGTACCTGTGTAGTGCTTTAAGACAGTGCGTCATCATACATTAGCATGCGTTTGCATAAACTCAGCGTTCTCCTTTTGATCAGAGCTGGAGGCAAAGTCACGTAGCCGTGGGAAGTCCTTGGGAACGAGGTCATATGTTTGTTCGTGTGTGTGAATCTTAGTCTTGCTATGTAAAAGTGTGAAAGCTTAGATATTAGATCGACATGGGAGATCATCCTGTGCAGACCAATTGTATTCTTTTGTATATAGTCTTTATACAAATACAAGAAAAACCACTATGGAGTTTGTCTGAAATCCTGCAGAACATTGGTCTGATCTTCCAAAAACAGTCTTATTCTACAGCCATGGAGAAACTGAAGATGTCATAACCAAACTCTGACTGAGTTCCAAACACAGTCCTTATAACCAAACACCAGGGGGAATTTCTGATGAAATACCTTCTTATAACATATATATATATATATATATATATATATATATATATATATATATATATATATATATATATATATATATATATATATATATATATATATATATATATATATATATATATATAATTTTAAAGCTATATCTATAAAATAAATATACACTAGGATGATATGCAATATTACCTTAATTATACCAGAAAATCTGGACTATGGCCTTGGGGACAGCTAAAATTATAAATAATAAAAGATGGCTGATATATATATATATATATAAAAGGGGATTATTATTTATATATATAAAACATATCAGAAGAATGATAGCACAAAGGGGGAATTATATAGGATATATAATATAAATATATATATATATATATATATATATATATATATATATATATATTGTGCTGCCCTACTTCAAAAGTTGAAAACATATCAGAAGAATGATAGCACAAAGGGGAATTTCCAGGAGGGAATAGAAACGGGTTGCCCACTTCAAAAGTTGTTGATAACGAAGTAGTGAGGCTGCTACGTGCACAAGATGATATGCAGATCCACTGGTGAAAACTCCAATCTGCAATAGAAACACTTACAGTTATTCAACCAAAACTAGCACTGTAATGAGGGAATCTAGGAATTGCATTGAAGATGCCTAGACTAAACTCGATTCCAGTGACTCGAATATCACACACTTATGTTACACTTCTCGTGAATGCTTTGCAAATTTAACAGCACAAAATATAAAGCAACGCAGGTCTCACTGTAAGTATATCGCACTGTGAAAAGAAAAGAACATAGTTGGAGGAGAAAAGGGAATGTGGCTGACGAAAAATCTTAAATCCTGGCACTTTAGCTTTCTTTAGGAGCTGAAGTTCTCTTCTTATGAGAGCCAGCGAGAGGGAGGGGAAGTGAATTAATGCACAGCAAAAGTTACTTTGGATACTGCCTGCCACGTGTCGAAATTAGGCAGTTTGATGGAACTAGGGATGGAGCTCTGGTGTCCTTGCCACCACCATCATTTCTGAGACCAAGCTCCTCTCTCTGAGGCCCTTATAGCTTCGGAAGTTACGGCTTTCTCTTCCTAGATGCTGTTGTGATCACTCTGCCCACATGGAAATGCAGGCACCGTGGCTCCGATTTCAAAATGGCAAAATGCACATGTTCAGCCCGCCAGCTGACCTACCTCAGGCGATAATTAGTTCTAGTTGAGTCCGCATCTGGAATTATGGGATTCCCAACAGTACTTTGGACAAGAAAGGGGTTAAAGGGATTTTCCCTCCAAAAGGCAATGGTGAGAGGTTTTAGAGGAGAATTTGTTTACAGTGAATCATACTACATTGACCTGACTGAATTACTTAGCCCCTTTTACTTTGAATTATTGCATGAAAGATGGTGTAGGATGGAATATTCTTAATACCTCCCCCACCTTGATGACATTTACAGCCTTAGTCGGGTTGAAATGGCTAAAGTTATGTTATCGCAACAGACAATAATTTCTCTCTTCACAATCTTTGGGGTCATTAGTATAAAATATAATATTTCTGCTAAATATCATGGTCAATTATAAAAAAAGAAATCAATTATGACTTTTACTCTACTTTGCAGAATTAATTTACTTTGCTGGCAACAGTAATAATTTCGTTTGCTAAGAAATTATATTAAGCAGCATTTAATGAATATAAAATTGCTAGATTATTACTTAATTGGAAACAAAATTGAACTTACCATCATGAGGTCAATATTGTCATACTTAGAGTACTCCATGCACTTATTAGTAAACCTTTTAGTCACAAGTTCATGCGATTAATATACCTCGAGGAGCCAATACAACGAAAGTATTCGTGGGTTTTGTTAGGTGTTGCCATGATATTTGAGAGCGATGGCTCAGTGCCAGGGGCACAAATTATAAGTACGTGTGATTTATCAATATGTAGTACTGGCTATGGAAGCCAGAGGTTATAAATTACTAGGAAATAACAATAATAAAAGAGATTATCTCACTTTGGGAGCAACTGATAAGGCATACTGACAACACAGCACTGACCATGAGTTATAGGAGTATGTGTAATTTACACAGTTTGCGAGTCTGGGACTCGAGATTCATCACAAAAGAATAATAAAGAATAGATGACAGACACAAAGTAATTATTAACTGTTGTAAACAGATGTTCATTAAGTATGCCAAAATTATATTCCTTAGCCTATGGAAATGGCTATGTTCATTCTATAGCCCGAAAGGCCTCAAAGGGAAGTCATAGGACTTACCAAATTGGGATATCTGTCAACTGCACTCTGCATTAGCAGAGTGGGAAACAAGGTAAAATATAAGTCTTTGTGAGGTGTAGAATAATATGATTAATAGAACAAAATAATGAAAGGAAAAAATGTTAAAGGAAAAGAATGAATTTCAGAGTTATAAGGAAACTAAGTAAGTTAGGAAACCTGACACCCTCTTCTGGATATAGGTGCCAAGGTCCTCGTAGGATAGAGGGGTGGCACTGTGTCAGGTTGGCACTAGTGCCAAAGGAGCTCAGAGGCTCTCTTTTGGCGATCGGGAGCCATCTACGCCCATGATTTTCTTCCATGGACCTGTTTTAGGGTGATGGTTTTCCTTGGTAGGGGAATCGGTCAAACCAAGTGTGGGGAGGACAACTTAGTGCCACCTAGGTCAGCTTCTCTGGTGGCCGGAGCAGGGGCATTCTTTACAGGCTCTGCCCAAGGTCGTTGCAGTTGCTTTTCGTCCAAGAGCCAGAAGGGGCTCGTTGGGGCATTCTCCCATTTGAGAACTTAGAAGGATTTTCTGGCTGGGCCTCAGCTTTGAAATAGCACTGTTCTGTGGGGTTCCCTATTCTCTTGCAATATCCACACACTGGTTTCTTTGGGGCTTGCCCATGTTTGAGAGGGTGCTAAGAATTTGGTGAGGCAGGCGAAGAGGGGTGTAATTTTCTTCCATGGGAACTAAGATGAGGATGATTGGTGTTACAGGTGTCAGCCCAGCAACAGCACTCGACCACTGCCTTAGGCACCTTGTCACGTGGATAGGTGGCAAGAGCTGACGGGCATAAAATAAGAAGTCCTCGAGCTGGAAGAGTTCGAGGATGTCCTCCACACTAGTGGGCTTGAGAGATTCTAGCCATCATTTTAAGGCTTGGATCTTTTTGAATATCCACTCAGACCAGGTTTGGCCTAATTCTTTGGGCATATTTCTCCACCTTTTCCTCCAACGGTCAGGAGTTATTTCAACAGGTTATGTAATGGCTTGGCGGACAAGGGCAAGATTTCCTTCATCCTCAGGAGGGAGAGCATTGAAGGCAATGGCACCTTTCCCTTCAAGGTGCCATCCCAGGATCAGGGACACTTCTTTAGTAGAGGGCTGATAGGTCATCAGAACCTTTTCAATATGGTTGAGCCGGGCTTCAGGCTCGGCTTCGTCCCATTTTCTTATAAGGGAGCCTACACTGCTGAGGGTTGAATGTGGTGAGGGCGTTGGGGTGTTGCACACGCCCTGAGCCACCATTGCAAGCTGATGAGCTCTTTCTTTCTCCTTCTCCTGTCGTTCTTTCTCTTTCTTCTGCCGTTCTGCCTCTTCTCATTTCTCCCAGGCTATTCTTTCTGCCTCTTCTTGTCTCTCTTGGGTTATTCTTTCTGCCTCTCTTTCTGCCTTGGCATCGTCTACTCTCTCTTGGGCCCATTCCCTCAGGCCTTGTCCTGATGACAGTCGCATGTCCTTTTCAGTGGAGATGTAAAACTTGAAGTCCCCATTTTGCTGGGCTCTGGATGTTGTAGACATCTTGAGATAACTCTTATATGGGCGTGACCCTTTAGGTAATCAATATGTCTGAAAAGACTCAAGTTTGTTTCAGGATGAACAAATTTTAATATCTGCATAAGACTTAGTTTGTTTGTGTTGAAAAAATTTTTACATATGCCTAAATAAGACTTAGTTTGTTCGTGATGAATGAATTTTAATGTGTCCTGAAAGACGTAACTTGGATTTTATGTCACGCACAGACTTAGCCGGATAGCGGGAAATTAAGTCGTTCCAGGGAACAAGGGTTTGTGTGTGTTGAACATGGCTAATTGGGTTCCTGAGAACTTAGGGTTTGTGCTAAATGAGCGATTTGGGGTCTCATAAGACTCAAAGTTGTTCTAATGAACTAATTCAGTATGTTTAAGAAGACTTAAGGTTGTTCTAATGATCTGGAATAATCAGTCCTGTAAGGACTTGGATGTGTGTGAAATACCCGAATATAAAGTCTTGAAATGGACTTGGATTTTTTTAAGCACAAGGTTTAACGCAAGCCTTAAATAATGATTTGCAGAGAATTGTCAGAGCTGGCGGAATTAAAGTAACAGACTTATGTAGAATTGGATACTGCTCAATGTGCTTTTGAATTTTTACTTGCTTACATAAATAGTTGCAGTGCCTGTAGGAATGCTTATGCTGACGGTGACAGCAAATATTATAAAATTACTCTGGGCAGTTGGGAAGCGGTAGCTTCGAGAAATTCGCAGTTAAATGCGTGAACGAACGATTATGCTGGTGGTTCAGCAAATATTATAAAATTGTATTGCTCTAGGCAAATAGGAATAGTTACTTCTAAATATTAGTTACTTCTAAATATACGCAATCAAATGCAAGAGAAACAATGTAGCTGGCCTTTCAGCCAAGAAAGAGAGAAAAAAATATGCATACAGTGCAACGAGAAAGGAATGTCCAATTTCAAAAGTGCAATATAAAAACTCGGTAGAATATGATGAGTACATGAAAAAAAATCTTAGTTTACCATGCACAGGCAAATTTTCTGCCAACAAAATCTCATGTGCTTAAGGGAAAAGGTAAAGGAAATATTTACTTTACTCTAGGGACCTGATTTTGTTTACTTTAGCGATCCCATGGGACAGGGGACAGTTCAGCACGTGCGTTTGAAGAGAAACAACCAACAAATACAACGCAGTCTCGGTTTAGTTGACACCTGGCCAAGTGAAGTTTTGCACAAATGTTAATGAGACGACCGATAAATTTCGGAAGATTTTCCTCTCTTCTAGGGGATCGAATGAATGGATGTTTCCTTTTTTCTCTCGGTTTGTTTACTGGAAAGACTGAATGGAATTTACCATGTGCGTATCTTTTATAGAAGGAATATAAACAAATGCGAGTACTAACCACGATTTTTAGCTCGCATGGCCTGAACAAATTTTTACGGATTTATGAGATTTATTCAGTAAGGAAGAATAATATCTTTGCCTAGCAAATTCCTAACCTCTACGAGAGAGAGAGAGAGAGAGAGAGAGAGAGAGAGAGAGAGAGAGAGAGTAAAAATATCCTATCTCCAGCAATACGAAAATTGATGGATGCATGCACTTGTTCTAACAATTCCTAACTCTATTTCAGCCATGATTTTGTTCGTACCTAACAAAAAATACACATAATAACACACTTATTGTGGAAATGGATCACTTGTGCGCTTATAGGGGAATTTACGCTAATTAAGAAGGTTCGTTTCTTGTCTCGCATTCAGCTCTTACCGAGGCTATTTAGCTGATAACTGCACATTGCCAAAAGGGGTAAGGACTCAATCTGTGACGTTTCAGATTGCGAGATCTTGGCAATTTGGTCGCCAGTGTTGTAATTTTAAAGCTGGGGATATTGGATATGATTTGTTGAGAATTTTCTTAAGGACATTATCTCCTTTTGAAGTAACAGGATCATAAAAAATGACGTAGACTTATAATGTCCTATGTCTTTTTGTCGGTTTACGCAGCTTATGACGTTTGGATTATAGGCCTATCCGTATCTTATATTCAGCTGTTTCGTTGTGGTTCTTGTGGTTATTCTTGTTTTAGTTACTGCTGTTATGGTACTTGTAATGTATTCGAAAAATTTTCATTATGGTAACCTAACATTGTGAATTTTGTATATATATATATATATATATATATATATATATATATATATATATATATATATATATATATATATATATATATATATATATATATATATATATATATATATATATATATATATATATATATATATATATATGTAGCGCAACTGCAGGGGGCTTGCCCTGCCCAATCAGAATAAGACCTTTGACACCTCAACCAACCATACGAACGAGGCATGTAACGTCACGACGTTGAAGTCGTTACAGACATTTCATTCTGCAAATGAAATAATTACAATAAAATTTTTACCCTACTTTACAGAAAAAATGTCAACAGACCTAAATTAAAACTACACTTATATTACGACTTACAAAAACAATAATAAGTATATTACAACAAAACTAATCAAAACAGAAATAACAAATCTGAACTTGAATCGACCAGTAAATTACAAATGGAATTGATCAATCAATACAGTTACTTACTCCAAGTTATTTAGTTGGAGGGCGCAGTCTTATTCTAAATTATTAATGGCGATCTCGAAAGAGAACCGCCCAGCTCCAGTCCTCAAGATCAAGTGTAAAACAACGATTCTTTGCGCATATTTTCACTTGTTAAAGAATTCGTCCAGTACCTAGTTTGGCAACTAAACGACCCCAAATTTTATAATTAGCTAGTTCAATAATAGGAATAGAGGACGCGATTCGTGTCTGTTTACACTCCGGAGCTTTATCTCGGGTTAATTTTTACTCTTATAAATTATACACGTTTTTCATTAAAATTCACTTGTGAACCTTTTGTAACAAATTTTACATACTAGAACTATAGATAAAACTTTATCTCATTTAATAAATAAGCAAGAAACAGGAACTTGATTTTTTTTTTTTTTTTTAACTTTTTTTTTTTTTTTTTTTTTTAATAAGAACATGAAACAAAACGACAACATATTGAAAAAGTACTCATTTAAATGAAATTGCACTTTTTGCGACAAAATTTTACGTTATATGCAACTGAAAATCACGTATGTTACTGTAAATGTCTACAAATCAGTACGTTCATTGTTCCTCAGAATGACAACCAAATCTCTGACCGACTTAGTGACAAACTTAGATTTTTCATCAGACTTATACCGCACCGATACTGAACGTGTTATATTATCAGACGACTTGTTTTCAGAAACAACTTCGCCCCAAGACCACTTGTTACGCACGGGATTAGTATCTCTGATTATTACGATATCATTTATCTCTACCCCCCGGTTGGAATCTGACCACTTTTCTCTGGGAAGAAGAGCTGGAAAAATTTGATCATACCATATTTTCCACCAATGATTTAAAAAGAGTTCATTCAGTGCGAGTATTTTTGTGTACTCTATTTGCTCAGGTGTTTTAGCCAACTCGAAATCTAAAAGTTCACTAATATCACCGTTTGATCTACCCAAAATAAGGTCATTTGGACGTAGTAATCTCACAGCGTCTAATTTGGCAACATTATTTCTATGAACACCTAAAGGCCTATCATTTATCATATCAGCAACACTGTACATTAGTCTCTGCAAACGCAGCTTAGTAAACTCAGGTTTTCTTGAAGCAGTGACAGCTTCTAAAGTGTTCTTCACAGTTCTGATCATCCTCTCAGCTTGTCCGACTGACGAATGAGCTCCAGATGGTACGAAGTGCCAGGTTGTTGTTTCGGGATTTGTCTGAATCTTTGCCATCTTGGTATGGTTCCAAAGGCTCTCCATAACGTTTGCAGCACCACGGATTTGCGAACCAAGATCTGCAGTCACAGACGTGGGTTTTCCGCGGATTCTAGTAAAAGCATCAAAACCTGCAAGGAAGCAGTTGGTATCGTAACCTTCAAGGACCTCTATGTGGGCGCACCAGATGCACGACACACGATGACCAGAATCCAGGCTTTACCAGAATTTACCCGTAATTTCTCGTCTCGCGGCGATCTGCGATGGTATTGAACGGACCAGCTATGTCAATGACCACATGTTCGAATACTGGCGATCGCACGAGTTGTTCCACCTTACGAGGAGCGATCTCTACTTGGGCGATCTTCTTCCGTGAAAGCGACAATATGGGCACTGCGACACAACTTTGCTGACGAACCGTTTACCGTTGAGGATCCAGAACTGCTCACGTACTAGGGCAAGAGTAGTATCCGCACCAGAGTGCTGCGGTTGGTGACATTTACGCACCAAGATCTCTGCAAAGGGTTCAGAGTATGGTATAATCGCAGGCAGGTTTGATAGAGCAGCACCAGTACGACCTAGTGCTCTCCACACACCGTCGACGTCCAGTATTGGGTTCAGTGACTTTAGCTTATGTTCCACATCTGACGGTAGCGACTGCTGAGCCTGTTGAATAAGAAACAAGTTTGATATTACTAACTCACGCTTGGTAGGCACAAATGTATCATTTTCAGCAAACCATCTCGAACATTCTGCTTTCGTCATACTACTGATGGCAACTGGAATAGTCTTCACTGTTCTCTTCAGTCGATCTCTGAAAAATTGTGAAGCATTTTCCATAAATCTTATGATTCTAGAGATGCGACGTTTAATCTTCATCAGGCTGTCATTTTTGTCGACCGTTATGTTAAATGTTTTTAGGATATCAAGAATAACTGAATAATCTTCATTTGTTCCATCATCAATCTGGACACATAGTGACTTGCATCTTCCAATGGTCATCCGTGGATCTTTTATTCTTATGTCCAGATCTTCTTTCTTCGCATGAACTTCATTTGCATGTTTGATTGGCCATTCGTTGATGTCCTTCTTCATGAAGTCTGGACCTTTTTGCCATCTGTAATCCTTTCCCATTTCAGATGGGTTAAGACCGCGTGACGCATCATCGGCAACGTTGTTTTCAGAGTCCACATGGTACCAATCACGAATATCAGTCAGGGTTTGTATTTCACCAATACGGCTGGCTGTTCCCATGTTGTACTTGTAGGGCTCATGACGCAGTTGTCCCAGAACTATGGTGCTGTCAGTTAGCAGCATTACCCTTTCAAAAATGAAGCTTGATTTTTTGACGATAGTCTGTTGCATTCTGGCACCCAGCAGACATCCAAGTAACTCACCACGGGGGATCGTTAATGTCGGAATTTGTGGCCACGGTTTTGCCTTTGACATGGCAAGAACAGATGCTCGCTCGCCATTTTCCAACTTCCAGTTGTAGTACGCGACACATCCATAGGCAGTCTGAGAACTATCACAAAAAATTTCTAGAGTGGGTTTGTCAACTGCGGTTTCCGGTGTAAGACAGCGAACAAACCTGACTTCTTTTAGACCGTAGATTGAACGAATCACTTCTTTACACCGACTGCGGGTTGTAGGTAGGTCATCATTACCATCTAGGATCGGATCGTCCCATTCCTGTTTGAGGCGGAATATTTGACCTAGTTCGTGCTTCAGGCAGATGGTAACCGGAGTTGCAAGTCCCGTCGGATCATAGATGGTTGCTATGATCTGTAGATAATTTCTTCGACTGAAAGTGTCAGGAAGGCATCATCAAAATTTTCTAAACTGATATCTTCCTCTGATCTAATGCCTCTCCTTTTCTTTGAGAAGTTAATCCTACCTGAAATGGAAATTTCATCGTTGGCAGAATGATATATTATACCCAGGATCCTTTCCTGCTCTGGTGTCCGTCGCACATTGTCAGGTACATCTGGGCACTTCTTTATGTTGGCATCAATATCACTATCACTTCCACCGATCATGAAATGCTTTATGATGAAGGATGCCTCACTGAGGACAATGTTGAGTTCCTTAGCAAGTTGTAATGCCGTGGAAACATCATCAACACTTGTAGTACCATCATCAACATACAAGTTCGATTTTATGAATTCGTATACCTCTGGGTACTTGTCCTTGAATTTCTCAGCTATGATGAGCATTGCTACACTGCATATACCACCTGCCGGAGTAGTTCCCCAGGAGTTTCGTAGTAATCGCAGCGTCTTGACTTCTTCTTCCTTGTCCAGTTGATTCCACAAAAGGCGGTGCAGATGAGATTCTTCTGTCTCAAGGCGAACAGTGAAGTATGCTTTACTTATGTCCATTGCAACCGGTATTTTCCTTTCCTGGAACCTTAACAGCAGGGTTGGAATTGGTGGAATCAAATTTGGTGGTGGTTCCCACAAGGAGTTGATAGCCTTGCCTTTAAATGGAACACTTGCATCAAATATGATTCTGAGTGGGGTTGAGGAACTATGCTCATTAAAGTGTGCGAAATGACAGATGTAGTAGACTTTGCCACCATTAGATTTCCACTGCGCATCCTCCTCAGCTGTAACCTCTGTCATATAGCCGTCGTTGATCAACTTTTCAAATTCGTCTACATACCAGTTCTTTAAAGCTTTGTTTCTGGACATGGAACGTGTTAACGAATTTAGGCGTTTGAGGGCAACAGGTCGATTATCCGACAAGGTACGGAAGCTTTCCTTCCATGGTAACCTGCAAACGAATATCTTCCGTTCAGGGTCGTAGGTGAGGCAACTCTTGTATGTCTGTACTCTTCGCTCCTCTTCTGAGTTTATGCCGACTGCGTCGCACCGATGACAAACCGGACCATCCTCTACTTCACACATACGATCAAACACAGTCTCAGCACTGGTCTTTATTGAAAGAACCGACTGTCCGCCATTTTCTGCAACCTCGATTCTCCTGCGCAGTTCTACTGGAATTTTTTCCATTACGATGGAAAATGCCGACTCACCTAATGCAGACGTTCGGTTTACCGATCTCAGGTCCTCTTTAGCGACAGTAAGCTCCGTTACCAATCGACGAAGACCATCTGCATCAGACTCGCTTCTGACAGGCCTAATGTCATGGACGTCCTTGAGGACTGCGTCACGGATGGTGTTTCCCCTTCCGTAAATGCAATCTAATGCTGACCATGCTTCATCCAAGCTCGATTTCGACTGAACAATGAGGCCTTCCCTCGAGTTTTCTCGCAATGCTTCTCTCAGTCTTAAAAGCGCCATCTCCTCAGACATCTGGCTCTGAACTAATAGCTCGAAATTTTTCTTGAATCTTTTATACGATCGAACTTCACCATCCCACGTCGGACAAGAAAGTTTCTTCAATTGGACGAATGACGAATTAGATTTTCTGACCTCATTAGCTTGCTTAGGAATGTCCTCTTTTTCCGATAGCTTTTCCATTCGTTCATTTATCTGCGTCCTCAGCTTGTGGAAGGTAACACCCGCATCACGCAATGTTTTCAAAGTTTCGTCACAAGTCAGATTGCCTGCGGAGACTCTTTTCAAATCACTATATAATTCACGAAGAGAGTTCAATGATAACCTTAAATCATCAACAGTGGCGTTCTCTGCATCTGCTAAGATGGCCTCGGCGTCCGAACTTTCAATAGTCCAGGTCTCAACAATGTCAAATTTCTTCCGAGTCAAAGATTTCACCTTCCTGGGAGGCATGTTTACGAGATTGAACAGTAAACAGCAGTACAACACCCGAACGATGAATTCAGCGACCCAGTTATGAGAAATGGAACACAAGAAGTATTGCTTCAAAACACCAACTTTGGGTCGATAACTGATAATAGCCACTCTTCCAGACGACGAGTCATTGACGGAACCAACTAGTTAGGCATTCAAACATTCAGCTTTCGCGAACTAAACTCGTTGACACTTTTGTTTGCTGTTCTTACCAATGAAGTAATTTATGAACGAGTTGACCTTGAGGACAATTTACATACCACAAGGCACAAATTGGAGCGAACTTACTTTAGAGTTTCCTCGATTCCGCAGAGCACTTGGAAATGAAATGTAGCGCAACTGCAGGGGCTTGCGCCTGCCCAATCAGAATAAGACCTTTGACACCTCAACCAACCATACGAACGAGGCATGTAACGTCACGACGTTGAAGTCGTTACAGACATTTCATTCTGCAAATGAAATAATTACAATAACATTTTTTACCCTACTTTACAGAAAAAATGTCAACAGACCTAAATTAAAACTACACTTATATTACGACTTACAAAAACAATAATAAGTATATTACAACAAAACTAATCAAAACAGAAATAACAAATCTGAACTTGAATCGACCAGTAAATTACAAATGGAATTGATCAATCAATACAGTTACTTACTCCAAGTTATTTAGTTGGAGGGCGCAGTCTTATTCTAAATTATTAATGGCGATCTCGAAAAGAGAACCGCCCAGCTCCAGTCCTCAAGATCAAGTGTAAAACAACGATTCTTTGCGCATATTTTCACTTGTTAAAGAATTCGTCCAGTACCTAGTTTGGCAACTAAACGACCCCAAATTTTATAATTAGCTAGTTCAATAATAGGAATAGAGGACGCGATTCGTGTCTGTTTACAATATATATATATATATATATATATATATATATATATATATATATATATATATATATATATATATATATATATATATATATATATATATATATATATATATATATATATATATATATATATATATATATATATATATATATATATATAATGATATATAAATATATATATCATATATATGTAATTGCATACATACATGTATACATATAATGAGAATCACAATGTTTGCATATATTTGAATACTTCTTATTGTAAAGTATCGCATTAAAAGTCATGAATATATATTCCTGTTGGACGTTCAGCGTCCAGAGGTACCCAAGAAGCCTCCCATCCCCTTCTATACCTTACCATAACTCAGGGCCGCATTTGGGTTCATCTAAGCCAAGCGACAAGAATATTGTTGTAATCTCTTGGCAGGAAGCAAATTTTACTCATGAATCAGTAAGCCCATGCGGCAGCTACAGAGTCTCGGAGAAACTGAAATTTGCCTTATTGTATATCAATAATATTTTCTATCTTTTATTTTTATCTGAGCTATAGAAGATATTGCGATACACCCCTTCTTTTCCAAGTGTTTCAGAGAATATTTATTTCTCTCTCCCTCTCTCTCTCTCTCTCTCTCTCTCTCTCTCTCTCTCTCTCTCTCTCTCTCTCTCTCTCTATACATCGATAAAAGGAACTCTTCGTCGGTATCTCCATTATCCACTAACTCTCTTTCTCGGAGAAACTGAAATTTGCCTTATTGTATATCAATAATATTTTCTATCTTTTATTTTTATCTGAGCTATAGAAGATATTGCGATACACCCCTTCTTTTCCAAGTGTTTCAGAGAATATTTATTTCTCTCTCCTCTCTCTCTCTCTCTCTCTCTCTCTCTCTCTCTCTCTCTCTCTCTCTCTCTCTATACATCGATGAAAGGAACTCTTCGTCGGTATCTCCATTATCCACTAACTCTCTTTCCGTCCCAGCTATTCAGAGCCACAGGCAGTCGGGAATTAAAAGAAAATAAATGGAAAATAGAAACAGGAACGTCACTATGCTTTCCAAGCAGAGGAACGCAAAGCGTTACCACATCACATGAGTCAGTTACGTCACGATCTTGTAAAGACTCACTATTTGGACACGAAATCTAACGTTTAGTTGTTTTAATCCTCCTTTTCTGTGGTGTATGGATCAATGCTTACACAGGTAAGACGTACACGTTTCTGGGAGAGTCTTATTGACATCTCTAGACGCCTGTTGCGAGTCACAACGAGCTCTGGTTCCTTCTCTCGATGATCATATTAGAGCAAGGCTCGATGCCTCGAGATGTTGCAGCATCTTCGCTTTAAAAGAGAGAGAGAGAGAGAGAGAGAGAGAGAGAGAGAGAGAGAGAGAGAGAGAGAGAGAGAGAGAGATCGTCGTCTAAAGGTCGGTTATTGAGGATTGGCGACATAGTCTGCAAGGTGTAGAAACCTTAATAGTCTGAGCCTGAGTTATAAAGTAGTCGTGCACCTGAATTGTTTTCCTTTAAGATTTCATTCAAGCGTACTTTTTCTCCTTTTTTATTTACTTTTTAATTAATTATCATTATGTAACTTTGAATATTTTGTTTTACTAACTAAAAATCATCTGTACCTACATGGTTTTTGCTAAGCTCTTTATTATCATGCAAATGTCATTCTATTTTGATGAAGCGCGATGGAAATCAGGTTACTTGAATTTTGTAACTAACTAGACAATCTCTCTTCGGCTGCATAAAAGTAAATTATACAAATGCAGAAAATTCTTCACGAAAAGTGTGAAAAAATGACGACTTCACATATATCTCTAGAAATAAAATCAGCTTCAGGTCTCTGTTATAAATAGAAATGGGTTACAATGAGGTCCGGGATCCAAAGAGAGTGGGTTAAGTGATATTTAACGCAATGCAACAAAATAAAATTTACTGCTAGAAGAAATCTGTTGCAATATAGCTATCATATGGTTTGATTGGTGGCACCAACGGAGTTGTTCCTAAATGAAATATGAAATTGGATGAGGAAAAAAATTCTATAACTAAGAAAATTCCTCTGGTAATTGTCTTAGTTCTTGTAACTAAAAAAAAAAAAAAGAATTAAGCATCAAGACGAAGAAAAACTGACTATGTGACTGTCCTGGGCAAATGATCGTCAGTTACAGCTAATTACAATGGCTGCCGAGTTTGCTGTGTCATAATGTCATGTTGAAATTTAAGGTTTTAACTCGGACGGTTGGCTACTTGGGTCTCACTGCACCCTCTGAAAACAGATTTCTGAGCTGAGTTGAGAGTTCCTATCACTGAATATTAGGATGCGCTAGTAGCCCTATGCCTGACTCCACAGATCTCTGCTTTCTAATAATTCGTGCATAGAGAAGCACTGTTCCACAGATTGCAAATAGCAGAATCTGTGAGCATAAATCAACAACGGCCTGCGTTAAATTTACAGAGGAACACCGACCTCATCCTCCCTTTTTCAAGGAAACCACAGGATATCCGCGAGAATCTGAGGAGACACACAAGTGACAGAACACCCCTGGACACGACTGCCAACAGCGAAGCAAATCAAGACTGTCGGCCAGAGATGGGAATCATCACCTTGTCCACGCCCTTTGCTGGAAGCTGCAGCATAGGGCATATTCTACAGAGCACCAGGAATGCCCAAGCTGCTGCCCAGACCACCAGTGAGAGAATGAGACCTGACGACCAATAGAAATTCAGCATCCCAATGACGTCATGTTTAAAATTCAAATGTTCACATGCAGTAATCAACAAATAAAAAATCCGCCAAAGTTTCTTTGGCGCAATCGAGTTTTCTGTACATCGTATATAGCAAAAAACACCTCTCTTTGCAGCTAAGCCAGGCCCACTGTTTTACGTCACGACCATCCCTTCGAAAAGTTCTTTAATCTGTGGTTCTTTTCATCTTCATTAATTTTGCAATGGTTGTTTTACCGAACTAAAAAGTACGTTCTGCTGATTATCAAAAGGGAGTGTTATACTATCCCCTGAAATAAGATCATAATACGCATCTCCTAAAAAAAAAAAAAAAAAAACAGGAAAATATGAATGAAGTCAGGAGAGTTCCGCGATGCTGCAAAGTTGTTTTTCGTAAATAAGGTTCACCTGAGTACGGAGGTGGCACAGGGAATATCTTGCGTTCGAATCTTTGCTCTTGAATCACAGGACAATAATAATTACCATCTGATATTGTGAAGCGTGTTCGCCATTCTAAACTTAAACAAAGACTTTCTCAGAGCTATGCAGATTCGTATTTCATAATGATTTTAGGAAATTTTACTACATTTTAATAGTCATAAAATCGAATTCATTGCAATCGTTTACACATTCGGTGGAATGAAAAGCAGTGACTGCACTCTGCTAAACCATCATATGCCTATGATTAACTTAAAGTTACAGAATGATAAGCTATATGAGTCATATTGGATATAACTTGCTGAGAATTTTCTTAAGGACATATCTCCTTTCGAAATAACAGGATCATAAAGAATGACGTAGACTTGTAATGTCCTATGTCTTTTTGTCAGTTTACGCAGCTTATGACGTCTGGATTATAGGCCTATCCGTATCTTAAATTCAACTGTTTTATTGTGGTTCTTGTGGTTATTCTTGTTTTTGTTACTGCTGTTATGGTACTTGTAATGTCTTCGAAAAATTTTCATTATGGTAACCTAACATTGCAGAATAAACATAGACCTATTAATAATTACTAGTGTAAAGAATTATCTGCCTACTATTGTTAATATCGCACTTTTGAAATTGGCACATTCTTTTCTCATTGCATTGTATGCATATTTTTTTTTCTCTCTTTCTTGGCTGAGAAGCCAGCTACATTGTTTCTCTCCCATTTGATTGCGTATATTTAGAAGTAACTGTTCCTGTTTGCCTAGAGCAATACAATTTTATAATATTTGCTGAACCGCCAGCATAATCAGTCGTTCACGCATTTAATTGCGAATTTCTCGAAGCTACCGCTTCCCATCTGCCCAGAGTAATTTTATAATATTTGCTGTCACCGCCAGCATAAGCATTCCTGCAGGCACTGCAGCTATTAATGTGAGCAAGTAAAAATTCAAAAGCATATTGAGCGGTGTCCAATTCTACGTAAGCCTGTTACTTTAATTCCGCCAGCTCTGACAAATCTCTGCAAATCATTATTTAATTGAAATTGAGTCACTTCTTTTAATTAAAAGTAATCGAGATCTTTATGAATATAGCCTGCGCTAGAATATTCTCTTAACAACAGAGAGAGAGAGAGAGAGAGAGAGAGAGAGAGAGAGAGAGAAAATTTACTGATTCTTATGTCTCCTTGTGTCCAACAAGGTAATCCGCAAGAATGCCCCCAAAAGCAAGTGAATCATGGGCTACTCGCAGACTGGTTTGGATCATCTCATACATAACTTTTTCAGCTGTCATATATTTTTTCTTATTCCTTTAAGCATCTTATGATGCCTTCCTACCATAGCACTCATTTTCATAGGAATGCTACAGCAATCTTATATTTTGCTCATCACAGTAATATAATTTGTTATCCCTTTTGTAAATATATTTTTAATATAACTCATTGCGAGCAGTTCGATAGTTGAGCATAAGGCTGAGACAGCCCTATGATTGTTCTATGTGTGCCAACGGCTACATGCCCACAAATTTTACTTTTATTCCCTGTGGTATGTGGCTCCACATTTACTATGGCCATCAATGCAAGTACACATGTATGTGTATATGCTGTATATGCACATGCTTATACGTGTACATTTCACCGTATTCATATGCATTATATATCGTGTGGTCGGGGCTACTATATTAATTAAAAGCTACTCTATTTCCAGTAGATACGGGTGGAAAACTATTTGCAATAAGAAATTGACAATTACATATGTATCTGGTAAAAGTGACCAGTAGATTCTACATATATATTTCAGCCTAAAAAGCAATAAAAACAATTGCCCACTTGGCTACGATGGTGAGGATGGGTCTATTCCAGCTCTAATAAATGTATCTGAAAAAGACAGGTATATGTATGTACCAGGGGTAATAGACTTTTAGCCTTCTCGTGGTCAGGTCGGCAACGTGACCTCCTTGTGATTATGGTGACACGGGTTCGTTTCCCGCGACCGGACATCCAAGCCACTTCAATTACTTGCACTTAAATCTTTACGGCTTTGTAGTGACAAGCATATCCAAAAAGCGCGAAGAATTCGAGAAGTTAAGAGGGCATTGTTTCTATTACAATTACATAGGTATCTGGTAAAAGTGATTCTAGTAGATATATATATATATATATATATATATATATATATATATATATATATATATATATATATATATATATATATAGATATATATATACTGTATATATATACATATATATATATATATATATATATATATATATATATATATATATATATATATATATATATATA
The DNA here is from genome assembly GCF_040412425.1 of Macrobrachium rosenbergii. Taxonomy (NCBI): domain Eukaryota; kingdom Metazoa; phylum Arthropoda; class Malacostraca; order Decapoda; family Palaemonidae; genus Macrobrachium; species Macrobrachium rosenbergii. Next base: position 33,509,905 of record NC_089796.1, on the reverse strand, counting down.
TATAATAATAACAATACCATTTTAATCTGAATACAATTATATTAAAATTTTTTCCCACTCCATAAGTACTTCAATATTGGCCGGAAATTACGAGGGAATCGTGTTATGATTATCCTGAGATGAAAATCCTTTTGATTTCTGAAGTCATTTTATACAACAGAGTATGGTCTTTGAACAAATTCCATATTTATCTCTAGAGTTAATCTCCCTTTCCCCATATAGACTGGATTTATGCCGAGGGTGGATAATTGCAGCTGTTCTGGAGAGACAGCTAAGATGGGGAAAAAACGGTTCTCAAAGCTCGCACTCATTATAAGCCGATTATAATTACTTCAAAAGTCTATAGCCCTAAAGAGAGCAAAAATAACGTAAGTTTCCTCTTTTCACTTTGTTTGATAAGTTATTTAAAGGAAAAGCTTGCCGTGCTATATATAGCCTGTTTCATTCCATCTGTCCCTTCATTGATGTAGGCTTTGGGCAGATGTGGCATACATAGGTGGCTCGTGATTGGTTGCAATCAATGTTTCCGACATCGTTGGCTTACTGTGAAAAAAGATACAAACTACATTGTTTCTTCAGTAATGCATCTGAATGCTTCTATATACAAAGAACTCTCACACCCTATATAGATCATATACATGCCGATTTATATCGATCGATAATATAACAATACAAGCACACAGAAGACGAGCTTGTATTAAATGGTTTGGAGCAGACACAGCGAACGGTGAGCTTTCAGTGCTCATGCTCTATCTTATTGTTAGTAAAGAAGAATACCTTAGTTTTACCAGACCACTGAGCTGATTAACAGCTCTCCTAGGGCTGGCCCGAAGGATTAGACTTATTTTACGTGGCTAAGAACCAATTGGTTACTTAGCAACGGGACCTACAGCTTATTGTGGAATCCGAACCACATTATAGCGAGAAATGAATTTCTATCACCAGAAATAAATTCCTCTAACTCTTCATCAGCCGGACGGGAGAATTGAACTCCGGCCCATCGAGTGACAGTCTGAAGCTCAACCGACTCAGCCAACGAAGGGCTTTATTAAATAAGAAGACTTCTGGTTATGCGAGTGCAAATAAAATAAAAAGAATACTCAGTAATTTCTTGCATGTAAATTACATGAGTAGAGTCATATTTGAAACGGCGCGAAATATTGTCATCTATGACTGTGAGGCTGCCTGGGGTAGGTGAAGGAACAGCCATTGTAACATTGGCTGGAAGACGGGAAAATTCTGATAATACACGGCATTGGTATTGGGGTTTTCTTTGAAGAATACTTTGCATATTTACAGTTTTTCTTGGCCATACAATTCGTTATACTAGCACAGGGACTAGGCAATTTCAGGAATGTTTTGCCAGATGACTTATCGACCAAAAGTTTGAAATCTCATTGAGTTTCTGTCATCCTTCGTAGTTGATGAATTACATACGTCATAAAAGACTAGCCAGGACATTTTTTAAAATGTACGGCATTGGAACGACGCTTAGATGAATGAATAAATAATGGCTACAATAAGCAAGTAATTTTGACTGATTTGAAACGAAAATGTGCTTAAAGAAGGCCAGTAAAAATCAAATATTTGGCATAGGTCTATCGTTCGTTTGTCAGTGTTTCGTGTTCTAGTGGTTAGTGACATTAAAGGTTATTTTTCCTGTTTACTGACGCGCATATGACTTTGGTCTCATAATAAAGTTATTTCCATATTCATGCAATGAAATTATACATAGAATAAAGTTTGAATGATAAGGAAATCTTGTGTTCTGAACAGTTTGAGGGCATAGGTCTACCATAGGTAGGCTATACCAGTGAGATAAAACATCATTACTGAAAGCCCATCGTTCGTTCGTGTTCGATTGACTGTTTAATACACACCCGTCTTTCTTGCAGTTGTATAGTCATATTATCGATAAAATCGGTCATGTTCATGATTTGATTTTCAGCCAATCACGAGCTACACATGCACAAGAGCCACATCGTCAACCGTGGGTGGATAAGTGGATTACAATCGATTACAGTTATGTCAAAGTGAATTGTGAATTGCAAATGTAATTACTTAATGGTCTGTTTTTATCCAAATCACGCAACAAATAAAGGTGAGAAATATATGAAGTGAGATACTGATAGCAACCATTATAATAACAACATAATCCCACATTTACTGACATTACCACGATGATCATAGGAAATATATATATATATATATATATATATATATATATATATATATATATATATATATATATATATATATATATATATATATATATATATATATATATATATATATATATATATATATATATATGTGTGTGTGTGTGTGTGTGTGTGTGTGTGTGTGTGTGTGTCTAGTCAAACTGTACAGGTGAATCTGCCTTCCGGTTATAAAATGAACTGGAATAACTAACAACGGTATCTGATTTGTTTCGCATCCGCGTAAGCGCATTCTAATCCCCATAAAGGTATTCTACTCTGCGGATCCACATGTGGATATTCTATAGCCTATATAATATAGATCCACGTAGAGATATTCTGTTCTGTGGATCTGTATGTGCGTATACTGTACTGCAAACTCGCATGTGGGTATCTTTTTTTATGCGGAATTACATATGAGTATTGGGTTACGTGGATTTGCATGTGAGTATTGTTCTGTGGATCTGCAAGTGGATAGTATCCTGTTCTGTGGAATGTGGGACTCAAGGGCAAAGGTTTGCAAATCTGTAGTAACGAATCTGACGGCCCATCGGGAATCAAGCCCTCCTTGATTTTGTCGCTCGTCAAACCTCAAGAATATTTCATCGCGGTCGTGTCTACCGCTTTATAGTCTACTTCAATAAGGTTAGCAAGGCTTTCTACTTTTTGTGAACGTACAGTACTACGCCAGGTCATTTAATTGAGCCGTATATTGCAGGATGTTGGAATATTAATTTGCGAACAATTTTCGTAACTGCTCTGCCAGTTTTATCCACAACATGATATTGGTATCTCTGAGAAATTTCTCAGTATCCATACCGTATTTTTAAACACACACACACACACACACACACACACACACACACACACACACATATATATATATATATATATATATATATATATATATATATATATATATATATATATATATATATATATATATATATATATATATATATATATATATATATATATATTATTGTAAATACTATTTAAATTTTTTTCTTTGGTTGTTCTTTAACGTAAATTAAATTTTCATCTTTACATAAGTCACGAGAAACTGCTTGATGGTTCTTTTCGCTCCTCTCAAGGATTTTGTATTTATTGTTATATAGTTATATTTATTGCTTGTTTCTTTTTTTCATATTTCAACGAGCGGAGTATCGTCTTCAGTAATTGCCTCTTTCGCCCGATGGTTTTTCGCTGCTTTTCTCGTCGTCCTTACTAGATGTGGGGGAGTTTTCCACCAGGCAAGGATTGATAGTTTCGGTTCCCCGAAGGGAGGTTCAGCATCCTATATTTCCACTGCATTCTTCGTCACTTGTTGTCTGCAACACTGCTTTCTGGCCAAGGCCAGGACTTTTAGACGCTCGCTCTTTTTTCAATGTGAGGCTGCTGTTGGTGGAGAGGGCGTGCCTTGTGCCCTCTTGTGCGAGCTTGTCTGTGGGTTTTGCTTTCGCCCACCTGTGAGCAAGGTCCATCTCTTGCGTTGACGAGTGCACTGCTGTATCCTCCGGGAATCGCCATGAGGCCTTCTGAGGCCGGAGAAGGGTGAGCATCCCCTTTTGCCTGTTTGTTTTCCTCTGTGAGTGGAATATCCCGTCGGAGTATTGCTTCAAAGCATCAAGCGGAAGCTCCCGTAGGAGCTTTTATAGACAGTTTCCCTGACTGAAGCAGTTTTAGTGTATTTTCACCATGTATGGTGAACGTTTGTTAACTGTATGAATTAAGGTGTGTCTCATTTGTTTTTAGATATTTGTGTTGAGGAAAAAGTCAGTTATTAGTGTTAAGTTTCTTCACTGTGTCTCCTCCTATCGTGTACACGTGAGTGAATGTTGATTTCGTTCTCCTGCTATGACATTTCTCTCTTACTCTTCGGTATAACAGTTAGGTAGGAGATTGAGGTATGTGTGAAGGTATTGTATATGCTTGTATGTTTTTTTTTCTCTGGTTCCTCAAGCAGGTTTTCGGAGACACTTTAATTATTAAGTTTGTTTTGTAAACATATAAGTGTTAAATTTAGGCATTTGATCTTTTTTGTCACCTCTTTGAGTGTGTATTAACTACAGTCTACAGTAGTGTGTGGTAAGTCTTTGTCTGGACTGGCAATTGACTTTTTGAGCAGAGGACCTGGTTTAAAAAAGAAAAAAAATAATTTGTGGCCCTTGTTGAAGAGTTCTTAACGATATATATATATATATATATATATATATATATATATATATATATATATATATATATATATATATATATATATATATATATATATATATATATATATATATATATATATATATATATATATATATATATATATATATATATATATATATACATACATACATACATATTAGATATATATCTATATATATATATATATATATATATATATATATATATATATATATATATATATATATATATATATATATATATATATATATATATATATATATATATATATATATATTACTTAAGGAGTAGATTCAGCCGGTGGGTAACGTTTCCAGTTATATAATGGTAGACATTGACAGAATATTGACCATCCGTCTGTTGTTTTTCCAACAGATGACTAACAGCCAATAACCACAGACTGGATATTTAGGAAGCACGCCCATACCGTTCCAAGAAGTAAACATTTCCAATTCTTAATGACAAATTTTTCCGACTGGAATTGTTAAGAACTTCATTTCCACCAAACGCTGCAAGCATGAGACGGCAATTTATTTCTTCCTTTATACCTTTGCCCGGTATGTCGTCAACGGAAAACACTTTACATTCCAAAGTAACCAACATACACAAACGCATCTAAAGTAAGCATTTGCAAGCAAACGTTTTCCTGGAATGCTCTGGGCAAACAGTCAGGGAGAAATTGACCACGTACGTTTCCACCATCCACGTGGAAAATGTCTAGTCATCAGTAACGACACAGCTTCGGGAGAAATTTCAGAGATTTCGATGGAATTATTATGCACGAGTAGTCAAATGAAAAAAGGAAATCCAGGGAAGATTATATTACGTTCTTTGGTTGAAAGGCACATTACCTTCTCTCCATACAATCTTATCCTCCCTATTTTTCTTTCCATTCCCTGCTTTATCGCTCAGATTGTCTCTTAATGGATCTTTTATATTTCAATGGTTTAGTTCTTCGCGGCAAATTATCTACCCGTCCCTTGTCTCTGCTGCTCCTAAATATCCTTTAAACTTGGAAGTGTTCTTTCTTAATCATCCCTTTTTCTCTCTCTTCTAATTCCTCAATTCAGTGTTTCATCCCCTCATTTCCATAATTCAACCGTGTCGTCTGACAGTCACTTGACCAGAAATTATTCCGTTATTTTAATCCTTCTCACAAGGAATGTTAAATAATAGTGTTGATCTCAGCGACTTACTCTTCCTTTTAATAATTATGAATGTCTAAATGCGGACGTTGACCGTCGAATTTGTTGTTAAACGTTTCCTAAGAAAATTAAAGCAAGGTCATTGTAACATCCTCTTTGGAAGTATCAGCTACATATTTTCAGTGACAACAGGGAAGACTGTTACGGGTTAAGTTAAGTATATCTTAGTTTAACCAGACCACTGAGCTGATTAACAGCTCTCCTAGGGCTGGCCCGAAGGATTAGATTTATTTTTACGTGGCTAAGAACCAATTGGTTACCTAGCAACGGGACCTACAGCTTATTGTGGAATCCGAACCACATTATAGCGAAAAATGAATTTCTATCACCAGAAACAAATTCCTCTTGTTCTTCACTGGCCGGTCGGGGATTCGAACTCGCTACCAACAGAGTGGTAGCTGAGAACGGAACCCGCTCACCCAGCGAGGAACGACTGTTAAGGGTAAAAGATCTGTAGAAGGTATCGCTTGTTTTCCAGATTCAAATGAATGAGCCTTTTCCAGTGCGATGAGCATGATAAGCGATCATTTGAACAAAGGCAACGTTTCCTTGGAGAATGGAAACTGAACGAGCAAAAAAATCACAATAATATTTGAGTTCAGTTCAAACCAAGACCTGAAACAATTTCAACCGAAATGACTACACATCTCCAACTTCAGCTTTCTGCACAAATGTTAACCCGGAAATGACAAGGCAAGGAAGGCAAAACGCACAGGGACCAAAGCGAACTCACGTCTTCGAAAACAATGTCAGAGGTTATCACAACCCTTATTTCATTTGGTTATGACGATGATGACTGTTTTGATTTCATAACTTACTCATTACGAATTGATATCGTTATGAATAAAGACACGCAGTTATTAGATTATATACACTGGCATATTAGACATTTCCTCCAATGACTGATTACCCTGAGGAGTAATGAAGTTTTTTAAATACTAATTGATGGAATTCTCTCTTTTTTTTTTTTTTTGTTCTCGTGAAAGAAGATTGTAAAAAGAATGAAACGACTCACCCGGTCTTCAGTGAATCTTTCCCGTCATTTGACAGCTGTTAGCTCGTCTCTTCAGCATATAGAAAGAATTATAATCTGTATGCAATGGATTTCCTCTAGTTGTCTTTTCTAGTTCTGGGAAAATCTGCAAGAAGTTGCAAATGAAAGAGAGGAAAGTAGGAGGAAGGGGCATTCGAATACCTATCTTTGTGTGTATGAGAGAGAGAGAGAGAGAGAGAGAGAGAGGGTGGGTGGGGAGAGGTTGTGTTGTTTATGGAATGTGCTCAATATCAAGAAAGGAACTTTCTTCTACTATTACTATAATTATTCTTTATTGGTCATACTACAACTGCTAAATGAAAGCATCTGTTGCAACTACTGCTGCTCCTAACACTGAAGCCCTCCTTCCCTTCTCACAAATGAATATTCCCTTAAGTATGACGGATAGTTTCAATATGATTTCTGGACAAAGCTCATTGCTATTCTGAGAACATTTCGAAGTCAGCAAACACACATCAGCGTAACTTTTTACGTTCCAAGAGGTAATATGATGACATCTGAACGCAGCTGAGAAATGTTGGACGTTAAGAAACAGTCCTTTCGAGGTACCGGCTGACAGCGATATCAAAATGTTGCTGTTCTTTGTTTCCCTTTTAATTGATTTCTAAAGAGTCCTTATCAGAGGTAAGCGAGTACCTTTTATTAAACTTCATGTAAATCAACGACTTCATTTCTTTAATCGTTTCACGGTACAAGGCTACAAATGTAGAAATAATGATTAAAACAGGAACCTTTCTTTTATTTTTTGCTTAATAGTACACTAAATGCCAGCATTCTAATTCCAAATTTTTTTGTCTGCGACATAGAGTGGAACGGAAGATAGAATTTAGGCCAAAGGCCAAGCGCTGGGACCTATGAGGTCATTCAGCACTGAAAGGGAAATTGAAAGTATAAATGTTTGAAAGGTATAACAGGAGGAACACCTCTCATTTGCACTGTGAAACAATTGATAAGAGGGGGTTGAAAGAAAGATGGAAGAAAGACAATATGAACGGAGTACAGTAAAAGGAACGAAAGAAGTTGCAGCTAGTACCCGAAGAGACACTGCAAACAGCCTTAAGTAATGATTACAGTGCACTGCATGAGGTGCACTGACAGTGCTATCCCCCTGTGGGATGTCTGTGACATGAGTGAGCTTAAAAACACAAAAACTTAAGTGGAAAAGCAATGTGCATGAATGTATCCGGGTGCAAATACTTTAGCTCGGTAATAGTGCATTCCAGTGAACACAACTGAGGTTGCTAAAATGTGTCCATGAAAAGTAAGGCTGGGTATTCATGATCAGGCTTGCCTGTCAGTTCACCTTCAACCGTCCGAAGGATGAGCGTCCACACGTAAAGAGTAGAACTGTCAGTCGGATCATCAACTAAAGGTCATTGCTCTCAGTGTTCGCTTAGCCTTCATCGTGGCAAAACTATATAGCAGTGATGGAAACTCTGCTGACTGATAAGGAGGTGGAGGTACAAAGACTAGCTGCTGCAGCAGTTCACTTAAAAATAGGAAAGAAGCAGACAGGCATAACAGAGTATGGTATAAATATTAACTATTTAAAAATAAAAGATGTCTATTCTCATACAATATTAATGAATAAGGTTAAATTAGACCTGGGAGTTGGTCCAGTAATTTGTAAAATGGACCATGAAGCCTTCTTGCACTAATAACATTTCATAAATAGGCAGGACACTGGCCTAGGCCTATAATAAATTGTCTGTATCACATGGAAATATATATATTTTTTATCATATGATTTGGACTCACAATGGTCTACAAATAGCGTCGCAGGGTCTAACAATAAAAAGAATTAGGCTTATAAAAAGTTTATTCATATTCTGGTCCGAGTGCCAGAGATCCTTCCAAGACGAAATCCAGCAGTGAACTGTCAAAAAATCGTTGCTTACCCATCCGCACATTCAATCACCCGTCAGTCAGTCAGATGAACTTTAGGTAATTCCATCAGTTCATCCATTCTGGAGAGTGGACTGACTCCGCCCACAAACTGTCGTTCACACGTAAGTTTTAACGTCAGTTTCGATGAACTGACAGATGGACTGACAGGTAAACCTGATCAAGAATACCCGGCCTAAGAGAGAGAAAGGAAAGGGTGAAAATGGAAGGTCCCATTTACGCGGTGAGCCAAAAAATATACTTAATAAATAATACGATCTGGATGCGATCTAAGTGACAGAGAGGCATACTTCTCAACTGAGAGAGAGAGAGAGAGAGAGAGAGAGAGAGAGAGAGAGAGAGAGAGAGAGAGAGAGAGAGAGAGAGAGAGATAAAAATCAGGTGAGAGAATTTCTGAGGATATATCGAAGCAGTTAATTTCAAATTTCAGTCGTTTCAATGACGACGGTATTTTGTACTATAAGATTCGTACTGTCTATGTCATCTAATTTATTTATTCAGTTATCTTTTTATTTTTGCCACTTTAATGTCACATTAATTTGTTCATCGCCGTTTAGTAACAAAGAAAACGACTCGATAATTAATTACAGTTTTTTTTTTTTCAAACAAAATGAAGTTCAGTTTTAAGAATTTGTTATAGAAATTGTTCTTATTAACCCGATGAAAAATACTTTTCAGTCTATTCCTATATTTTTTTCTTACTAACCCGATGAAAAATACTTTTCAGTCTATTCCTATATTTTTGTTCTTACTAACCCGATGAAAAATACTTTTCACTCTATTCCTATATTTTTGTTCTTACTAACCCGATGAAAAATACTTTTCAGTCTATTCCTATATTTTTGGCACTAGCACATGGCATTTTCGATAAAGTGAACTCTTGTCTGTCACCATAACAGAAAGTGAATGAATAGCACACCTATCAGCATCGCAAGCAAGCATTCGTATGCAAACTTTCGCAGCAACAGCTGAGGAGAAATATTTCCCGAGCGTTTCCCTTACCGATGCAGATCTGCGGAAAATTTACCAGGTTTTGAGAAATAGTATGAACGAGATTAAGAATGAGACAGAGGAATCTTGAAGGTAGTATTTTGGTGGTCTTCGCTGATTACTAAGGTTCTTTGCGAAGATTTATTCTCAATTTACTTCGCTCACTTTATTCTTTACTGTCAATATCCTTTCGTCTGCTAGACTTTATTGTCCTTAGTCTGTATTTTAATAACATTTCATATCTCAAACATTTTCCAACTGATCTCATTTTCCTCTCCATTTCCTTTCTTTATTGATTATCTTCTTGCGTCATAAATGTTGTTTTTTTTCTGCTATTTTACTCAGTTTTTGTTTTCTGAAAAGAAAACTATTGTGCCGGCTTTGTCTGTCCGTCTGCACTTTATGCTGTCCGCACTTTATTGTCTGCACTTTTTCCTGAGCGCATGAACGATGACACTACAGATTTGAGTTCCCGGAATTGTGAAGTATGCAATTGATAGCTCTCTTAAAAGATATATTAAGCTTTATAATAGCATTACGAAGATCTTGGTTCATTCTGGCTGTGCATCTTTTTGTTTTTATATTGATCATGCGCATCCTAAATACACAAGCATCTTCCTTCTTTTTTTTAAATTGGTGTTGGCCTACATAAACGATTCCACATAGACCACATTATTTGAAATGATGCATTGACTTATGCAGCCAGTTCCGATATTAGGGTATTAATTCATCATAATCCTGCATGTCAAATGTTAATATCATTTTGAGATTAGGCGTACATAAAAAAATCTTATATTTTGTGGCAATGCTGGGCATAGGCCTACACGTCAATTTCTTATATTTTGAGGCAATGACAGGACATAGGCCTACGCATCAAATTCTTATATCTTGAGACAATGATACGGCATGGGCATACACGTCAGTTCCTTATCGCAAATAGTTTTTAACCAGTATCTGTTGGAAATAGAGTAGCTTTTAATTAATATGGCAGCCCCGACCCCGCGATATATATATAATGTATATGCATACGGTGAAATGTACACCGTATGCATATACATTCTGTATTTTATCAAATCTTCTTTTTATTCCTTTCTTTCACCCCAAACTGATTATTCCAGTATGTAATCCTCTTAACATATTGCTACCAAGAATTGTATTCATGAAGTACTCCCCCATTCAGACTGTATAAATAGGGACAGATAACACTGACTCCTGAGCCCCAAATGCTGAGAGAGAGAGAGAGAGAGAGAGAGAGAGAGAGAGAGAGAGAGAGAGAGAGAGAGAGAGAGAGAGAGAGAGAGAGACTTGCGTACATATGATTTATTTACTTGGATATAACGTCAAAATTCCAAAGGAAATTATATTTAAAACTGCGAAAAGTTATACAAGTATTTTGTTATTCAGAAAATGTGCATTGGAGACAAATATGGCGGTTAGTAAAAGATCCTGCATCGCAGTATCTACCCTGTGGATAAAGATATACGGTACTCTAGGGTGTTCCTTAAAAAGTACAAGATGAGTGATGTTATCCTTAAGAAACAGCTATTGTACCTCTTTCTTGCAGAATAGCAAACAAATTGAATTGAGATTTTAAGAAATGAACTAGTAAGCATCTATATTACCATCCTCAAGAAGCAAGAACTCAGGGACAGCCTTGTTTTCCTTAAGAAGAAGGATATGGAAATGTTTTCTATTCCTTTGACATACCAGTTAAGGAAAGGGAGGTTTTCTTAGGCAATTAGAGTAAAAAAAAAAAAAGAGTCTTTGCCTATGGAATAAAAAAGAAATTCCGCTGTACTCTTAAAGATGTCTCAAACATGGAAATGTAATCTCATTTAAGGATGTGAAAGAATAGCTGTTTTAATATTCTTGCTTTAAGAAAGTATTCCAACGGCTAAAACTTAGAAAAGTACTAACTATTCCAGACACTCTAGAACAGTGAAAGGCGTAGCTTTTCTAAAGACTGTGTAACCTAGAAAATACAGAAGGTACAGGCTTCCATAGTTGTATAACTTGGAACAGTAGGCTATAGCTGCTCCAAAAATTGTACAACCGGGAAAGGTAGAGCTATTCCAGAGACTGAAAATGGTACAGCTGTTCCACAGGCAGTATGACTGACATACGAATTCCTCAGTTATTTCAGAGGCCATACAGCTCAAAAAGGTACAACTATTTCTTAGTCAGTATGAATTACATCACTGACTATAGATTACAATGGCAAAGCTATTGCAGAGACTGCGCTTCATAAAGCTGTGGCTATTTCAGTGGTTGCAGTATACAAAAAGGTACATCTTATAAATAGGTTTTATTGTATATCCCAAAGTATTTTGCAAAAGTTTTGTTTAGTATACAACGTGTCATTTCAGTTCCCATTACAATCATCTCTGCAGTGATGTCACTACAAACTGGCGCACAGCTCACACTGGTACAGCTATCACTAGGGTTTTATAACTCAGGTAAAAAACTTTCTGAATCGGCGTCTTTGGTAGCTCTACCTCTCTAGTTTATATAACATCTGCAGGATTTTTAAACTGGAAAGGTTTTGAAGAAGCACCAATTTACCACAGATTGAGGTTTAAAAATTCTATGATTATTAGCATGGTGAGTCACATAATATTAGTAATATATTGTCCATTACATTTTACCAAACTTAGGAAAGTCATGTGGTCACTGACTACTTCTAGGTAAACACTCGCTCATAAACAAACAACATGGCATACAACAACCGAAGTTGTCTTGCAATACCAGGAAAAAATGTGTAAATGAAATAATAGAATATACATTAATGCAGTAGCACAGCGAGTGTGTAGACTGCAGTATATGCATAGGGAAGGGACATGACTGGGATGGGACGGACCCTTTAACTGATTGAAGGGACAAGGAGTGCGTAATATTACAAATATCATACGTCTGGCAGACCTCACGTTTTTCTATCGGAAAATACCAAAAACTGAACTTTGGTGATCGCACCCGAAAACTCGAATTTTTACCCTACCTTTGAAGATACTAGCATAGTCGTATCTTTCTTAGTTATACATCCGCTGGATGAATAACATTTTTGAGTTATACAGCATCTTGCAAAAATGTACATTACTGGTTGTGCAGTCTGAAGCAGTGATACATTTTTGAGGTATACAGCCACTCGAATAACTGTACCTTTCTGAGTTTTACGGCATCTGTGGTAATTATTTCTTCCCGAGTCATGCATCATCTGGAATACTTGCTTTCCCTCAGCCATTTATCCTCTGGGATGGCTATATTATTTTAAGTTGTAAAGTCTGTGGGATATCTGAACCTTCCTGTGTCAAAGGATCCTTAGAACAGCACTACTGTTCTGATTTGTATGACCCTTGTGGTAGCTGTACCCTTCTGAGTTACACAGCCTGAGATAGCACTACCTATCTGAGTTATAAAGCATTTTGTATTTTTGTAACCTACTGAATCATAGATCTCTTTAATATCTATAGTTCTGGGCATTATTAAGTCTCTGGAGTAGCAGTACTTTTCTGACAGGCTTGTGCACAAGATTTTTAAAAGGGTAGAGTTTTGAGACTTCTATTTTGTACATACTTTTAGGTTTAATAATCTTATAATTGTATGTATGCTGAATAAATTAATGCGCCTGACTAAATTAGCAGTATATTGTCCATTATACTTTATGGACTTCCATTATTTTCAAAACCAGTTATTCATCTGAATAAGAAAACTTTCTAGGAACTGTGTGAAAGTTTTAAATTTCCTTTTCTATGATTTTCTGCCGTTTGTATTACAGTATTTTTGCATTTTTAATATTGTTGGCAGGTTTTAATTACTGCAATAATTATGTGAGTTAGATTTTTTCTTAGTTTTTATTATTTAGCTTCCCTGATTATTCCAAAATGGCAAGTTTAAGCTACCATATCATAGGCAGAGCCCTACTTTCTGAGTTCTGCTGCTTCTTGAATACCTCTGCATATCTTAGTTATGCAGACCTTCGGAATAGTTGTACGTTTCCGAGTCATACAGCCTCAAGGATAGCATCTTGGATTGCTTGTTCTTTTGCAGAATTTCTGAGTTACATTGCTTCTGGAATAACTGTGCCTTTATGAGTTATCCAACCTCTGTGATAGTTATACCCTTGTAAGGTAAGCATAAAAGTGTTATGCAGACTCTGGAATAGTCATATTTTCTCTGAAATTTACAGCCATTGGTATTCCTGTAGCTCTTTGGCACATACTTCCCCAGAGTAATAATATTGTACTTTTGTTACTTATACATTTTAAATAGTTCTATCTCACATTACCGCTGGAATAGCTGTGTATTTCTCAGTTATTCAGCTTATGAAATAACTTTACCTTTTTGAGTTATACTCAGTTATACAGTTTCTACAATAGCTGTAGCATTCTAAGTTATGCAGTCTATGAGGTAATTGTAAGATTTTGAGATGCGCAGCCTCTGGAAGGGTTGCATCCTCTGAGTTATATATCCTCAGTTACTGGTGTATTTATATCTCATAAGTTACTGTGCCTTTCGAAGTAATATAGTCTTAGACGTAGCTCTGTTGTTTTGAAATATGAATTCTCTCCAGAAGCTGTGCCTTTTTGAGTAAAAACACCCCTGAAATCGACATAGTTTTATGAAATGCCTATTCTTTAGAATAGCTCTGCTGTTGTAATCTAAACAGGTTTTGGAATAGCTGTAGGTTTTTAGTTATACAGCCTGTGGAATAGCTGTACCATTTTGAGTTCTACCTTTGCAGGAATTGCAATAGCAATCAAGAGTAATATTAGACATAAGATAATAGACGATTTCCAAGACGACTTTTTAGCAGTCCAAATTCAAACTAACAAAGGACCAATAGTGATCGCTACAGCTTACAAGCCGCCAAGAAGACATTATTTCCCACTTCCGGATGTCATGAAGTTAATGAACAGGAGAGAGCCAACCTACCTCATTGCGGATCTAAATGCCAGACACCAACTATTTGGATATAGGCAGTCTAATTACACAGGACAAGAAATAGTCAGATTAATAAATAAAAAGTATATCATACACTTAGGACCTGATTTCGACACCTTTGTAGCAAATAACAGAAAAGGAAAGCCAGATATAATATTGGGAAATAAAAAAATTCACCTCAATATTGCCGTTACAAGAGGACCAGCAACCTCCTCCGATCATATACCAATGGTAATTACATTGTCAACCAATCCAATAATGATTCCATCCTTAGAAATACCAAATATAAAAAGAGCAAGTTGGGAAAGCTTTAAAAATGAAATAGAAGAAAAAAAAAATGAGTAGACAACCAACAATAAATTCAAATTCAAATGAAATAGAAATAACAAAAGAAATAGTAGATGGTGAGCTTGAAGAATGGTACAGAAATATAGAGGAACCAATAAAAAATCATATACCCATAACTAAATACACCATACTTCCACATCCTATTAGTAGTGACAAGTTGAAATTGATACAATGGCACTACAACAACATCCAAAACACAGTACTTATAACAGGGTGGAACAACATATTAATGAAAAGATATGTGTCAATACAAGAACAGTTAGTACAAGAAAACTCAAGATTATATCATCAAAATTGGGAAGACCTAATAAAAACACAGAAATACAGTACAATAACCCAAAACAATTTTGGAACTCCGTTGCAAGACTGATGGGAAGCAAAAATAATACTTGGCCATACATAAAGCATGGGAATGACAAAATATAGGATGACAAAGAGAAGGAAGTACTGCACAAGACCTATGGCAGGAAATGTTCCAGATAATGCAGGAGGATAACCAAAATTTCGACAACCAACATGAGACAATAGTCAATGAATTCACTGAACAACATAGAAACAGAACAAATCCGTATTATGCAGCTGATATTAGCAGACTCAATGAAGACTGCCCATTAACAAGGAAAATAGAGTTATGGGAAATCAATATAATAATTAAAAATTTTAAACACAAAGCACCAGGAAAGAGTGGAATTAACAAGGTCATAATTCAAAATTTACCAGACATTGCATTAAAAAAATTAAGAGATATATACAACTGGGCTCTCTCAATGGGATATTTTCCAATTATATTCGAGAATGCAATAATGATTTTGATACCCAAACCAGGAAAAGATACTAGTCAGGTAGAGAATTATAGACCAATATCATAACTAGAAATACCTTGCAAAATATTTGAAAAAAATAATTAACAACAGATTAGTGTTGTTCCTAGAAGGTAATCAGCTACACAATAATAATCAATATGGATTTAGAAAAGGAAGAGGGACCCAGATTGTAATAGCAACAATATATGAGAGTATTGCACTATCACAAAGAAGAAGGTACCTATGCAACCTAGTATGTAGAGATATAACCAAGGCATTTGACAAAGTATGGATACAAGGACTTCAGTACAAAATATTACATCTCAACCTTCAGACATTTTAGAGAAAATACTA
Source organism: Macrobrachium rosenbergii (assembly GCF_040412425.1). Taxonomy (NCBI): domain Eukaryota; kingdom Metazoa; phylum Arthropoda; class Malacostraca; order Decapoda; family Palaemonidae; genus Macrobrachium; species Macrobrachium rosenbergii. Next base: position 33,493,914 of record NC_089796.1, on the reverse strand, counting down.
TGCAACTTCATCAAAGATCGAACAGTAGCAATCAAGTCAAAATTACACAGGGAATCCATTCCCGTTACTAAGTGGAGTCCCACAAGGATCTGTACTCAGTCCAACACTATTCATATTATATACATCAGAAATGACTTCACCACCAGAGTACTGTACTGATGTCTGCTTTTCAGATTATATAACTCAAATAATTATACACCCAGAAAAACTCACTCGAATAAGGGGTCCAACTTTGAAAAGACAAGTAGCACAAAAAACAATGAACCAAATTGAAAGAATAAATCAATTTGAAAAGAAGTGGAAGATAAAGACAAATAAATCTAAATTCCAACTAGTATCAGTGTCTGCTTACAAACCTGCACAAATAATGTTAGACCAAAAACCAATGAATTTTACTAAAAGCACAAGAATACTAGGAATGCAATTCGGATAAAGAGGAATATCAAGACACGTGAGAGAAAGGCTAAGAATAGCAAGAACACAAAATACAAAGCTAAAACGATTTAGGAATATGAACACAAATATCAAAATCCATTTCTACAAAAGCCTAATCAAACCAATAATGGAATATCCACCAATACCCACGTGTTTAGCATCGACTTCCAATATAAGTGGATTACAAAAATTCCAAAATAAGATACTAAGGTCCGCAGTGAGAAACAATCAAGAAGATGACGATCTGAATATAGAACAAATACACAAAAAATACAAAGTAGAACCAATTAATCAAAGATTATACAGACTGGCAACCAACATATGGAGCAAACTAGATCAATACAACAGTGAATTAACAGAAGAATCCGTAGCAGAAGAGAGAAACCACCCACACAACACAGACCACAGATGGTGGAGAAGAGTATCTTCATATATTCATCGTGATGAACCTCAACCATTATATCATTAAGAAATGTCTTGTGAAAAAGTAATATTTAGAATTTACTATATAGGTATCATGCAAAATCATTATGATGATTAACATCAAGATTAAAATGAGGAAATTGGAACTTGTTTTTTTATTTTATTTTATGTTTTAAATATGATTATACTAATAAGAAATAAAATTCAAAATATGCAATATGTACAATTTACTATGTTGTTATAATGTAAAATTATTATTGTATTATGTTAATATTTGAAAAATTGTACCCTTACCTAAATAAAATTGTGGATAAACCACATTTGACATTACTCTTACTAATATTTCACTTTCTAAACTATTCCCTACCATGGTTAGCTAGCTAACTGCCCTCACTCTTCTTTCACCCATCTTACCTATCAGCTAAAAAAAAAAAAAAAAAAAAAAACTCTGAAATAGCTGAGGAGTTCTTATCTATATAACCTTTGGAACAAATGTGCCAATTTCAGTTATGATACCTATGGAATAGCTATGTATTTAAGCTGTACAATACCTTTCTCAGTTGTACAGTCTCTGGAATAGCTGTACTATTTTGAGCTAAAAAGATATGGAAATCTGTACCGTTTTGAGTTATACAGTACAGCCTGTTAAATAATTGCACATTTGACCACTTATAAACTCTGGAATCACTGTATTTCCTAGAATAAACTGTCTCTGGAAAAACAGACTTTCATTCTAAACTTCTAATTGTTCAGCAATGGCTGAAATAATAATGCGTCTCTGAGTTTTATTGTACCTGGACTACTTTCTTAAAGCTAGAGTTCTAAGCCGGTTATTCTTTAATATCCTAAAAAAGAGAATTTTTTTCCATATTTCAAACATTTTTTCTTCAAGTTTAATATCATAAAAACACTGATCGTACAGGGAAATGCCTTATTCGATTAGTGTACACTTACCAGGTTCCGCTGCATGAAGGTCGTCATGACCGCTGTTATACCCACCTCCAAACATCTTTAGGAGCGCAGTGAAATTTCGTATGCTTATCCCTAAGGAGGAGACTAAACTTTCCTAGGTCGTAATTCTTGAAGAAAACCCTCTATTTTACGAATTGGTTTACCACTGGGAAATACAGTAAGTCCATATCTTTCTTCTTCAGGACGATAAGGGAACTCGTGAAATCTTGCCTCTTACGGATGGTAATATAATTGCTTACAAATTAATAAAAAAAAAACCTTGAATTGGTTTGTTACCCTTCAATAAAGAGGTACTACAGCTGTTTCTTAAGGAAAACATGCCTTATCTCATCCTTTACATCTTAAGGAAGACACTACAACACCACTGGCCTTCATTTATAGGGCAGACACTGCAATGCCCAATCTTTTACTATCTGCTGTATTTGTCTGCGGTATACATTTCACAAGAAACCAATCATCTGTTTAACTTTTCGGAATTTCCCTTTGACGTATATCCAAAGAAATATAAAATAATATATATAGAAACTTTTTGTGCTCTCTCTCTCTCTCTCTCTCTCATTGGGATTTACAAGTCGCTTTAAATCATAATTTCTGTATTTAAACAGAAAGTATGAAGGGTAATGTGTCAATGCTGTCTGCTCCCATTCATGCACTTAAAAATCTAAATGGGAGAGTACTTCGCTGAATGCAATTCTTGGAAGTAATTTGTTAAGAGGATTACATTCTGAAATCATTCTGGGGTTAAAGAAAAGAATAAAAAGAGAACTTGATAAAATAAAGAAAGGGAGCAAGATTAAAAACTTCAATTTAGGGAGAGAAATGGGGGACACTATTGAAAGTGAAAGAAAACAAAGTATTAAAATAGATATTTAATAATGAGGGGAAATGAGAGAAAGAAGACTGAAAATGTTTTTTATATATAAGTTGATAATAATGAATCGTTAAGAAACACAATAATGAGAATAAAGTCTAACACAGCAAGGATATTGAAGGGAAAGAATAACTTGTCCAAAGAATCTAGAGAATAAATCTTCGCAAAGAAGCTTAGTAGCCGGTGAAGACCACCAAAATAACATCCCCCAGATTTCTCTGTCTTATTCTTAATCTCGTTCATACCATTTCCGAAAACCTGGTAAATTTTCCCCAGATCTACATCGTTGCTGTTTGTTGAACATCTCCCCTCTCGATAAAAGAAACGCTCGGGAAATATTTCTCCTCAACTGTTGCTGCGAAAGTTTGCATACGAATGCTTGCTTGCGATGCTGATAGGTGTGCTATTCATTCACTTTCTGTTATGGTGACAGACAAGAGTTCACTTTATCGAAAATATTATTTGGTAGTGCTAAGATTGGGGAATAAACTGACAAGTGTTTTTCATCGGGTTTAATAGGAAGAACAGTTTCCTTTATACATTCTTTATAACGCTTCATTTTGTTTTTAAACAAACTGTAATTGATTATCAAGACGTGTGTTTTGTGTAACTAAACGGAGATGAACAAATTGATGGGCAATTAAATTAGCAAAAATATCAGTAAAAGAATAAATAAATTAGATGGCACAGACAGAACGAATCTTATGGTAAAAAATACCGGGGTCACTTAAAAGCATTTATCCCCTCCCCCTCGTCGCCCTCCTTCTCTCTCTCTCTCATATACAAAAACGGTTAAAACATCTGCCTCTCTGTCACTTTGATCCCACCCTGAACATACTATTTACTGTGTGTATTTTTTGGCTCACGGCGTAAATAGGACTTTTAGTTTCATCCTTTCCTTTTTCAGTTTTATTTTTACGAAGAGACACTTTAATAAATCCAATTGTGCTCACTGGAATACTCAAGAACCATGCCAGCGCACATGCACGTGTATACATTTATGCAAACAGATGCGTATTACTTTTCAGGGTTTTTTTTTTTTTTTTTAGCTCGTTCATGTCACAAACAAAACATGTAGAATGAGAATGCTTGCATCTAGTGTAATACTAAACAAAAAATAAAGGAAACAAAGCACATTTCCTTTTTAATAGTAATTTTGACACATTTAAAGAAATCAGCCGTCATTTGAGATTACTCGCTCTCTTCTCATAGGAGCTTTTTAAAAATTCATTTAAAAGGGTGCACAAAGAACAGTGGCATTTTGGTAATGCTGTCAAGTGGTATCTCGGAAGAACAATCTCTTACCGTTCGAAATTTCCCGGCCGCTGCTGATGCTCACTCGAGACGGCGCGTGACGATGATCAAATGATGAGCTCAAGAAACGTTCTCCTCATGTGACTTTGCCGATTTCGAAATGATCCCAAAAAAAATGTATACCTCAGTTTAACCAGACCACTAAGCTGATTAAGAGCTCTCTTAAGGCTGGCCCGAAGGATTAGATTTATTTTACGTGGCTAAGAACCAATTGGTTACCTAGCAACGGGACCTACAGCTTATTGTGGAATCCGAACCACATTATACCGAGAAATGAATTTCTGTCACCAGAAATAAATTCCTCTAATTCTCCATTGGCCGGCCGGAGACGCGAACTCTGGCCTAGCAGAGTGCTAGCATACAACGCTACCGACTTGCCCAACGATGAACTCGAAATGATCCCAGAATAGCAATGAGCTTTTTCCGGAAATTGTATTGAAACGTTTTGTCCTCTGCAGATAAAAACTTGGCTGTGAGAGATAAAGGAAGACCTTGAACCGTAGGAAATCTTCAGTGTTAGTAGCTCCAGCAGTAGCAGCAGTTGCTTTGGACTCAGTGGTTGTAGTGCGACAGATATTAGCAACTGTATTAGTAAAAGTAGAAAGAAAATTCATTTGCCGCCACGTTGCTCATTCCCTAAACGCACAAACACACACACATATGAGTAGGTCTCCTCCTCCTGCGTTGGCCGGGCGCACATTGAGACGCAGGCGACATAGGCAGCGCAGCACAGAGCAGGGCAGAAAACTGCATTTCACTATTTTAAATGTAAGCGCGCACATTGTCAAGCAGGACAGCACAGCGCAGGGGCGGACCTGCTTCGGCCTGCGTCACGCAGTGTTTGAAACGCAGTTTTCTGCGCACATGCGGCACAGGAAGTAACTCGCTCAGTAATCCACCAGATTATTATATGATGTGAAAGTCATATGTCTGATGATTTTGTTAATTTCTGATGAATCTCTCTGAAAGACCTGTGTGCTTCTTATCAACACTGTTTTCCCTGTTATTTTTCCTTTTACAATTATCCATTATAATGACATTACGGAGGCAGTATTACAGGTCAAAAGTAAAGGGAATTGTTCATCAGATGATTTTTTCTCCGTTCCTATATTGCTGAAAGACAGGTGTGAAGGAAAATAAAACCTATCTTAAAAACACAGCCAGTTTTTCTTTACTCCCGATTGGTTTTCTGGGCGTTGCAACCATCAGATGATATGTCACTTTGTATCATGTTATGCACCTTATCAAATTGTTCTCTGCTTAATCTGAAATAATTCTTGAATTTTTCATCACTCAACTCAGATGTTAAACCAAATGCACCATGGGTATTCCTCTTGGCAATGTACTCACTCCTCCACAGTGATCTCTTTCCCCTACAAATGTCATATAATAACAAAGTATTCTCGAATTCATTTTCCGAGTCAGATTCTGAGCTGAGGTTTCTCAGGTAATCATGAGCGGCAGCCATGATCACAGGGCCTGCATAGGACGACAGACTGCTTCCCATTGTGCGCACCACACCTATGCTGACCTGCCCTGCCCTGCCCTGAGTCTGCCCTGCTCTGCACTGCCCTGCGTTTCAATGTGCGCCCGGCTACTCATTTTAATTGGCACTTGAAGGCAGACTTTGCCAGAAATAGAAACAGTTCAAATAAAGCCATTTCATGCGTCATAGATATATATAGTATTGAATATAATTCTTTCTATTTTCTGAAGACACGAGAGAAGTCGTCAGCCGACGGGAAAGAGTGACTGAAGACCGAATGAGGCGTTTGCCTCTTTATTACAGCCTTCTTTCGCGAGAAAAAGAGAATTCCATTATTTAGTATTTGAAACCTTCACCATTCATCAAGTAATTTGTCATAAGAGGAAATAGCTAATATGTCTGTGGGTATAATCTAGTTCTTGTGTTTCTTTATCCCCAACGACATTAAATTGTAATGTGTGTGTTATGAAATCAAGACGGTCATCATCGTTGCAATAACCTCTGGCATTGACTCTGAAGATATGAGTTCGCTTTGAACCTTTGCATTTAGCCGTTCTTGTTTTACCATTTCCGGATTAACATTTGTGCAGAATTCCTGTTGAAATTATTTCAGATGTTGGTTTGAACTCAGACATTTTTATGTTTTTTTTTTTTTTTTTGCTCGTTCACTTTCCATTTCTTTAAGGAAACGTTGCTTTTGGTAATAGTTGCTTTATTCAAATGATCGGTTAATATGCTCATCACATTGGAAAAAGCTCGCCCATTTGAATCTAGCTAACAAATGATACTAATAATTGTTTTGTTCATAACGGACTTCAGTGATGCTACTAAAGCTGATACTTCTAAAGAGAATGTTACTGCCTCACTTTTATTTTCTAGATAATATGGGAATTTTTCTCTTCAGTCTCTCTCTCTCTCTCTACCTCCTCTTAGAGGGGTAGTGCCGTCAGTGCACCTCAGGCGGTGCACTGTAGGCATTACTATGGTCTTTGCAGCGTCTCTTCGTCCAGTAGCTGCAAACTCCTTCATTTTTTTTTTACTGTACCTCTGTTCATGTTTTCTTTCTTCAATCTGACTTTCCACTCTCTCCTAACAATTGTTTCATAGATGTTATTAGTAGGAATTTTGGTGACAGAGAGGGGAGACCATGTGTGCATATAAATAAATAAAAATAAATAAATAAATATATATATATATATATATATATATATATATATATATATATATATATATATATATATATATATATATATATATATATATATATATATATATATATAATCAGTAAGCTACAAACGTCCTTTAATATCCAATTCGCTCTACCTCAGAAATAATATATTTTTCATATATATTACCGAAGGGGAATTTTTTAGTTGATAATAAGTTCGTCGTCCCGTGGGCTCGAACCAGCAAAGGACAAGAACTCAGGACTACTGTACAGTGGACACATTTTAACCCACGCGGCCAGCAAGTGAGGTATAAGTGGATATCGTCTCCCATATACAAATCGCCCATCGAACTCAGGTGTTTGTATTTAGAGACGATATCCACCCACCTCTGTCATGCTAACCGTGCAGTGCGTTTGTCGCACGCAGCCATATTATGACTTTTTATCACATCACCGTGATTCATATACATGGTAGCAGGGGGGTTTTAAGAGGGAAGCTCATTGTCTTACCCAGCGTGGGCATTTTCTGTAAGCCAGGAAAGCATGCGTTCTCTGTCTCTATGAGTGAAAACAACTGCGTTCCGCCATATTGGCGCCAGCTATACGCTAACGGAAAATAAAGTTCGCTGAATAAGTTAGCTAGATAGGAGCTGAATCGGAGGGAGGAATGTATATCCTTAACAGGTCCCCTCTTAAAAAAGGCCCTTCACACCCTTTCAGGTGTGAGGGTCTCAGCTAATTCCTCCCGACTGGCCCGGGACCCTACATAAGGTGGATTGTGGCTCTGCACATCTAAAGGAACCTACCTAACTGCTAAGAGGGGTTCTGAATTGGCTAATTTACAGGCCTAACCTACCTAAGGGTGTGGATACGTCTACTAACTGGCAAGGATGACGGGATAAAACTATGCCTAGGCAAATGCACACCGTAAATACTTAACCTAACCTAACCTACTATTCCCACGACTCGGGCACTGCACGAACTTGTACTAAAGAATGGCACGCACGGAGTTATGATCGGCACTACGCTTTACGATTGACACACAACAAATTGAAACTTGCCTAACCTGAAGGGTAATTCACAATGCATGGTTAAGTAATATATCAGTTTGAGTCTAGAGTGGGTTGGAATGAGGTTAGTTGGAAAAGGGTTAGTATTACAAAGGCCTAGGTGGTTAATGGTTAATGCTATAGGCTCAGAGGTCACAAAGGCTACCCTCTCTGGGCAGGTGCCAGGATCGCTCTGAGATGGAAGTGGCACTGTGCCAACGGGCACGAGTGCCAAGAGAGCTCATGGCTCTGACTCAATGAGTAAATTTCTTCCACCCCTTCTTCTTCTTCGGGGGCCTCCAGGGTCTGGCTAGGCCATTCCTAGGGGGCGAGGAGGGTACTGACTCTGAAGAACGGCCAGGAGTGCCGTCAGGAGCAGGATCAGGGACAGCCTCAAGGGCTACGGTCAGGCCTCCTACTTCGGCTGCTGCGACAACCGTCATGGGAAGGGAACCAGCGTCTGCGTCCTGGCCGGACAGTTCCTGGTTGACCAGAAAAGAAGTAACGTCCAGGCCTGCTGGAGGGTCCTCCTCAGCAGGTGGAGGAGTGTGGGAAGAAGAAACATCCGGGGTCGGAGAATCTCACTGTGCGATGAGCACAGTGGTGAAATTTGGGGGATCTCCCGTAGGAGGATCCAAATCACGTTCGGGGCCCGGCACTGGCACTGACTCAGGGCCAGGCTCGGGAAGTGCGCTTGGCAGGGAGCATCCCACCGAGATGGATGGAGCTAGGCACTGACCAGTGCGGGCAAGGGGCACTGGCAGTGAAGTAATGTCAGACAAAGCTGAAGGGGGACCCGGGTGATCGAGACCCCTCGGAGTCCCTGGCATGAGGTTGGACAGTGATTCCTGTCTTAATGGGAGGACTGGGCCTCTTAGTTTCGTGGAGTTGGCTGCTGCTGCTAGCCTACTGGGGCACTTTGCCCATCTCTCCGAGTGACCCCTTACGTTGCAGGGCCTGCAGCAGTAATTAGTTCGGTCCCTTTGGAATGAGGGAGTGATTCTTGGGTGGCCGTCCAGTCGTAAGACCCGCGGACTAGGCCCAAAATGTGGTTGATTAGTATTGGTGGACGGGGGCACAGCTGTCACAGGGGCTGTGTCCCTATCTGAAGGTGTGGTGCTGGAGGTGCTGGGGGTGGGACATCCCCAGAGGATGTCTCGACCAAGCAGGAACTCCACTCCGTGCCGAATACACTTGACAACGCCAAGACGATGCACCTTATTGCTCCAAGGGGTAATCACCCTGAGCTCAACTGTGGGGACGGTCAGGGACTGTTCGTCCACCCAGGTCACGGTCCACTTTGTGTGCTCCTCTACTGTGGCACTGGCGGGCACCTGAGCCCGATCAATCAGACTAATGTCCGAGCCAGTGTCGGCAGTAGTTGGTATGTGCACTGGTGGGCTGGAACCGTCCAGAGAAGCCACTGAGACGGTCTGTGTCCAGACCCTCTCAGGGTGAGTTCTCTCCGGCGGCTCAGCTAAGGAGGCGGTGGCACTGATCAGGTTCACGTGCCTGGGTGTGACCACATGTTTTGGGCAAGCAGGATACCCAGCAGAAGAGTGTCCTGCAGCTCCACAGTCTCGGCAGGGACCCCGGTGATATGTTGATCTCCCGGCAGTGACGGTATGCTGGGAAGCCGGCGTTGAATTTGGCGGAGAGGACGACTGACGGTTGCTGGTAGGTTGCCGAGAGTTGTTGCCCTGCTGATTGCCATCCTCATAACGGCAGTCTGCTTCGGCATGGCCATACCTTTTACACATGGGACAGGGAGGTTTGTTAGGCGGGCCGTTCCGTGAGCGATTGACGCTTGAGAGGTGTCCGGGTGGCACTATTTTGCGATGCAAGGTGCCATGGGAAGGATTGTATGTCTCCCAGGCATCAGCTAAGCGGCAGGCTTCCTTGAGGGTGGCTGGCTGCTTATCACTAAGATACACAGCCAGAGGCCCGGGCACACACTGGAAGAGGTCCTCCAGCATGGTCCGGTTGAACACATCCTCGAAGGTGTTGCAGTGCAGGGATTTGAACCAGCGGGTCCCAGCCTGAGTCTTGTGACAGGCCCATTTGGTCCAAGACCAGCCTGCGTCCTTGGCCATACCTCGGAATCGTTGTCTCCACCTCTCAGGAGTAATCTCATATGCCCTAGCAATGGCCTCACGGATGGCATCCATGTCTCCTCGTTGATCTCTGTCCAGGGCTCGGTGAGCCGCTTTAGCCTTCCCATCTAAGTGCTTGGTAAGCAGTAGGGCCCTCTCAGGCAGGCTGACGTCATAGGTCTCGAAGAGGAATTCGATCTCTTCGAGCCATTGTTCTGGCTCATCTTTGGTCCATTTGCCAACGAGGTCATTGACTGTCGCAAGGGAGGTATTTGGTGCAAATGGGGTGAGGCTGGAGGCTTGTTGCACTGCTAAAGCTTCTGCACTTTCTTTCTTAGCTCTCTCTAACTCGATCTCCTTGTCTAAGAGCGCTAGTTCCTGCTGTCGTCGTCTTTCTTCCCTTTCTTCTTCTTGCTGTCTTCTCTGCTCTTCTCTTTCTGCTTCTTGCTGCCTTCTCGTTCTTCTCTTTCTTCTTCTTCTCTCTGCTGCTCGGCTTCGTGCTGTCTTCTCTGCTCTTCTCTTTTGGCTTCTTGCTGCCTTTGTTCTTCTTCATACTTCCTCTTCTCAGCGATCTGTTCCTTTACAAACCTTTGAAGGGCCTGGCCGGAAAGACCGTCCTCCTTCCCTATATTCCGGAAATATTGGTGCTCCTCGGTTGACATGTTGCTGATGGGAAGGGGTGCTGAGTGAGGTACGTGGGTGTTCCCGAAGGAAAAGGTTTGTGACGATGAGGAAGTGTCCTTAGACTAGTGGCACTTCAATGAGTGGCACCTTTGAATGAGGTGGCACTGTGGAGGAGTGTGCCTTGCGAGGGTCACACTAGAGGGAAAGCGTTCCTGAAGGAAGTCTGAGTCCTTATGGGCGGATACGCTGGTAAATGGAGTGCTCCTGAAGGCTCTATATGGGCCTTATGGGCGGATGCACTGTTAATGAGGTGTTCCTGAAGGAGCTGCGGTCCTTATGGGAGGAACACCAGTTGTATGGCACTCTGTTTCTTCAACACAGGTGCAATGACGTGTGAGAGGTTGCTTTGGTTGGGTGGCACTGTTGTGCCGGTGCGCTCCGTGGAGCAATGCAAAATGTCAGTGCATGAATTGGCACTGAAGGTGAGGTACTCTGCCGGAGCAGAAGGTAAATAGGGAGTAGAAAGGTAAGGAGAGACTCAAACAGAATGGAAGAGATAGGAAAGTGAAAGGAGAAAGATAAGTGCTTCAGTGATTGGGTGCTTAGCAGTGCCGCAGATTAGTGGCACTGAGAGAAATGGAACTGGATGTGACACGAGTGATTAGCTAGTTATGAGAACTAGTGGGCGCTGCCTGACATGAGGACAGGGGGCTACGAGGTAGGCACTCAATGTGCAATGGTTTAGCACAATGGTGCACAACCGGCAAGCCTGCATAAGCATGCGGCCCCAGTGAAGCACATGGCACTCAAGTTATCATAGAAAACACAATATATCACTTGAAGATGAACATAGAAAAATTTCAAGAAATATGGACAGATAAATATTTCTTTGAAAAACAGTGGAAAAAAAATCATTTGCTGTGATATGCCAGAATAGTGTGGCCGTTTGTATGGAATACAATTTGCAAAGGCATTATCTGACAAAGCACAAGCCTTATGAAAAATTTGTTGGTGAACTAAGAAAAGCAGAAAATTAAATCACTAATGCAAGGTTTTCATGTGCAGAAAAATATGTTTATTCAGAAAAATAAAGAGGCACAGGACGTAACAGAAGTGAGTTATGAAATTGCAAACCTGATTGCTAAACATTCCAAGGCATTTTCAGAGGGGGGGATTTCATTAAAAGTGTATTCTACTTGCTGCTCAAAAACTTTCACCAGATGTTTTGAAAAAGTTTGAGAATATCAGTTTGAATCGTATGACAGTGCAACGTCGTATTGTTGATTTGTCGGGTGATATAGTAGACCAGTTGAAGGAGAAAAGGTACAATTTGTGTACTTCTTTGATGAATCTACTGATGTTACATCTACGGCTCAGCTACTTGTATTTGTACGTGGTGTGACAGAGGACTTTTCTAATCATGTGCTCAGTTCATTGAAGGGGCAGACAACTGGTAGTGATTTACTTAATGGACTTTTAGAACAAATTTCAGTAATTGAGTTAGATTTGGACAAGTTAGTAGAATATCAACTGATGGGGCTCCTGCAATGATAGGCAACAGAATGGATTGGTGCAGCTATTGATTAAACACCTTGAGAGCGAAAATATGAACTGAAACAATTTCATTGCATAATACATCAACAAAATTTGTGTGGAAAAAACTGGACTTTGATCATGTAATGAAAGTTGGTTTCTAGTCAATTTTATCAAGTCACGCTCAGCTTTGCATCACCGGCAATTCAAGCAATTTCTTGATGAAATTGAAGCAGAATATGAAAGTAATGGTTAAGCAGGCTGAAAAGATTTATCAGTCTTCTGGATGAAATTGAGATATTTCTTAATGAAAAGAATAAGATGGTACCAGAACTTACAAATGCTGACTGGCTTTGTGATTTGTCATTTCTTGTAGATCTCACAAGTCATTTAAATAACTTGAATCATAAACTTCAGGAATAACCAACTTATTTCTCAGCTAGCCAATTATGTGACAGCTTTCAGACAAAAACTAAAATTGTTTCAGTTACAGATAGTTAAAGGAGAGTTAGGACAACCCAAATTACAAACTTATGTGTGAGAAACACAAAGTATGCAATAGACATGAATATTATGCAGCAAAAATTAGGAAAACTTTTGGAGGCCTTTGAGAGCCGATTTGAGGACCTAAAGAAAGAAGTCAATGATTTGAAGTTGTTCAGCAACCCTTTTCTGTATCTCCTGATGAAGTAAATTCGAAGCACAAATCGAACTGATTGATCTTCAGAATAATGACAACCTTCGTACCAAGTATAATGAAGGGGACTTGCTCAACTGCAAAAGATCAAATTCTTTATTTGAGAAACAATTAGCTTTATGCAAGAGATATGTGAACAAACATTTAGTCTGCTCAACCAGACCAAGTCAAATATTCGTAGCAGGCTAAGTGATCAAAACCTGCACTCTGTTTTAAGACTGGCAACCACAAATTTCCATCCTAACATAAAAAACTTGTACATGAATCTCAGTGTCAAAAATCTCATTAAAACAAAACAGGTGAGCAACTGTGTTTTTTTATCTTTAAACATTCTACAAACTATTTATCATTTCATGTAAAATCTAGTCTAGTGGCCCTCGACTAGATATATGTTTGATGATGTGGCCCGAGTAGCTCAAAAGGTTGTGCACCCCTGGAACTTTAGCACTTGCAACACGCAAGTCTGAGATAAAGGATTCCCACTCCCGCACATCAGTTGGAACACGTAACAAGATATACGATCTATATGCACTTTATATTGCACGCTAAATGGTATGGGTTGAAGCACTTGGAAAGAAAAGGTGGGTTTGCTTGATTAATCCGCTAAGCACAAGCGGGCAGAAATTTCGCACTGAGTATATAATAAAGTTTTAAATGGGTTAGAAATGTGAAATTTCAGGTTATTATTAATCTCATTCTTTGTATCTGCCTTTTTATTTTATTAGTTGATCCCCAAATATAATATAAATTATGTTTGTCCCGTGAGAAAAAAAAAATTGCACTAATACGAGAGGCAAGAGAATGGGAAGAGGGAAAAAATCTCTCTCTTTCTCGGTGAGCGATATGAAATGACACGTATTTGTTATGAAATGATAATCCCTTTTATTTTACGTTTAAGCAAAATCAAATTATTGTTGTGAAAGTACGTTAAGATAAATATATTATGGAATTGCTACTGCTTGTTCTCATAGGAACTTAAAGGTATGGTACGCAAGGGCGTTTCAAATTGGTTCGCACCGTTTCCCGATTTTCGTTAAACACACAGGAAGGAAGTTCGTTCCGTGAACGAACGTTGTGGGAATGGATCTGCGCGGGGAACAGCTGATCGCGAATTCTTGCTCGCTGTGCGACAATGGACGAAGTTGGATTTGGAAGGATGGCGAAAAAAACACAACAAAATGCACTTTTTGCTACATGCGGGTTTTAAAATGAAATGAATTATTACTCTTTGAATATCAACACTGTCTTTACTTTACGTTAAAACAAATATGCAAAATAAACGCTGGGAAATGTTTGTCCAACCCTGAGACAAGTTGACGCATGCGCGATTTGAACACAACTTTGGCCGGCTCGCTGTATAAATGCCAGATATCGCTATACGGATTCCCGTAAACTAATCGTTATTTCAAAATTTATCACTAACCAAGAAATGTACACTTTCTTTGCCGTAACTTATTCTGAAATAGACTCCTAGGTACTGGTCCTAGCTCACACATGCAGAATTCCTTAGCTACCACTTCCTAAATCCTATATATTCGTCTGCTACAACCGACACTTTTCCTACACTCTAGAGATTCTGCGGGGCCAACATTTTGCGCCTTCCTCTCTGTTTCGCTAATATAAGAGCCCAATTGCGTTCCCTTGTTATGAACGCTTTTAATGCTACGAGAATCGTTGCGTTTTTAAACAGAAGTATTAATATGACTTATTTCCTTAATATTAGGACATGCACACACACTGTTTTATATATATAAAAAAAAACGTCGGCACGACCGCTTCCTTTGCTCCTTTAAAATGAAATGATTCCCGTGAATGAAATAATCGATTTGATATATTCCTGGCTTTTTTTTTTTTTTAGTTTAGCTTTATAGCAAAGCTAATTTAGCTATTTTGACTATATCCTGGCATTTGGTCGTCACTGTTACAGACTGGACTGGCTTTGATGAGAATTTACACACAAAATTATAACTGATGCTGACACGAGACCAAGGGAGTCCAGTTGTAAACAAAAAAGGGAGTTAATGAAGACTTACCTCAGAATTTTCCTGGAGTTATAATTTAAGGTGGAAGGTCGCCATATTGGAATTTAGAATTCTTTGCCAATTTACAGTGGTTTATTTATAGAAACTTAGCAAATTAAGATTAGCCGTTTAACATTTAGACAATATACAACATCACTGAGGGGCAGATTCAAAACAGGGCACAGTAACAATAATGACATGGATTGGCAACAAGCAATTGGATAAAATTTGGCCAATCTGCAATAATCAGTTCAATGAGAATAATTGCATTCAGTCTGCCCTGATTACGTGAATTATTAATGTCTATGATGGTGTTCCAGGATGGAAGAATACTTCATAAAAATGTTGGCCACAACGGGAACTTCTCTGAACTACGACCAGGTATAATTTCAATTTGGGTGGCAGGCGAGGTATCGAAGCAGGATTGCGACCGCGCCACGTGTATCTCGCCTCGTGGAAGAGACGTTGCGTTAGCCCTTCTCAGACTAAGGGAAATGGAATCTTCCTACAGAAGATTACGGGAATCACGTTCTTAAATACAAAACATAACGTATCTTAGAAGGTGCTTTTTGAGGAAAGCCCATAAGTGTGATCTGCGGACTGGAGCTGCGTGCGCGTTAACGATGAACACAAAATTATACATGCCCAAAGTTAACTACGGCGTTTAACACTCAACTTAAATAACTGAAATAGCCCTTGAATTGCACTGGTGGAGGGATAAATGATTGTTTATCGGGATCGTTACTCGAATTCAACGTACGTGATTAGCAAAGCAGGGGATACAGGCAAGATTTGGACAAAGGGGAAGATTGTTTCGTGGAGGAAGAGGTTAAAAGTTTACAGAAATGGAAATTAAGGAGTAAGTATAAGGGACAGGGCTGGCTAATTGACTACTAGCAAACACAGAAACCTCTCATAATTGTTACAGGCGCCCACAATATGACTGGCCGTCCATCAACGATCGCCACACCAGCGGAGCAGAGAAATATCGCACGTCCGGTGCAGAAGATGTCTGGTCGAAGAATCTTTCTGTTTTCCCCAACATGGCTTGGTGTGGGGGAAGGGGGGCAGCTGTACCTGCAAGCATGTCAAAAGGCCAGCAAAATCACAGAGGAAAGGAGACCTTAGAACTAAGGCCTTACAGACTAAAATCCTACCGCATCCCCTAAGCTCGATATGCCTATTGGGCTCTCTGAACACTAATTGCTCCCCGCATCGTACGATCTTTAAGGGGGGAAAATCTAGGTGTGTTCTGGTAGCAGGGGGGTTTTAAGAGGGAGGCTCATTGTCTTACCCAATGTGGGCATTTTCTGTAGGCCGGGAAAGCATGCATTCTCTGTCCCTATGAGTGAAAACAACTGCGTTCCGCCATATTGGCGCCAGCTATGCGCTAACGGAAAATAAAGTTCGCTGAATAAGTTAGCTAGATAGGAGCTGAATCGGAGGGAGGAATGTATATCCTTAACAATATATATATATATATATATATATATATATATACATATATAAATTTTTTTATGTATTTCCCTGGGTTTATGGTATCTTACAGGCCGGCAACAGAAACTTTATTTAATTGGCCTTGGAGTTCTGACTTGTGTAAAGGGAAATTGTAAAAAAAATAAGAAAAAGGGGAGAATTGAGGAGCTGAAGGTTCTACTTCATAAGGAAATGTTACGTAAACACTTAGGATAAATTAAAGAATTATATTTACAAAAACAAGCATTTGAAGGGAAAATGGATAAGTAATTGATAAAGGGCTTGCAACGCCTGAAGATTCTTCTACTGGAGTCTTGACTAAAGGCAAGGCACAATCCAAGGCAAGTCCACTGTGAACAGGTCCCTCTGCAAGAGAGATTTACAAATTACACGCCAGTCAAGGAACAATATAACACCGAATATGACTCGACTTTTCACACAGGACATTGGAAATGGCACTGGATAAACTGGCACAAGGACAGAAGTGAAATGCTGGTACTCCAAACTTTCTAAAGGGCAAACTGTCGAGACTGAAAAGTCTTCACTTGCACTTTACCTTAGGGGAAGCTGGTCTCTGATGAAGAAGGACGAGGGACGATCACCAACGATGCACACTGTCCCTCGAGAATGACTGGAGCCGGACGGGGAAAATGAATGGTCTCTCAGCAAAGGTACCACTCGCCGACGTGTACTCGTATGGCTGTCCCCCTACGACTGTTACTGCATGGCTTCTGTTCCCAAAACTAACTAACTGCTTAACTGCTTCTCTTCCTTTTAAGGCACGCGGCCAGGGGTAGGAGCCGTGTGCAAACGATTCGTTACTGGCCAGGTGTTCAGCGATTCGGTGGCCTCTTCCCAGATTTCCTGTGGAGGTAAGACAATTCAGGCAGCATAATTTGCCTTTAGAAAGGCCGTTTTAAGAAGCTTAGTTGGGCTAAGCTTATTAAGGGAGTGGCATTAAATCTCCTCTCCTTGCCCTTTTTATCCGTGTCATCTCAATATCTGTTCCAGGTAAAAGAAGAACAGATTGGAATGTTGATAACCGTGGTCTGTTTTCTAGGTCAAATGTGATCGGCCATGCGGTTGTCAATAAACAAACGGTAAATTAGGTGGGGAGGGGGGAGGTGCGCTGTGCATGACTTCTTGTAGATTATAATAGCTCCCCACGGAAGATAACAAAAGAGCAGTTATTTGGGCTTGTATGTTGATGTCCAAGAAGTCGGCACAGCTGGTTCACTTTACTCTTCTCCCAACAAGAAATGGATAAGCTTTTACTTTACTGTATCCCCACGCAAAAATGAAAAATACTTTCAACACATTAAGATTAAATTACTTTAACATGGCCCATTAATTTCTTCAAATTTACGATATATGTTACTTTAAGATTATGGGGACAAGATAATTTTGAGGCAGGAGACAAAATTTAAGAATTAATTTACATATAAGTTCCTTAATTCTAAATCAATAAGGCATGCGGTTAGTACAGTATGCCTTGAAGAGGCTGTGTAAATGATAAAAAAGCATTTATTTTTGTAAATGACATCCCCTTTACGTGATATTGTAATGACGATGCATAATTCGCCAACTCGACAGCTGACGGCTGACCCTCACACTGGAAGTATTCTGACAGTGGTGGGCGAGCGAGACTATTCGCGAGTGTTAATTCGCTGGCTTTAAACCACTCTAATTTTATGCGTCCAATGCCCACAACTTGAGTACAGGCTATAAATAGATACTTGCTCAATGTTATGACGGGACGAGCAGACAAAAGATGAGGGGTCTGGGACAAAACAGAATTCTTAGAAGGAAAGAGAAAAAAAAATAACAAAACGAAAATTTTAACAGGATGTTACGAATGAAAACGGGACCGCATACGAAAGGCGGAACGCGTCTCTTGGATTTTATGAAGGGGGCATTTAAAATCACAAGGGCAGGAGTCTATGACTCGCGATTCATTAAAAGAGAAAGGTACACAAATAACTAAAAGAGTAAATGATGTTGGCAGAAAAACCAAGGGTAATAGAGTGAGGTATTTATTGTGTTATGCGGGAATTTATCATCCATTGACTATAAATTATAGCCCGGACTATTTCTCAGCCCAAGGGCTGGAAAAGGGAACCCAATGGGCATGCCTCCTTCAGGAAGAGCTGACATGCATGCCCTGTGCCAAGGTAGGGGCGCTAGGGCGTGCCACTTCCCACTCTGTTATTCTCAATGATTTATACATTTTGAGGGGAATGGTATCCCGTATTTAATTGCCTCTTGGGGTGATAATTTAGGGAAAAGATTAATAGAGAATGAGAAGGGATAGAAGTTCCAGAGGAATGGAAGAAGATAGTAGGGGCCTTGACATCCTCTTCTGGATTAGAGGTGCCAAGACCTTCGAAAGATGAAATGGTGGCACAGGTGCCAGGGGAAATCTAGAGCTCTTTGTAAACTACCCGGAAATTCCCACCCCCGTGGTAATTCCGCCACGAAACTTTCCTAATGGGACGGTCGTCCTCAGCTGGGGAAGCGGAGGGCCCGAGACCGGATGGCGGCGTGGAGTGCCACCTGGGCCAGCTGCTGTGACAGCTGACGCAGGAGTTTTCCTCGCTAGTTCTACCAAGACCCAGCGCAGCTCTTTGAGTTCATTGGCCAAGTGAAATATGGCAGAATCCGGACTTGCAAAGGGTATCTGCGGCGAGCGGTGACAAAGCAGTAATGGTCGGCGGGGGCGTGGACGACTCGCAGGTATCAATGACCAGCTCAGGCATGGGTTGCGAGGCTGCACCTTTAGGCGAACTTCCGCTGTCGTCGAGAGGAACCGCCCCTCTTACCGATGCTGGTAGCGGTGCCAGGCCGGAAGAAGAGAGGGGGTCCTGAGTTGGATCCCTTGAATGGAGATCGGGGTTGTGCTCTGGCGCTGGCACTAAGGCAGAGTCAGGCACTATCAGAGGTTTCCTGTGCTCGATGGTCAGAGTGGACGGAGCTTGGCACTGCTCGGTGCGTGCAAGTGGCACTGGCAGGAATTTGGCATCTCCAGGAGGGAGATCTGATTGGTGCCCTGGCACTGGCACTGAGGCAGGGCCGGGCACTGGAATTGGATCGGGAACCGATCAAGGGGGCCACTGTACATTGTACTCAGGTGGCAATGGTAGGGACTGCACGTCCTCCTGGTACCCAGGGGGCGCCAGTCTTGACTGAGGGAGAAGCGGGGGAGGATTACTCGCGCCCAAGGAATGAGTTGGGGAATGTGGACACCTAGATTGTCGTGATTTCTGTGGGGACTGAAAGTCCTGCCCCAGGATGACGTCATAGCCTCCGGGGAGATGGCTTGCTACTGCAAGATTGCAAATTTTTGAGTGCTAAGGTCTTGTGACTCTCAATTGGACCATAGGGAATATCATTTTAAATTGATTTACTCCCTCGATCGTGACGAGTTTTTGTCTATTGATGATAGCTCCATAGGGAACTCTGTCCCTTCGTATGAGGGGGATTTGCATGCTAGAGCCATCGAATGCTTTGACTCGGCGTGCGGGGTAGCTGTCTCGGGGAGGGGCCACATATATGGGGCCTTCAGTGGGAGGGCCCAAGGACTTGGAATTCGTGACGGCCAAGGCGACGGCGGGAGTATTAGATTTATTGTTGTTAGGGCATTTTGCCATGAGGGAGAATGGCCATAAACCTGGCACACCGTGCAGAAGGTTTGGCTAAAATCTTTTTGTGCTGCCCCTGTGGAGGGCACAGGTGAGTTATTGGGGGGTTTTCCAGGAGAGAGCGGCGTTGTTTTCTTGCTTCAGCACTGCTCAGTTGAGTGCCCCGTCTTTTTGCAATAATGGCAAGTTAGGGGCTTGCCCAAGTTCCCATTCTTATGGGAATTTGATGCTCTGAGAAGGGACGGGGGATTTATCTTCCGACCCATGGATCCTTCCTGAGGGTGGTGAGTCTCCCACATGTCTGCTATCCGACAACACTCAGTGAGTGTTGCTGGGGCTTTTTCCATTACATGAGTGGCGAGGGCAGGAGGGGTGTAGAGCAGGAAATGCTCAAGTTTGAATTTTTCGAGTACCTCGGCGGTGCTAGTGGCTCCTTCGGACTTGAGCCATTTTGCTAACGCCCGCTCAGAATGGTACACCCAATCGGACCAAGTCTGACCTGCTTCTCTTGGCTGCTCTCTCCAATGTCTCCTCCACCGCTCAGGGGTAATCTCATACGCCTTCGTAACTGCTTGGAGTATGGCTTCCCAGTTTCCCCTATCCTCTGCCGAAAGGGCGTGGTAGGCAACGAATGCCTTCCCTCCCAGGAATTTAGTGAGAACAAGGGAGAGTTCCGCGGGGAAGAGGTTGCAGCACTCCAGGACTCGTTCGGCCCTTTCAAGCCATACTTCAGGTTCGGACTTTGTCCGTTTTGGCATGATTGAGTGAGCCTGGCTGAGGACACTCATTCCCGCCGCAGGAGGGGAAGTGGCATTCTGTCGTTCTAACATCTGGAGCTCATGGGTGCGCTGTCGCTCCCTCTCTTCCCGTTCTTTCTCTCGTTCTTCCCATTCTCTCTCCTCCCGTTTTTCTCAGGCGATTCATTCTTTCTCCTGGGCGATTCTCTCCTTTTCTCGCTCTTGCCGTTCTAACTCTTCTCGTCTCTCTTGGGCAATTCTTTCTCTCTCTCTCTCTCTCTCTCTCTCTTCACGTTCTTTTTCCTTTTCTGCCTCTTGGGCAATTTTTTCTTTCGCTCTCTCCGCCCGTTCTTTCTCTCTCTCCGCCTTGGCATCATCCACTCGCTCTTGAACCCAGTCTCTCAGAGCTTGCCCTGATAGTCCCATGTCCTTTCCAGCAGACATGTAGAATTTGAAGTCCTCATTTTGTTGGGCTTTGGTATTAGCCATCTTGAAATAATGGTTATATGGACTGGACCCTCTAGCGAATCAAGTATGTCTGAGAAGACTCAGGTTGTCTGGAAAGTCTCAATTGCAGCAATCTGAAACACTCAATTGTTCAGACTGCAGGAGAATGGATCTGTCTGATTAAGACAGTTGATCAATAAGTCTGAGGAGACTTTGTTAAAGTTTAATATGTCTAAGACGTGGTTGTTCGTGGGAACGAATTTTGATATGCGTCGTCTCGGAAGACATAACTGGGTTTTATATCACGCTCGGACTTGGACGGCTGTAGCGTGAAATTAAGGCGTTGTTCTAACGAACTAGAATGATCAGTCCTGTAAGGGCTTAGATGTGTGTGAAATACACTAATATAATGTCTCAAAAGGACTTGATTTTGGGTTTCCTGCAGAAATTAGAAATTCTTGCCTCTTGCGACAAAGAATTTTGTAAGTCTCTTAGGACTTGAAATTTAGTTTTTCCGTAGGAATCAGAAATTCTCGACGTAGAATGTTTTAAGGAGTCTCTTAGGACTTGGAATTTGGTTTTCCCGTAAGAATTAGAAATTCTCGCCTTGTGCGACATAGAATTTTTTTGGAGTCTCTTACGACTTGGAATTTGATTGAGAAATTCTCGCCTCGTGCGACGTAGAATTTTATTTGGTTTGCCCGTAGGACTTGGAAATACGACTTAGAAATTGCTAACGGGATAAAACCCTAAAAAAAAATTTTGCTGAGAGAAAAAGAGGGTACAAATGTGGGTGGGGGTGGGGTGAAAGGTTGTCTGACAATCACCGGGGTTATTTTTAGATTCTGTGTGAATGAACCTGCCTATTTATAGACTGTCTGTGACTCCGGGGAATTTCCCAGGATAAGAGGATAACAGTAAAAATGACCTAGTAATTTTCCCTAGAAGCGGAGTTCAAATTTCGCTTTCCTAACACCTAATTCAAGTTTTAACTAAACTGAGAGAAGTATATCAGTAATGCAAGCTGACTTCGTCTTGTCCCATGTGGGAATTTATTCGCGCCTAAATCATTCGCTAATCTGAAATGTGAAGTAAAATTTATCATGGAGGAATTTCGTACTATTCCTCAAAGCAAAAAATATGGCAAAGATTTTAACACAGAGGAATTTCGCACTATTCCTCGAAGCAATGAATGGTTATCACTGGTTATTACCTAACTACCTATCCTGAAAGGCATGCATTAATGAATCTAATATGGCGGTTCTCTTCCCTCAGTGAATACATGCGTCCCTATTCCTAATTTCCAGGAACAGTCACGATTGTAAAAAAAAAATTTTGCTAAGATAAACACACATTACTTATGTGGAACTATCTTGGCCTGTGATCTTGGTAACAGGTTCGAAATTTGTCTCGCACCCAGCTTAGCTTTGCTAATTGCTGATTTGGTGAGTTGCAAATACAATGAAGCAACTATAGAGGGGAAAATGCAACTGCTAAATGAGATCTAAGGACAGGTCGCCATTTTTACATATTTCACTGGGTTTATGGTATTTTACAGGCCGGCAACGGAAACTTTATTTAATTGGCCTTGGAGTTCTGACTTGCGTAAAGGGAAATCATAAAAAAAATAAGAAATAGGAGAGAACTGAGGAGATGAAGGCTCTACTTCATAAGGAAATGTTACGTAAATACTTGGGATAAATTGGAGAATTATATTTACAAAAGCAAGTATTTGAAGGGAAAACAGATAAGTAAATTGATAAAGGGCTTGCAATGCCTGAAGATCCTTCTACTGGAGTCTTGACTAAAGGCAAGGCACAATCCAAGGTGAGTCCACTGCAAATAGGTCCCTCTACAAGAGAGATTTACACATTACATGCCAGTAAAGGAACAATATAACACCGAATATGACTCGAGTTTGCACTAAGGGTGCCAAAGGACTAGAGGAATGAATGACCACTTTACACTCAAACATAGGACATTGGAAATGGCACTGGATAAACTGGCACAAGGACAGAAGTGAAATGCTGGTACTCCAAACTTCCTAAAGGGCAAACTGTCGTGACTGAAAAGTCTTCACTCACACTTTACCTTAGATGAAGTGGGTCTCTGACGAAGAAGGACGAGGGCCGATCACCGACGATGCACGCTGTACCTCAAGGATGTCTGGAGTTGGACGGGGAAAAGAATGATCTCTCAGCATGGTTACTGCTCGCCCGCGTGTATGGCTGTCCCCCTACGACTGTTACTGCATGGCTTCTGCTCCCACAACTAACTAATTACTTAACTGCTTCTCTTCCTCTTAAGGCACACGGCCAGGGGTAGGAGCCATGTGCAAACGATTCGTCACTGGCCAGGTGTTCAGCGATTCGGTGCCATCTTCCCAGGTTTCCTGCTGAGGTAAGACAATTCAGGCAGCTTAATTTGCCTTTAGAAAGGCCGTATTAAGAAGCTTAGTTGGGCTAAGCTTATTAAGGGAGTGGCATTAAGTCTCCTCTCCTTGCCCTTTTTATCCGTGTCATCTCAATATCTGTTCCAGGTAAAAGAAGGACAGATCAGAATGTTGATAACCGTGCTCTGATTTCTAGGTCAAATACGATCGGCCATGCAGTTGTCAGTAAACAAAGGGTAAATTAGGTGGGGGGGAGGTGCGCTGTGCACAACTTCCTGTTATAATTATAATATATATATATATATATATATATATATATATATATATATATATATATATATATATATATATATATATATATATATATATATATATATATATATATATATATATATATATATATATATATATATATATATATATATATATATATATATATATATATATATATATATATAAAATATAATATATATATATATATATATATATATATATATATATATATAAAAACAGAAGTAGGCGACGACCAGTGGCACACATCAGTGCGAAGGTGGACCATGGAAACACTAGTCTCAGCGTAATTCTTTATTTCCAACGTTTTGTAATAAATAACTTTATTATTTCTTCAGGAATCTGTTAAATAATGAATAGAATTACTTAAAAAAATTGTCAAAAAGAATCATCATGTAACAATTCATGAACATAGCCAAACCTTGTACAGTACCAAAATTAGCTTTTAATGCCAAATTTCCATTTTTACATGATTCTTTTCGACAAAGGTTCGCACAAATTATTCATAAACATTATGGTGCCGTTAATCTAAAATTAATCCCTAAAAATCCACTAACGATCGGTTCCTTTTTCAGATACAATGATCAATTAAACCCGATTTTGACCTCTAATGTGTTACATAAGTATAATTGCCCTAAGTGTAACTCTGGGACATATGTCGGATCCACGAGGAGGTTACTGAGGGTCAGAATTGACTCTCATCGGGGATTAAGTTTTCGGACTGGCTGTAGGCTCTCCAGGCCCGAGCATTCAAGCATAAGAAACCATTTAAAAATTTGTAAAACATATATACAGTATATTGATAGAAATGATTTCTGCATCATAGGCCAAACAACTAATGCATGGGAACTGCCTATCCTGGAATCATTATTTATTAAACAACTAGTTCCTCAATTAAATACCCAGACCTCCTCCACTTATCTCTACCTGAGTTAACTTTTTATTTGTGCATTCTGTCTTCTGCCTTCTTGGTATAAGGTTGGTTAGCGGTCTTTGATTTTGCTTTTATGCCTTTTTTTTTTTATCTTGTATTTAACTGTGCTGTATTTTATGAATTTTATTGATTTTATTTTTTAAAGTAATTTTTTCATTATTTAACAGTTTCCCTGATGATGTAACAAAGTTATTTATTACTAAACGTTGTAAATTTTATGAGATTTTATTGATTTTATATATATATGATATATTTTAAAGTAATATTTTATTATTTAACAGTTTATATATGATGTAACAATATATATATATATAAATTTCTGACTCACGTCAGGATCGAACCCAGGTCTCTCAGGTGGAAAGCAAGGGCGTTACCCACTGGGCCATGCTAAAAGATTGGAACCTGAGAGCAACTGCACCCAAGGAATTACCTGGGCAAGCTAACTGCTTGCATACCAGCCTTCCCGACTCAGCAATGACCCAATAGACAACATTTCATTCGAATTATCCCTTCTGAGTGAATAAGATAGAAATCATCAACACACAATCACGTGTGGAACAGAAATAAATTTCTGACTCACGTCGGGATCGAACCCAGGTCTCTCAGGTGGAAAGCAAGGGCGTTACCCACTGGGCCATACAAGTCTAAAAGAAGTTGGAACCTGAGAGCAACTGCACCTACCTGGGCAAGCTAACTGCTTGCATACCAGCGAGTTTTCCCCAACTTCCCGACTCAGCAATGACCCAATAGACAACATTTCATTCGAATTATCCCTTCTGAGTGAATAAGATAGAAATCATCAACACACAATCACGTGTGGAACAGAAATAAATTTCTGACTCACGTCGGTATCGAACCCAGGTCTCTCAGGTGGAAAGCAAGGGCGTTACCCACTGGGCCATACAAGTCTAAAAGAAGTTGGAACCTATAGAGCAACTGCACCCAAGGATATAAGCTAACTGCTTGCATACCAGCGAGTTTTTCCCAACTTCCCGACTCAGCAATGACCCAATAGACAACATTTCATTCGATTATCCCTTCTGGAGTGAATAAGATAGAAATCATCAACACACAAATCACGTGTGGAACAGAAATAAATTTCTGACTCACGTCGGGATCGAACCCAGGTCTCAGGTGGAAAGCAAGGGCGTTACCCACTGGGCCATAAAAGAAGTTGGAACCTGAGAGCAACTGCACCCAAGGAATTACCTGGGCAAGCTAACTGCTTGCATACCAGCGAGTTTTCCCCAACTTCCCGACTCAGCAATGACCCAATAGACAACATTTCATTCGAATTATCCTTTCTGAGTGAATAAGATAGAAATCATCAACACACAATCACGTGTGGAACAGAAATAAATTTCTGACTCACGTCGGGATCGAACCCAGGTCTCTCAGGTGGAAAGCAAGGGCGTTACCCACTGGGCCATACAAGTCTAAAAGAAGTTGGAACCTGAGAGCAACTATAAGGAATTACCTATATATATATATATATATATATATATATATATATATATATATATATATATATATATATATATATATATATATATATATATATATATATATATATATATATATATATATATATATATATATATATATATATATATATATATATATATATATATATATATATTTATCACAGTTTCAAGTGATGGAAGCATTCCTGAACTTGTTTTCTGGGATTATCAGCAACTGCCTCTGTCATGCCCGAGTAAAATTTTTATTCTCTCTCACCTGCAAGATTCTTCTAAGTGTCGACTCCGTCGTCACCGCATCGTTCACGAACCTGCTATTGTTGAAGGGGAATTATCTTAAATTACTGGTATCTCCCAGAAAGGCATAATAGAGACGAGATTGTTGTTTCTTACTTTACCCTTTACCGACCAAGTGTCCCGTACAGGCTCTTAAAATTGGCTACTTTTGGGAACTCGTGGCCACCAAGCTTATGCATGTATGAAATTGACTATCTGGTACCTTATTGTCACACCTCCCAACTCTTCAAATCAACCAATCAGAAGACAGCACTGTCCATGGGGTGGGGCGTGTGTGCTTTTGAATCGACACCAGTCCCCTTAATGATGTGATAGGGTGCAGTCACGCTAAAATTGTTCCGAAGGATCCCCACATCCCGTTGTAATCATGGTAAGTACACAGTTTTTTCATAGGTTGTTGTTGAATGATGTGTCTTCATGCTGAAGTGTTTTCAAGGTGATGTGATAATATTTAGTATTTGAAATCATAGCCGTAATAAGTATATATCCCGCACGGGCTACTTCGGTCCGTAACGGTAAAAGTATGGCGCAACACGCGACGCCTCAAAAAATTTTTTCAGAAGCTAATTGCTTTTACTTTTTTTTGCAGATTAGGAGTGATATGTTTTATGGGCGAAGGAATGCTGCCTTGGAACACAGGGAGGAAGTGCGCACGGCATGGATAGCCCCAGAAGATGCCGAAGATAGTGATGTTGATGTGGAGGTAGACAGTGACTGTGAGGACCCAACATACCAACCTGATGAGGACGAGCTGGCTGACGCGGAATTTCTTCAGCCTACTACTTCACGAGGTTAGTATCATAACAACATCATGTATTTTTTCATTGTTGATGGATTACATATCATTTATACATATCATTTTATTTATTTTACACAGTGCCAACACACTCATACACATGCACACACTCATACACATGCACACACTCATACACATTCACACACTCATACACATGCTCACACTCATACATACATAGATGCACACACTCATACATACACAGATGCACACACTCATACAGATACACATAACTTCATGTGTTTTTGAAACTTTTCATTGTTGATGGATTACATATCATTCTATTTATTATACATATCATTCTAGTTATTATACATAGAGCCAACACACTCACACATGCACACACTCACAGATACACATAACTTCATGTGTTTTTGAAACTTTTCATTGTTGATGGATTACATATCATTCTATTCACTATACAGTGCCTACACACACACATACACACACACACATGCACACACTCATACACACATGCACACACATACACACATGCACACACATACACACACAATAACACACTCATTGTCCACACACACAACACAATCATGATTTATTGTCTGTATTACTAATGTGACTCTTTTCTTATTTCATTTGGCCGTCCTGTCCCTGTTGCAGTGCCACACCCTATGCCAGATGTGGTAGACAGTGCTGCTGATGTACCATCCACCCCTAGCAGGAACAAGAAAGCTCAGCCTCATCAGTGGAAGAAAGAGGACATCAGTAACCAGCCCCTGCCTGATTATGTTCATGAACGCCCTTGTTATTTGAGGGCACCAATGGAGTACTTCCTCCAGTTCTTCACAAATGAACTGGCGGAACACATTGTATATCAAACAAACCTGTATCCCAGGCAGAACGATGTTGGGGGGAACTTCAACATCACGGAGGCTGAACTCAAGGTGTTCATGGGTGCCATCATTTTCATGGGGCTCGTTCCATTGCCCAGTATAGTTGACTACTGGGCTGTCCACACTAGGGTTCCACAGATTGCTGACTGCATGTCCAGGAACCGCTTCAAGGCAATCCAGTCTAACCTCCACTTCAGTGACAACGACTTGGCAGCAGGGTCAAGGGACAGGTTCCTGAAGGTTCATGCAATCTTCAGCAAGGTCACCAGGGAGTTCCTGAAGGTTGCTGAAACTCCTGTACGGTCTATTGACGAGGTCATGGTTGCATACAAGGGGACCACAGCTGGTAACCTTCGCCAGTATGTAGCCAAGAAGCCAGACAAGTGGGGCTACAAACTCTTCTGCAGGTCCATTGTGGATGGATTTGTACATGACATCCTCATGTACCAAGGAGAGTCCACATTTTCAAGTCACCACACCACACTGTCTGAAGAGGAGGAGAAGATGCCAGTCACTTCGAAGTTCGTTGTCGCCTTGGTGAAGACCCTCAAGAACCCCAAGACCACTGCAGTGTATGCCGACAATTACTTCACAAGTTTATCCTTGGCTGAGTACCTGAGGTCCCAGTATCAGTGTCGATACGTGGGCACTGCAAAGAAAATAGGGTTGGCTTCCCACCTCTGATGACTGTGAAGGATATGTCTAAGAAGACAGTAGCCAGGGCACACTTGATTTCGTCTCTTCTGAAGGGATCCTTGTGGCTAGGTGGAAGGACAACAACATTGTGACTGTGCTGTCTACTGATGTCGGTGTGGAGCCTGTTGCTGACATTCAACGGTATAACAGGGAGGAGAAGAAGAAGGTTGGTGTACCCTGTCCAAATGTCATCACCAAGTACAACAGCCGAATGGGTGGCATCGACAAAAGTGACATGCTGACCCACCTCTACAAGACCCCCTTCAAAGCAAAGAGGTACTATATGAGGCTCTTTGCATACATTGTGGACCTCATAATATGTAATGCCTGGCTTCTGTACAAGAGGGACTGTTTGGCATTGCTGTCCAACCCTATGCCCCTCAAGGACTTCCGCCTCTCCATCGCCTTGGCACTGAGGTCTTACAAGGTCAACCCCACCAGAGTCATCAGGGTTTCCCTTACTCAGCGAGATGTCCCTTCACCGAAGAGGGGCCAGCGAGCTGTTGTGCCTGCCGTTGCAGAACGTCAGGATGCCACTAAACTGCATATGCCTTTGTATGTCAAGGCTAGGCAGACCTGTAAGTTTTGTTCCTGTAAGGGCCACATCCACAGGTCCCGGTGGGTGTGTGAGGACTGTAAAGTGGCACTGTGTCTGACTGATGCAAGGAACTGTTTTGCACTCTTCCACAAGGCATAACTTTTGTAAATATTGTATATATTTTGTGTAAGTTTGTATGTTGTGGAAGTCTTGTAAGTTTGTTATTGTCTATTTTTTATGCTACCCTATGTAAGTCTAAGCTGTAAATTATAATTACTAACACATTTCACTGCCAGTATTACTTGTATATTTTTTTATTTTTGTAAAATAAAGTATTCAGCTATCCCAGGGTATCTTTTATACATCAATAGAGGGAAAAAAACAGAAAAAAATTCATAATAAACACAGTAGCAAGTCATATTAATGTCAAACACAATAAATTCATCATGGAAATTGGTAAAAAGGTGAGTATATAAAGAGTGGTATTATCGGGAAAAAGTTTACCGTTATGGTCCGAAGTGTCCCGTGCACGGATGAGCGTGGTCCGTCGGAGCTCGACCGAGGCATACGTCTGGGATACTTCATTGAATGCAATTATTTGCCAAGTTTTGCAAGATTTCAAAAAATGCACAAGAATGATTTGATCTTGTATTTTGATATACTATCACATACTAAGAGGGTTTTTTGAAATTTCCCATAAAACCTAGGGTGGACTTTAAAGGGTTAATGATGAAAGTTAACTAGAAACTTAAGTACAATTTACAGTTACAGTTATGATAACGAAATCACTCTTATTAGACAGTTCAATTCAGTCTGTTTTGGGAACACAAAAGCAAGGAGAGATATAACTCTCTTTGTGGTGGATGTGAACTCGAATGCTGCTCTGCTCTGCTCTTGTTTCTCTGGAACCCCTGGGTTTTCTGGTTATCTGCAACTCCTCCTCCTTCCAGTATCCTATTGGAAGAATTTATCAGTAAGGCCTCCCCTCAAAGAGTGTGATTGGGAAGGACGTTGGTGGGTGTTGTTCAAATCTCTCCTTAGAGGATTTGATTGGAAATGATCTTAGGAGGGGGTGTAAAAGACCCCTCCCTAGGATGTTTGATTGGAGGGTGTTGAAGTACATCACTTTGTCCAGCCCCCAATTCTATGGAATTTCCATGAAAACGCCTCCTATTGAAGGCGGGATTACAGATATGGCTGGCGTTAGCTTTTGACGAGGTGCTGAGTAATCCCTGAGTAAGCTAAATCACGAGGCCACAGTTTCCAGATTTTACGATCGGTTTTATGGCCCTGGGCGCGATATTAATATACTCGCTCACTGTTTTGAGTTCATGGAAGGTGGTTGACATCAATCAGCACTTCTAGTCTCTCTCGATGCAAAATAACCCAGGCTTAATTATTGTTCTCTCTCTCTTTTCTCTCTTTTATTCTTCTTCTTTGTCTCTCTATTATTCTATTTCTCTCTCTCTCTCTCTCTTTCTTTCTATTCTCCCTAACTAATTTTCCTAACACCTCGCTGCATTCACTTGGATCTCTTCGATGTCCTGAAATATTCTTTTCAAGTGGGATTTGATTTTTGGAAAGAGAAAAAAGTCGCAAGGGGTTGGGGGGAGACTTGGGGAAAACTTTGGCTGTTGGACTTGGGGGATGTTGAGCTTGGCTAAAAACTGCTGCGCAAGCTGTACTGAATGGGCAGGTGCGTCTTTATGGTACAATTGCCACTCACCAGACACATGCAATTCTGGCCTTTTCTGACGAATAGCACCCCACAAATGTCGAAGTACATCACAGCAGTGCTCCTCGTTTACTGTCTGACCCGATAATTGCGGGTCTCCCAAAACGTTGGTCACTATCGACATTTTGTCAGCCATATTAAAAATGTCTGAACCACTCATACACTCCTGTGTGGATTATACACTCTCCTCCATACATGCTTTACATCTTTGCTTAGGCAAGCTTTTGGCAAAATTTGATGCAGATTCTCTGCTCAACTTTCTTCATCATAGTCAGTGAGACAACCACACACTACACACGTTCCTTCAAAGCACTGCAGTAAAGAGCGGAAGTGAGCTAGGCCACTAAAAATTTAGTGTGCAGGTATTACTGTGGTGACTATCCCTTTTATCCAGGTATTACTGTGATGACTGTCCCTTTTATCCAGTTATTACTGTCCTTCTATCCCCTTTATCCAGGCATTACTGTGGTGACTGTCCCTTTAATCCAGGTATGACTGTGGTAACTGTCCCTTTTATCCAGGTATTTCTGTGTTGTCTGTCACCTTTAACCAGATTTTACTGTGTTGTCTGTTCCTTTTATCCATGTATTACTGTGGTGACTGCTCCTTTTACCTACGTATAACTGTGGTAACTGTGCTTTTATTCAGATATTACTGTGCTGTCTGTCCCTTCTATCCAGATATTACTGCGGTGACTGTCCCTTTTATCCAGATATTACTGTGGCCACTGTCCCTTTTATCCAGGTATAACTGTGGTAACTGTCCCTTTTATCAAGCTATTACTGTGCTGTCTGTCCCTTCTATCCAGGTATTACTGTGGTGACTGTTCCTTTTATATAGGTATTACTGTGCTGTTTGTCACTTTAAGCAGGTATTACTGTGCTGTTTGTCCCTTTTATCCAGGTATTACTGTGGTGACTGTCCCTTTTATCCAGATATTACTGTGGTGACTGTCCCTTTTATCCAGGTGTTACCGTGCGTCTCACACCTTTAACCAAGTATAACTGTACTGTCTGTCCCCTTTAACCAGGTATTACTGTACTGTCAGTTCCTTTTACCCAGGTATTACTGTGGTGACTGTCCACTTTATCCAGGTGTTACTATGTTGTTTACCCCCCCTTTAACCAGGTATTACTATACTGTCTGTCCCCTTTAACCAGGTATTACTGTACTGTCTGTCCCTTTTATCCAAGTATTACTGTGGTGACTTCCCCCTTTTATCAAAGTATTACGTGGTGATTGTCCCTTTTACCCAGTTATTACTGCACTGTCTTCTGGCTGTCCCTTTTATGCTGGTATTGCTGTGGTGACTTCCTATTATCCAAGTATTACTGTGGTGACTGTAACTTTTATTCAGGCATTACTGTAGTGACTGTCCCTTTTATCCAGGCATCACTATGCTGTTTGTTACCTTTAACCAGGTATTACTGTACTGTCTGTCCCCTTTAACCAGGTATTACTATGCTGTCCGTCCCTTTTTCCAGGCATTACAATAGTGACTGTCCCTTTTACCCAGGTATTACTGTGATGATTGTCCCTTTTACCCAGTTATTACTGTGCTGTCTGTTCCCTTTATCCAGGTATTACTATGGTGATTTGGTGGCTGTCCCTTTTATCCAGGTATTACTGTGGTGACAGTCCCTTTTATCCATGTATAACTGTGGTAACTGTCCCTTTTATCCAGGTATTACTGTGCTGTCTGTCCCCTCTATTCAGGTATTACAGTGGTGCCTGTCCCTTTAATCGTGACTGTCCCTTTTATCTTGGTATTACTGTGGTGACTGTCCATTTTATCCAGGTATTACTGTGGTGACTGTCCCTTTTATCCAGCTATTGCTGTGCTGTCTGTCATCTTTAATCAGGTATTGCTGTGCTGTTTGTCCCTTTTATCCAGGTATTACTGTGGTGACTGTCCCTTTTATCCATATATTACTGTGCTGTCTGTCCCTTTTATCCAGTTATTACTGTGGTGACTGAAAAGCTTTTCAATAATATATTTGTATGGTCTCGATTACATGAGATGAGGTATGATAAACATGTAGAGTTTATTTACCACATAAGTTACGAGGGAATGCAGAAAGGGGATGGGGGATGGGGAAGGGGGCGGGGTACAGGCTTGAAACCTACCCTATTATCTAAGTTTGGTCAAATGATGGCCCTTTTCCAAATTTTGTCTAGGTTGGTCCAGTGGTTCGGATTTCTATAGCACACAAACATACAATTAACATTCAAACATTCACTTCTGTATATATATTATTATAGGTTACAAGAAGTCGC
Source organism: Macrobrachium rosenbergii (assembly GCF_040412425.1). Taxonomy (NCBI): domain Eukaryota; kingdom Metazoa; phylum Arthropoda; class Malacostraca; order Decapoda; family Palaemonidae; genus Macrobrachium; species Macrobrachium rosenbergii. The sequence goes on along the minus strand of NC_089796.1, from coordinate 33,460,645 downwards.
TGCACAGCCGACCCTTAGTTTGCCATTAGTTTAACAAAAGTAGAATTGTCGCTGCATAGCCGATCCCAGTTGACCTAGATATCAACACTAAAAGTTATCAACATTTTGATCTGTCCCCTTCCTTTACCTGAAACAGATATTTAGATGGCACAGTCGAAAAGGTCAAAGATAAGAGGCTGAGTGCCACTCCCTTAAGCAGCTTAGCCCATCTAAGCTGCTTAAAGCAACCATTCTAA
>NC_089796.1:33447909-33455409 GCF_040412425.1 Macrobrachium rosenbergii | reverse complement strand
GTTATGACATTTCTAGAAAACTTTACGTACAAATACAGGGTTTAACTTTACCCTCCTCAATTCTCATCTCTCGTGGAGGAACAGATTCTAAGGGACAGTCCCATGTACGTCTAGAAATCTGCCTCAGTTGACTTGTTGAACTGCTTTGGAATGAGACTTTGATTTGGTAGAGAGAGAGAGAGAGAGAGAGAGAGAGAGAGAGAGAGAGAGAGAGAGAGAGAGAGAGAGAGAGAGAGAGAGAATCATAAATTGAAAAATATAATACATCACCACTTTGGTTAAGCTCAAGCGCACGATTTTGCATTATTTTTAGTTGGCGTTTACAGAGACTATTCATGACTATATATCCTCTTTGTGCATGTAAAAAGCGTAGTTTTATCTACAAACGTCAACACGAGACAAAGTAACAAAGCAAAACAATGACATTTTAAAAGTACGGTAAAAGATAACGACAACAAATGATAAGAACCAAACAAAAGAGAGTAGCAAGCAATGGAACAGCAAAATATTCGTGTGAAATTTCCTGTTGTGGGTTCATCGTCCGTCCAGTGGTTACATGGGTAATGCAGCCGTGACTGTTGTGTTTTATTTTCTTTTGAGCACAATAGAATAACAACAGAAGAACAAAAAGATAGGATAAAAAAATGAGATTAATCCGTGCCAGAAATCCGAATAAAAGCAATGCAAAAGAACAAGAGAACGACGAAATAGCTTTAGAGAAATTAACAAAAGCAAAATGGATAAGAATAACAAACAAAATAACAATAAAAAGAACAGAAAAATCGTAGAGTGTTACGCTGCTAAAATACAATAAACAAATATTAAACATCCTCATCTCATGCAATAGTTGTTAGCGCAAACAAAAGCGAAAACACAAACTACGTAAGAAGCACTCGAGGTCCAACGCAACAAAGAACGCATCCACATACCGGGAATTCTTCTTCTCCAGAGGTTAAATGAATTCTTCTCGCGTCTCCACCCCCGAAATCCAAGACAGCGTGAAGGGTACAGACACCTGGACGCAAATGTCTTTGTAAGTCTGAAAGCCAAAAGGAAAATCTCATTTACTAGCCTTTGAGAAAAAGAGGCGGTTATGATTGAAAAGTCACGCCAGTGGTGTTGTAACATCCCCATTTTGGGTGTCATATATTATAACTACATTCGTTATAACCTCTTACTTGTGGGAGAGGATAAGATGATTGTTAGTATGTGTTCTCTTATTCCATCCCCTTCGCCGATCGCGATTTGTTGGTGATGTATTGGGATGAAGAAAGATGTGCTCCGAGCTGTGCTTTATTGGACAGACATCTTACAGGCGTAGTAGAAGCTATACAAGTATACAAGCATATATTATGATAGAATACAAACATATGAACATCGAAGCTCAATACACAATAAGGAATCATAGCCTACTACATGAGGTAAAACTTGCAGAATAGAAGTCTGTATATAGGATTCCATCCTAAATATAAGAATAACTTGTTGTACTTATACACTGCAATATTGCGCTTTCACGATGTAATACCATCGAACTGAACATGTCCATCGGACGAAGTTTTCCCGCGTTCGTTACATTAGCACCTTGCATGCAGCGTTACATAACGTGTCTTGCACTTACTTATAAGACATACATGACAAGTTGGGACTTTATTAAGCGTCTAGTTGATTCAAAACGAGAAGCACTCTTCAGTTTGTGCGTTACTATAAATAGTAGTCATACTGAGTATTTTAATCATTTGTTGTGAAGTGTTTCCTACCTCATATTCAGATTATTGTGGAAGGAAGTAGGCCCTCTCTTAAGCATATCCCGATAGAGCGGATGGCTGCATTGTGCGATTTAATCTACTATTGAGCCTTCACAATTTTCCTTTAAAGAGAAATGAGTCATAAGGAAAATTGAGAAAACTCAATTTAAGATTATTTCGCACGATGCAGGCATCATTATTATTATTATTATTATTATTATTATTATTATTATTATTATTATTATTATTATTATTATTATTATTATTATTATTATTATTATTATTCAGTATTTAAGTCTGAATAGCATCGAGAATTTAAAAAAAAAACTTTTATATTCTCAACACATTTGGACCACGATGAGAAACAAAAGTTCCGAAGTAACATCAGAGAGAGAGAGAGAGAGAGAGAGAGAGAGAGAGAGAGAGAGCAAAATATACACGAAACTCAGTCACTACGAGACCTAACTTACAGAGAAGGAGAGCAAATACGAGTTGCACAAGTAATTCATTAGGAAACCATTCCAAAATTATGAGGGAGAAAAACCAATATTGGATGCGTAAGTAATTGATAAAAGAAGCTTAACTGAGAGTGAAGGATTCTCTCTAGAAATACGACAAAATGAAAGGGGCGAATTTTCCAGGGACTTATTTGACATCGTTCTTTTCTTCTCCGTGTAGACAAGGGGGAAATGTAGTGAGCAATGTTATTTATTGAAAGATAATATATAACGTGGTTGGTTACGCTCCCCCTATTTTTATATGCTAAATATAAAACAGTAAATTGTTCAAAAAATTATCTGCTATTACCTTAATTTGATTCCAATTAAGTTGAGGATAATGTGCTTAGAAAGTGACCTACGTTTTATCATTGCGATCAAAAGGCAAACAGTTGAGCAGAGATTAAAAATTCATCACCATCTTTGCAATAATCAATAATAAATTTCAGATAAGAGTTTATCCATACCAGCGCCTGAAGATGTCCTATACTGATCTGTAGCTGAATAAAGCTATGAAAACCTTATCCTACTTCATAGATAAATGACTTCGGCTTTTTTTTTTCCTGTAAAAGAAAACTATCGAGATGGCTATTTGTCTGTCCGTCCGCAGTCTTTCTGTCCACCCTCAGACCTTAAAAACTACTGAGGATAGAGGGTTGCAAATTGGCATGTTTGATGATTGGAGGGTGGTGATCAACATAACAATTTGCAGCCTCTAGCCTTAGTAGCTTTTAAGATCTGAGAGCGAACAGAAAAAGTGCGGGCGGACAGACAAATAGCCATCTCAATAGTTTTCTTTTACAGAAAACTAAAAATGGGGGGTGCATAAAAAATAAAACACCTCCCTCATTATCCATCTGACTGCGAGATTCAACAATCAAACTCATGACACTGCAATTCTAATTATAAACCGCTGCCATTAAATTATTCAGGATGTTTGTCTCATCTTTGGTCTAGCTTTATTATAACGTTTCTATTTACTGGTTTTATTTCCTAATACTTAATCCAGAGTCTCAGTAGTTCGTGTTTCTTTTTATGCTTGACGTATCCAGGTTACCCATTCTCTAAGGCTCCTAGACAAAGATACACACGCACTCAATGCACAACACATACACACACACACACACACACACACACACACACACACACACACACACACACATATATATATATATATATATATATATATATATATATATATATATATATATATATATATATATATATATATATATATATATATATATATATATATATATATATATATATATATATATATATATATATATATATATATATATATATATATATATATACTGTATATATGTATGTATGTATAACTGAATCACGAAAATATGGAACGTGATGAATATATAAATAAACATAAAATCCACGAAGGAAAGAGAAAAATTGGAGTGCTACAAGGCCTTTCGACTTTTAGTCCTTTCCTTATATATATATATATATATATATATATATATATATATATATATATATATATATATATATATATATATATATATATATATATATATATATATATACAGTATAATGAGTGTGTATGCTTGATATCCCAGGAACACGTGATGTTTAGATTAAACAAATAATATGCATTGTCTGGTATGACACCAAAATATAATTTCGTATCTGAATTCTAATTAAAGTAATAAATATATTTTTAGTATTAATAAAATATGTGAAAAACCCGACAAGACTCGCCAATCCAAAAAGTCAGAATACAGTTATTTTCACTCTATAATTCAGTCTTCTCGATAGCAACAGGTTGTTAATCTGCATCCGAGTGTAATTACATTTTCGTTCTTCGAACAAATAAATAATATCTTCATTATTCTTAAACCATAGTGCATTATGATGAACAATTTTTCTCAAACTGTGCTCTCAAAATATTCCTGGGGCATATTGCTTAAAACTGACGCATTTTTATTCCTACATGAAAGTGATTATGCAGAGAAATTGAGCCTTTTGAATGATAAGTTATATGATTACTAAAGGAAAATGAAAATCAATAAATAAGTTTTGTGTTATTTAGCCACCTTTACAAAATATATAAGGACTTGGGCAAAAAGAAAGTAAAAAAAAAAAAAAAACATAAAACACACCTTCCCCTAGACCAATGATTAGTTTTCTTGGTTTACTGCATAAAATTTAGAAAAATACCTTGTTGATTTGTTTACCTTTTTTGAACGCAATATTTACGACTCTAATGTACAGAGCAATGTAGTCATTTTAAGTGAATAAATTAATATAAAAAGCAATACTGATTACAGGCTTGTGAGTACCGATGTCGTACCATTATGGACCAAAGTGCGCCATGATAAGATGTCGGAATTTTTATCTGATATCTTATGCAGCAGACAGGCGAATATACGATTCGATAAGATTACCTTATCTGAAGTGAATATACAGTGTATAAAGGAATGAAAATTTGAATTCAGATGAAGCATTACTCTCCAAAATTTTGTATGGACGTGAAAAATCCCATATCTTTAGTTTTAAGCATTCTGAACTTGGAATTTTGTAATTCACGCGATGCAATAGGGTTTGGATATGATATCAACATGCTATGCATTTGTGTGGGAACACAGTAAAGAAATAAATTTTCAAATCTGTGCTCTGCAAATTAAGGGTATCATGTGCGCATAGTCTTGAATATGCTGGTGTTGAAATAGTTGTCAATAAGAATACAGGCAAGAAATTAAAATATTCTGATAATGTATTAGATGATGCAGAACTAGAAATAAAAACGCTTATGATAATAACAAAAGAGAAAAATATAAATAAAAACATGCTATCTCTGCCATATGGTAATAATTTTAAAGAGATTCTCCAATAGCCTATAACCTCCTGAGGTACTGTGATATTAAATAGAATCATACAATGAGAAAGTAGTTGAACTCCTCTACTAACAATAACATTGAATGTGTATGTGAAATCTCTTGTCACATATCTTAAAGACAATTTCAATCATATTATTCGAACTGTAAATTTATGGAAAAATAGTAGAAAAGCATAAAAAATGTATGACATCCACAAGGATACAGTACAATTTTCGTTCATAGTTGTGGAAGCAGTTATGATTCCAGTTTGACAGGTGCCTAAAAGCAAGTTTATTTTGATATGCTGGAAAGAAAATATGATAAACTCCATTTTCATATTACGACGTTGTGGTAATTATATAAATATCATCCCAAGAGTGTGCTACATCCAAAGAATATACAAAACCCTCGGTCGTAAATGAGGTTATGGTTCCTCATTGCCTTGTTGGCTGATATTTTTTCAAACGTCTTCATGTTCATTTATAAAATCATTCTACAAAATATGATGTAAATTTCTACTACTATTTATCAGTCATCTTGAAGATGTCTAAGTAAGTAAGACGAAACCGGTCAGGATTCATAACTTTCATTTCATTTCTTTCTGTGGTACCTTGTACAGTTGCCACAAAGTATTCCTTACACCCTTATGTTTTATGAAAATGGTATGGTAACACCGCAATGAAAAGCCTGTTTGTCTTGTAACGACGGACGTGAATGGTCGAGCTATTGATATGCCAATGCTCATATTTTCTAAACACTGCTGTAGAAAATATGTTCATGATATACGAATAATAGTTCACATTACCAGTGAAATGAGTAGTTGTTAAATAAATAGGAAAAAATATAGTAACATAGTAATAAAAGTAGCAACGGAAAAATCATAATCAGTCCTCATTAATCATACATCGTCAACCTTCGTTACATTCAGGTGTGGCAGGCGTTCGCTGAAGTCCGACTTTAATTCATAGTAGATATTTGGGGTCAATTTCAGATCATGATTATTTGAATGGAAATACGCTTTCGATTTACATAATCCATCAATTAATAAAGTAATGAGATTATAAACCGCAAATTTTAAGACCTATAAATATAATTTCATAAAGGCAATTATGATAGCCATTGACGGGTTAAGATACGGAAGGCTTGGGGAAAAATTAATAGGCAACCGATGCATACAGGAACAAATGTATCCAGTGCATCACTCATATTTTTTTTTTTTTTTTTTTCCGAGCCACGTCTCACCAGAGTAGCCTAGATGGAAATTTTTCTAGGCGGTAACTGAACTCGATTCATCCGAGTAACAACACAACCACTGGTCTTTATATCACTGGTAGATATGGTTGCACACCGATAAATTCAGTACTTAGACATGGTGACAGAGAGAGAGACTGAACTATGGTTGGTTTTATTTTCTGTCAATTTCGTTGGTATTATTAAACAAATCTATATAGACCTTTTATAATACCTTGAAAATTACAACAGCGACTCGATTAGATAAATGTTGTATAACCATGTGATTATATAATAAGATAAGTCCGATATCGTTGTGTCTTCTTCAACACTTATTACAGTACACTACGGTGAGGGTGTGAAACAATTTATTGAAGTCAAACCAACAGTTTCATAGATCTCGTTCAATATTTAAAATTTCCCTCCACATGTGACCTAACAAAACATCAAGAAGAAATAATCAGTCGTATAGTAATTTTTTATGAAAATAAATTCCATGATAATCATTCACAGAACAGTAGACTAAGGTGTGAGTTCATGACAGTGGTAGTTCGAAAATTTATCGGTTGTCAAAAACCCACTTGCCAACGGAAATACCCTAGTGAATGTAATGTTTGTATAAATGAAATAGTTAGCAATTTGACCTTGCAATTAGATGCACGATAGATGGTTGATACATAGAGATAAACAGATTGAGTTGCTTTTAGTAGTCATCAGGTTTAGATTTTTTTTCTTTACATTTAACTAAAATGACTAAATTTTCCCCCTCAGCTGAGCTGGTCCTTGGCCATAATCATTGGCAGAAAATAAAACACAAGCCCTTTATAAATTGTATAATTATGAATTTCATTTATTAAAATCAGCTGGATTCATCGATGAATTTATAGCAAATATCTGAAAACTATGCATTACACATCTGTGATATTCAATGTTTAATCACAATCGTAACTTCGTATTAACCTTTTGTTTTAGGACTCAGGCGATACAGATTGATTGAAGCTATATTTTTTTTTTTTCAAATTTCCATTCTTATAACATTCCTTACATTTGTGGTCAAGGTTTAGTGAAATTACTACGGAAATAATTGTTTTTATATCTATTTATGCAATGTTGAATTGTAAAAAAGAATATATGTAAAACAAGGCCGTATTTGAAACATTAAAATATTTTCCTTCCGCCATTATGTGCAAT
>NC_089796.1:33375409-33442909 GCF_040412425.1 Macrobrachium rosenbergii | reverse complement strand
GCCTCAGATCCTCCAGTGCCAAGGTATGTAGATTTTTCTTTTCTCTCTTCTCCATGGTTTTTAACTTCCATTATTCAAAAAGCTAAAATGCCGCTTGCATCCTTCGGGTAAATACCTTATTCGTTCTTTTTCTTATTTTTATTTTGACATCGGGTCTGTGGTGTTTAAGGACTTTGGGTTGTCAGGCCGCTTGGCCTCTGCACCTGAAAAACGTACCAGAATGAATGATTGTATAATAATGATGATCATCATTCTGGGTCTCCTGGTGCGTCGACAATTATTTTCTCGTTGCACTTTCAGTAATACTCTTGCAGTAATCTGAAGGAATTCCCTTTATATTCCAAATAACCCTCTTGCCAATACACCGATCACTGCCGCTGGCACGTTCCTTTTGTTCTACGTTCCCCAGCAAAAACTGTCAGCCACTGACATTGCGATGTCAGGATGCGTTAGGTAACTTTCGGCGGTCATATGTTTCCTTTAAAATTCTGGAAGCATTGGCACAGACAGAAAGACAGACCAGACAGGCAGGCAGAAACCAGCTGACAAATGGTTCTACAGGTCGAGGTCTTCAAGTGATAGACAAGTGTATTTTCACAAAGAACTTTTCACTCAGTCGGTATACATCACTTACCTCTTTTGTCAGAAGAGGTACGATGTGTTTTAATGGAACGTGTTCAGCCTGCTACGTACCTTGACTAGGATTGAATCAGGGTCCTCTTGCTTGCATGTTGGTGTGCTGATGCTTAAAAGCAGAGAGAGAGAGAGAGAGAGAGAGAGAGAGAGAGAGAGAAGAGAGAGAGAGAGAGAGAGAGAGAGAATTATTATCATTACCACAAAGTAATTTAACCAGACCACGGAGTTAGGTTCAAGGGTCTGTTCTTAAATGGAAGGATCGAATTGCAAAGAAGAAAAGTTCAAGAAACCCAACAGCCAGGTAAGGAAATGGATAAAAAGGAAAAGGTAAAGAGCAATGATGGTGAGCTCGAGTGGAACGGACAGTGAGGAAGAAATTGCACTTTTATGAATAACAATTTCATAATTCTGTCAGAAATTATAAATGTACCCTGCTTAAAGTTTGAGTAAAAATTTGCCTGACTTTTAAAACGTTTGTTCTGGGTGAAAAATCAAATAAAAGGAAAAAGAAAAAATTGTTGTCCATAAAACATGAAGAGGGAAAGGAGCATAAAACATTTTGAAAAACTTAGAATGTGATAAAAATATCGATTTACAAAAGTCTTGACTACATTTCTTTGATAGTATTTCCATATGGGTTTCTCTCTCTCTCTCTCTCTCTCTCTCTCTCTCTCTCTCTCTCTCTCTCTCTCTCTCTCTCTCTCTCTTGTAGGTTAGTGTAGAGGGCGGACGTGTTGGAGGGCTCTCTCGCGTTTTTTTTTTTTTTTACCAAAAACCAAAGGTTATTTTGCCCTTAGTGCGTAAATCTTTCATAGTAGGGCAAGGGTTAATAGTGATTCTATGTAATACCCGGGGTTTAAGTCGGAAAGTGCCGTGTATTGCACTTGTTGATAAATTTCATTCTCCGCCGTTCAATTGCTCCGAAATCTTTCAAGTTACAGTTTCTCGAGGTCTGTTGGCCCTGGGAAATGTTTGAAAAAGTGCTGTGTCTGTCTTAGTGCTTGGCCCTCCCTGTACCGCAAAAATGTGATCTGATTAACTCCAACCATCGCGACAGCTTCTCCGGCACCTAAGGATACCAGTGCTTCACATAGGAACAATTGTGTTTATCCAGTACCAGTCGAACCGCTACGACGTGAAGTTTGCTATATAATTTTTCGTTGCAGCCTTTTCTGAAGAGGGAATTAACGTTGCGTGCATAGCATACAAAGACCTGACACTAGATTCCATTCCCCGGGAGCGATCAACGAAAATCTTTTCCTCTCTCAAGAAAATATCATATATCACAAAATTGCTAAGGACCTGCTCGGTACCTATCTGCCACGTTGACCCTTGCACACTGTCACCAAGGAGGTCTGATGATCTAAGCTTACCTGCAGTGTACAGTATGGTAGCAAAATTCCTTCCAAATGGTAGAGCTACTTTCAGAGAAAACTGTACATAGCGACTATGTCTGGGAAACGATCAACGGAATACAAATAACCAATAGCAAGCCAGCGAGTTCTTTTGAAATGGGTATCAGTTAAATCCTCACAGCCCACCATCACGAGAGAAGAAGGTTGCCCACAGGAGACCTATTGGAGGAGACAGATGAACCCCCAACCCTCTCTCCCTCCCCACTGCCTCCGGAGGAGGATAAGATGTTCTCAGACAAGAATCCCACAACTCGTGAGTCTTCCGATGCTGACTCTCTCCCTACCCCTTATGGTTGATGAAGTTGATGATGAGCACGATGGGCACAGCGGCTAGAAGACACAAGCCAATAGAAAAAAGAAAAGAACCTCTCAACTGCCCAAAGGACCGAACCCCAGTCCTGGCGAGTCACCTCGCTCTAAAACCTGGGAAGAAATGTCACCTTGTTATTCACAATTTGAGCTCGTCAGTAGAGCTAGACGCCATAGTAGAAGGACTCTATTTCTCAGGGCTCCAGCCCTCTTCTCTTCCATGAACTCCCATGCAAAATTAGACATAAAGTGGCTTACAGGATTACCTGCCTATTTCAACACCTCGTCCTAATTTTAAAGTCTGAAGATGTAACCTAATTCAGAAACCTTCACCGCCGCTCCCCAACAGTACTTACTGACACCCCATGCCATCTACCACAAGTGCCAGTCCACCCCCTAATACAAGTGATTGCCCATCCCTTCCTGCTAAACCCCCTCCCCACACAAATGATCAGCTCATTCATTTCCAAGCTTCGTGAATAGCCATGGATTCACCATATATAATTTCATGGAATATTTATGGCCTTAAGCAGAACATACCTCTCCTAAACATCTTCTATAAAATCTTCAAGGCCATCATTGCATCTCAAGGCACCCACCTTTGGCCACATGACCTTGTCATCTGTGATTCAGTGCATGAAGACTTAAGAACCTTCTTGCCCTCATCGTAGCTTTTCGCGCAGAAGGTGGCCTATCTTTTCTGTGGCATTAATCTCTAGAGCATTTAATCAATGAGATGACTCATAGGAATGATGGAGTGCTAGGTCTACAAGTGACAGTAGGAAACTCTAAGATCCTAATTATTAATGTTTTTATACCCTTGGATCATAATAATTTTGATCAATACTTCATGATCCTAGGTGAGTTACATAGAAGTAATCATGATTCTACTGCTGACCATAATTGTATAATTGTGCTATTTGCAATCTGTGGGGATTGGATCTGTGAGCGCTTGCGTGCGCACACACACACACACACACACACCGCACACACACACAAACACATACTTCATTCTATTTGTGTGTGTGTGTTAAGGTCTGTGTGTTTATATATATTATATATATATATATATATATATAAATACCATATATAAATATAATATATATAATATAATATATATATAATATATATAATAATATATATATAATATACATATATATATATGTATCACAGTGTGTTGTGTGTGTGTGTGTGTGTGTGGCACGCGCATGCGTGTGTAATAAAGTGCACAGGAATCTAATCCCAACAGATTACAAACAGCAGAGGTAGGAAGTTTCCACTAGGAACAACCCACCGCTACCAATGCGCAAAGAAATAAGGACTTCATTCTACCTTTTTCAAAAAGACTACACGATGCCCACATCAACTCCTCTAGGAACCAGTTAAAAGGTCTGCGCACCTTGAGAGAAATTACCTGAGTATGGCATCGGGCTTGGCCCTCCATATGGCCAAACACCATCTGCAAGGACGGCGAACCAAGCCCACGCAATAAATACCGACAAGGAGAGGAATGAAACAGCAACGCAACACACAAGGCAATAGACATTCTCAATTTCCATGATATCACAGTGTCATTGTTTTAAAATTATTGTATTATATGGCATAAGGGTAATGTAATAAAGTGCCTGCCTTTCCTAAAGAAAGTGTAAATAAAAAAATATATAATTTCCCCTCATTCCTATGAAGTCGACTTGAAAATAAAATATATATAGAGACAAAAGAATAATACAGATCCATGACTTTCATATAAAAATTATATATAATAGAATATATATATATATATATAATATATATATATATATATATATATATATATATATATATATATATATACACACACACACACATATATATATATATATATATATATATATATATATATATATATATATATATATATATATATATATATATATATATATATATATATATATATATATATATATATATATATATATATATATATATATATATAATATATATATATATATATATATATATATATATATATATATATATATATATATATATATATATATATATATATATATATATATATATATATATATATATATATATATATATTATATTATACAAATATAATATATATACTTGATATATAACAGATAATATATATATATATAAATATATATTATATATATATATATATATATATATTAGATAAATAAAGGATATATATATGTATAGATATATCAGTATAGATATATACTATATATAATATATATATATATATATATAAATATATATATATATCTTCATAACATAAATATATATAAATACATGGATATATATGATTCCATATATATCTGCAATATATATAGATGGTTATATATATAAGATATATATATATGGTATATATTCATACTAAATATAATTATGTTATAATGCTCCAACACAAATACTGAAGGTATATATAATGGAAATATAAGTAAAAATCATATATATAACCCAGATATGACTATATATATTCCAGTATATATCCGTAAGCTGATATATATCATTCAATATGGCATAGGATATATATACTATATATATGGTTTAATATATATATATATTCAAATCATAAGTTTATATATATTTCTATATCTTGATTTCCATTCATATATAAATAACCTTCATTATATGGCATCTGGCTATATATACAATATATCAATCTTTGCCATTTTCTTTAGGCAGCATGTGTTAACCCTGTGTGTGTTTTAGAATATTTCTTTTTGGCTCCTCCCATATATATATACAAGATATCACCTGGAACAAGGCCTTATCATTTTGAACAGATATATATATATAACCATGTTGGGAATGAATATATATGAATGGGCGGTAAAAATATAATTAAAACAATATATATATATATCTTTCTCATATATAAATACTTTACTTTACTTCTCTCTCATTTCCGTTTGGTGCCTTATAATTTAAAGCTTCTGCATAGCAATTAATTTCAAGAGGCAAAACAACATTTTAACATTTACGTTAACGCAGAATAAATACTTGCTGCTAGAAATAACAAAGACCTATCATTAAATTCCTATTACATTAAGTAAGTGTTAATCAGAATATTCTCACAACATAATGGTATAGATAAAACAATGAATTAATACTAGGTTAATTCTAGCGATACGTCATGTACTCTTAATAATAATCAATTACAAATTTTGCACACATGCAGTTAGCCTGCCATGAAGAGGCATTACGATAAGGTAAACGTGGGCTTAGTTAGGTGTTTCCACGATACTTGAGCAACAGTTCAGTGCCATTCGGGCACTATAAACACAAGGTCGGGAGCCTGAGACTCGAGACTTATTACAAAGCTTCACAAAGAGAATAGGTGACAGATTCAGAGTAATCAATGATTGTTAATAAAAGATCATGATTAAATATGCCGAAATCACATTCCTTATCCTATGAAAAATGGCTAGGTTCATTCTTTTGCCCAAGGAAGCTGCGAAGGTAGCCAGAGGGGGCGACTCCTCTGGCAGGATCATTTGCCAGCATCTAGAATAATGGTGCTGTGGCAAGTTGGCACTTATATAATAATAACTAATGGCAATGGCATATCGTATTTTAAATACATCATGCTGCGGTAGGCATGAAATGGAAGTCGTAGGACTTATACAGTTGGCATATCTGTCAATGGCACTCTCCATGGGCAGAGGGGATTGAAGCAAAATGGGGGCCTTGGTAAGGCATAAAATAAATGTGAGTAATAATCAATAGTAAGGGAAGGAAATGTTAAAAGGAAAGAATAAGGGATAAAGTTATAAAGGAAATAAATAGGTGAAGGGCTCTGACATCCTCTTTTGGATAGAGGTGCCAGTCTTCATAGGGAAAAGGGATGGCACTGTGCCAGTTTGGCATGGGTGCCAGGAGAGCTCGGGGGCTCTCTTGAAGCTACCTGGAATTATCCACGCCCATGGTATTTCCTCCACAGACCTCTCTTACCTTGATGGTTTATCTCAGTTGGGGAATCGGTGGAACAGAGCCTGGGGAGTGTATATGAGTACCACCTGCATTGGCTTCCTTGATGGCTGACACAGGGGCCCTTTTTGCAAGCTCTACCACGATCCATCACAGTTCCTTGAGTTCATCGGCCATTTGAGACATGGCAGAATCCTTACTCACGTTGCGTCTGCAGCAGACTGAGACAGAGCGGGAAAGGTCGTGGGGGGCGTGAGAGGCTTGCAGGTAAGAGAGACCAGCTGAGGCACGGGTTGCGAGGCCGCACTTTTGGGAGAGCTTCCGCTGTGGTTGGGAGGATCCATCTCTCTTACTGGCAGTGGTAGTGGAGCCAAGCCGGGAAAAGAGAGATGGTCTGGACTGGGATCTCTGGAATGGAGATCAGGGGCGTGCTCTGGCGCTGACACTAAGGCAAGGTCAGGCACTAATATCTGAATTGGAATTTGCTCGTTGTTCGGGACGGATGAAGCTTGGCACTGCTCAGTGCACCCAAGTGACACTGGCAGAGATTGTGAATCAAGAGTAGGATCTCCCGGAGGGGAAACTATTTGGGGCCCTGGCACTGGCACTGGGGCAGGGCAAGCCACCTGTGTCCGTTTTTACATCTGTAATGTAGCGGAGAAAGAAATTAAATTTATTTCAATTGTTTTAATTACTAGACCTATGGGTTTTGACTCTCCCCTTCAGAAACTCTCTCATTCATTCCCCAAAATGGTTAAGCCTAACACTTTTTTCTGTTCAAAATGACTGTCTAAGGCCTTGTTCCATGTAAGTGTCATACCTTCTCGGCTTGAAGGAAGTCAAGGGAGGAGCAAAAAAAAAAAGAGAAAGTTGATACCCCGCCCTATTCTGAACACTCCACTAGGGTTAACTGAGTCCGTGCGGCCTATATAGAAAACGTGACAAGTATTGACCTTTGCACCACCTAGCTGGATGCCACCACGAAATTTCCATTGTTTTTGCCATAGGTCATTACTATTTGTACCTCTGATCTTTTTGTTTTGTTTTTTCTGTATATATTTTTATTTTACTGTTAGTGTGGTTCTATCGTTTGCATTGTAAGGTGAGCGTCTTCTGCTTTTTTTTTTTTATAAGTATATTACTGTCTTTGTTTGTTTCTCTGTTATTGGAAAGAGGAAAAAAGAATCTTAAAATTAGAAAATTTTTATTCCTTTTTTTTTTTTTTTGAGGGTTTTGTGATTTTGCTATTTTTAATGCGCTCTTGTGTAACCATATGTGTCCATGTGTAACGTGATTTTTAAGCTTTGTGTATGTATTTAAGTGTGCTCTTGTGTATGTAATTTTAACAGCCTTTATAGATTTTTAGTGACTAATGTTTTAACGTAATTCAGTTTTAGCCGTTCAGTACTTTTATTTATTTATTTAATTTTCCATAGAATTCCCTGATGATGTGATTATGAATCACGAAACGTAGGAAACAATAAAGGAAGTGTGAATCTCCAGAGTATTCCTGCCCTTGACTACAATTTGTATATATATATATATATATATATATATATATATATATATATATATATATATATATATATATATATATATATATATATATGTATATATATATAATTCTAAGGACACCAACCTTCCTTGTACAAAAAGTACAGGGTGTGAGTGAGGTACAACTAAGATACAGGAGGTCTACAGCTTACTGGAAAGCTGGCATATAATAATATACAGTATGATAATATTACATGAAAGGTGACAATAACGGTGACTGAGATATTTGGATAAAAGATGTGCGAGAGAAATTGTGTATCCCTCAACCGCATGGTTTTTCCTCCTCTGTTACTCACTGTTGGAGAAAGCAGATTGTGACCGCATGCCTGCCAAGTGGACACTGCACGGCTCTCCCCCAAGGGAGAGGACTACGTATGTGGGCCCGTGTCTGGTATGAATGCACGTTTCAACCAGTCGATTGAAACCCATGTTACCCTCCTGTCTACTGTCATCTGGTAAGCCTTCAGTCATCTCTGGAGTATGCGGTGTGGTCCAGAGTAGGCCGGGGGGAAGGGGAGGGGCGCGATTTGTGTGCGTCTACCTAGTTGTACGCGTACTTTACACTGTAAATCTTCGGGGACATACACTTTTCTGTTTGCTTGGTAGGTTGTCTTAGCTGATATTATTTTTTCTGTCACTTTTCAGATGTAGATGGCGATGTTGGGTTTGTTCTTTCTTGGAAGACATCCGCTGGCAACGTCAATGCTCGGCCACACAGAACTTCTGCTGGAGATGCATTAAATGCCGCAAGCTGTGTCATTCTCCATCCTAGAAGAACCCATGGCCATTCTTTTCTCTAACTCCCGCCCTGGCATCTGACAGTGAGTGATGTTTTTAATGATCGGTGCATCCTCTCGATGATTCTGTTGGCTTCTGGGATGTAGGCTTTTGTGTGCATTATTTTCACCCTAGACTGTTATGAAAGGCATTCCACATGGCAAATGTGAAGTTGGTGTCCCTATCGCTGGTGATGATCTGGGGGACTCCATGCCTACTGACCCAGTCAACAAGGGATTTAATGCAGCTCTTTGCTGTCTGCTGTCAGATGGGTATTGCTTCCGACCACCTGGTGTTCGTGTCTATTATGTTAATCAGGTATTTGTACCCCTCTCAGGGCAGGGTTCACACTATGTCAACGTGTATGTGGAGAGTCGGCGGTTCATTGTTTTGAACTCTTCTATCCCCTATCGAAGTGTCTTGTGACTTTTGATATCTGGCAGGGGATGCACTCTCTTGTCCACGTCTTCACGTCTCTTCTCATCCCCCACTAGATGTACTGCTCTGCGGTACATCTGATCAGCCCAATGGGTAGGGTATGTTGGGGGTGATAGCAAAGGTTCTCCTTCTTAGTCCCTCTGGCAAGTGTGGGTGAGAGCGTCCGGTACTCATCTCGCAGGTGATGGTCATCGTTCCGCTGCTGATTGACAGGTCGCTCCGTGTGAGGATGGGGTTGATCCGCTGCAGTCGCTGCTGGCTCTCATTGTCCTTCTGTGCCTCTGCTATCTCAGGGTAGGCTATCCTGAGTTAGATGGTGTTGGTGCAGTTTCTTGATAGGGCATCTGCCACAGTGTTCGCTGAACCCTTCAGGTACTTTATGGTGTAGGAATGCTCAGCTATCAATGACAGGTGCCGGTGTTGCATTGACCATGCGTCTGCTGACTTTGTGAAGGCATGCACCAGTAGTTGGTCCGTCTGCACCATGAACTGTCATCCCTCGAGCATGTGGCAGAAGTGGTGGACTGCTTTGTAGATTGTGAGGAGCTCCCTGTTGAGCGTTGAATACTTTTGCCCTACTACAGTTAGCTTTTTGCTGTAGAAGGCCAGCGGGCGATGACCATCATCAGTGTCCTGCTCAAGTATGTCACCCATCGCCACATTGCTTGCGTTGGTTGTCAGAGTGAGGGACCTATAGGGTAAAGGAAATATTAGTGTTGTTGCAGAGGTTATTGCTTCTTTCACTAAAATAAATGCTTTGTCTCGAATTTCTCTCCAGTTTAATTTCTTTTTTATTTCCTTTAAGGCATTAATATATATTTGGTATGAATCGGTGGTAATAATTTATTAAACCTGAAAATTCTTGCACTAATTTCACTGTTGTTGGTTTTGGGAAGTCTTTTCTTGCTTTCACTCTCTCTGGCAGAAGTTTAATGCCCTCTGGACTCACTTGATGCCCCATAAATGCCACCATTTTCTTTGCCTATTCGCACTTGTCTTTCTGCACTATTAATCCGTTTTCTTTCAGTCTCTGTAGAACTATCTTCACATCAATGAGATGTTGTTTTAAATTTGGGCTGAAGATAAATATGTTGTTGACATATACCACACAGAATGGAAGGTCCCTGAGCAGCTCGTCCATCAATCTTTGGAATGTTTCCCCTGAGTTATGAAGGCCAAAACAGCTGTAGTTGAATGTGTAGGTGCTGAATAGGGTGATGATTGCAGTCTTCTTGTTATCTTCTTTTGCTACTGGGACTTGGAAATACAGTTTTAGCAGATCAGTTTTTGTGAATATTCTTGCTCCGTTCATTTGATTTGTTATGTCTGCTATATTTGGTAGAGGGTATCTGTCCTGTTTGGTTTCACATTCAGCTGTCGGTAACCTCTGCAGGGGTGCCATGTTCCGTCTGACTTCGGTACCATGTGTAGGGGTGATGCCCATGGGCTGAGGGCTTTCCGGCATATTCAAGCTTCTTCATCTCTATGAATACCTTCTTCATGTAGGTGAGGTTTTCGTTGATGGCGTTGGGGTCGCTTCTGGTGGTGAGTGAGGTATGAATAAGATACAGAGGTCTACAACTTACTGGAAAGCTGGCACAACAATATACAGAATGATAATAATACATGAAAGGTGACAATAATGATGATTGAGATATTTGCATAAAAGACATGCAAGAGAAATTGTTTCTCCCAACTGCATGGTTTTTCCCTCAACGTTACTCATCATGGGAGAAAGCGGATTTTGGTTGTGGGCCTGCCACATGGGCGTTACAAGGGAAAGAACTGAAGATAGCAGTTTCATCCAGTATAACACACACGTGCATATAACGAGCATCCATCCATCCACATACATATATATATATATATATATATATATATATATATATGTATATATATATATATATATATATATATATATATATATATATATATATATATATATATATATATATATATATATATATATATATATATATATATATATATATATATATATATATATATATACATATATATATATATATATATATATATATATATATATATATATATATATATATATATATATATATATATATATATATATATATATATATATATATATAATATATATATATATATATATATATATATATATATATATATATATATATATATATATATATATATATATATATATATATATATATATATATATATATATATATATATGTATATATATATATATATATATATATATATATATATATATATATATATATATATATATATATACATATATATAATATGTATACATATATATAATATGTATATATATATATATATATATATATATATATATATATATATATATATGTGTGTGTGTGTGTGTGTGTGTGTGTGTGTAATTCTAATAGCCACAATGCCTCTTAACTTCTCGAGTTCTTCGTGCTTTTTTGGATATGCACTATGGCAACGTGACCTCCCTGTGAATATGGAATTCGGGTTCGCTTCCCGCGACCGGCATTCACAGGCTCTTCAATTTCTTTCGTTTGGATACATTCGGCTTCGTAGTTACAAGCATATCCAAAAAGCTCGAAGAATTCGAGAAGTTAAGAGGGCATTGTGGCTATTAGAAGTACATATACGTCTGGTAAAAGTGACCAGTAGATTCTACATATTGTGGGTATAGGATATATATATTGTATATATGGTTGTATATAGAAACCATATATATGATCTATAGGGTTGTGTAATATATATATATATATATATATATAGATATAGGTATATGACTATATATATATATATATATATATGTAGGGTCGTATATATATATATATATATATATATATATATATATATATTGTATATATATATATATATATATATATATATATATATATATATATATATATGTTGTTGAAATTACCCATGGGAATGTTCTACTAGATCATCGTGACACACGAAATTTTACGGATACTACTGGATATCAAATGACTTCAGTTTTACCCGTAAGATATTTAACACAAATACTAGGATTTTGATATGAAGTCTTCATTGTCTATCCACCCATCCATTTTCACTATATTATATCGCTTTCACTTAAAATCTCTCATTCAGAGCAATAGAAAAGTAAGGAATTTGGTAATCTTCTCAGGTATGCATTTAAATATCAGATCCATGGCTTTTTCTTATCCATATAGATTATGAATATACTTTTGGGGAGTTGCGACCCTTCTTATTCGCGAGCATCAGGTCCAGCTGGCCCAGCTGGTAGTACCCGGATTAGGGCTTTGAACCTGAAGTAAGAACACTGTTGTATTGTAGCTTTATATCATCTAAGTTGTAAGTTAAGTCCACAATTAAAATGTGGCCTTGCTCAGGATTAGTACCAGAAATCATTGCCAGTGGTATAATGGATAAGGTTGAGACACTAGTGCTTTGTATCTTCGTCGTCATCTCTAGATGCCGTTCAGATAACCCCAGTTAAGAGCCAGTACACAATGGCAAGTCAGTCAGGAACTAAATGTTACAAGGAGCTGGTTATCCTTTAGTGCATATAACCAATAAATGCTCTATGGATTATGCCAGTTAAATGGATAGGCAAAATTTAGAATTGATCAAAGTCCTGTATATGGGAGAGCTAAGAATTTCCTGTTTATTAATTAATTGAAAATAAGAAACAGGAATTAAGATCCCTGAATGAAACTGGAAAGACAGAACATGTTGAAAATGAATGAAAGTGAGATGTACAGAACATCTTAACTGCTTGGGAACAAATTACAAAGAAATGGGAAAAGAAGACTGCATGGGATTAATGCATGCATTTATTTAGGAAAAGCAAATGAAATTAGTAAAGGACTAAACATTACCTTATGTCAAAGCAAGAAGAGGCACTGACTAACTAGAGAACAGGAAGCAGCTGATTACTGCTGCCATGATTGAAATCAAAAGAGTGGAACATGAGTATTATAGTGAGCTTTGCACCAACGAATGAATGTCCAAAGAAATAAAATATGAATTTTATGTACAGTACAACTACAGACTGTTATGGATGAAATACCAAAAACAGATATGGGAATAGTTGTTGGTGATATAAGTGCAAGTTTTGGTATAAAAGTGAACGTATGGGGGATGTAATGGTCAAGGAGGCCTGGGAGAGACTCAGAATGAGAATGAGGAGTAGTTTATTATGGTTTCCACTGCAAATAATTTGGTAATTGGAGGTTCTTATTTCCAACGTAAGGGTATCCATCAGTATACTGGGACATCTCCAGATAACATATAGGGACTTACATTTGAATGTCAAAATAGCTTGGCAGTTTTTAAAATCATATCTTAGGAGGAGAACAAAATGGATGAGAACTGGATTGACATCAAAGATGTCTACTGATCTGCAGGAAAGGAAGTACTTGGATATGAGGTCACAAAACAGAAACCTTGGTTATGGGATGAGACATGAGATACAATTGAGAATAGCAAAAAGCAAAAGGAACATATTGACAAGTTTCAAGGAGGAGATGAAGAACAAAGTAAAATGTGCTAAGTACTCAAGTTTAGGCACTGAAGTTAAATGAAAATCTAGAAGAGATGAGAGAAAATATTTGAACAATGAAAATGATGATGTGTACTGTGGTATTCAGGGAGAGCCAGGCTTTTTGGATAGTCCATGGAACTGTTAATGAAATGCACATTGAGAAAAGCAAAAGAGAAAAATACCTGTCAAAATGAAGAATGGGTAAACAATAACACAAGCGGAAGAAGAAAAAACAACTCTGGGCTGAAAATTTTTGTGATGTCATGAACAAGAGATGGGAGGGAGATAATCTAACTGATATACCAGAGGCTGGCGAAGGCCTCAAAGTTCTTATGAAAGAACTCATAGTTTTTATGTGGAACCAACTATAAAGAAACTTAGACGGAAAGCTCTAGGTTATGATGGAATCACTGAAGAGATGATTTTAGAAGAAAACAAAACATCTCATATAATAACTAAATTGTTTTTGTAGAATATGGAAGGAGGAAATAACACTTGATGAGTAGGAATTAGAAGTTATAACTAAGATAACAAACAAGGGTGACTGGAGTGGATTTGGAAACTATAGTTTTTCCACTTATGTCAGTTGTAATAAAAATATTCACTATGCGTATTCTCTATATGCTGGAGAGAGAAATTGATTATTAGTTTAGAAATGAACAAACTGAGTTTAAAGAAGGTAGTAGTTGAACAGATCAAATATTTGTATTAAAACAGATTGTATAACAGTACAGGGAACTTAAAAATTCCCTTCTGATTGCTTTTGTTGAATGTGAGAAGGTATTTGACTGCTTCGAAAGACTAACATTGGGGAAACACTTGGATCATAATGAACTTCTGGTTAAATATGTAAAGCTAATTACAATTATCTACGAATGAATTAGATACATTGTTAATGTTTTTGGAGTCTTGTCAATGAATTTGCAATAAAAAGTAGGGGTTGAAATGGAATACTTGCTCGCCTTCGATGTTTGCCCTTCTCATAGATTTCAAATGAAAAATGAGGTTGAAGATGGAAGAAAGAGCTTAGACTGGAATATCGAGAGAAACGTGGCAGACTGAGAATATGCAGATGGTGCTTTCAGAAGGATATTAGGGTCAGATGGCTCTATTTAGTTAGAAATGATACTATAAGGAAATTAAGTAAGTTCCTTATGTAAATGAGATAATGATGAAGAGGAGATGAACACGGCCCAGACATGTGTGGTAATGTGTCGAAGATGAAACACAGGAAAAACATGAGTAATGGAATTTCACAGAGGTCCTTTGCGTACTATTATATTCTGTTCATGGGTAGAGGTCACTACAATTGCTTTATCCATGTGTCTGTCCCTTCTGGCCACCTCTCCAGCGTTCTAGCCTCACTGGGCTTTCTTTGTGGGATGTATAAACGCCTCTGGACGTAGGAAACCTTCAGCTAGCTATTCATCAGTTCAGGTAAAACCGTCTGTTGGATATCGTAACTTCTGGTATATTCCCACTCCCTTGAAAGGTACTGGTATATGCCCCATTTGAAATGCATGGTCAATTTCGAATGATCATCTTATATTTACTCTTAATCGTTCGTTTCCTTCACATTATAGTCGTTAAGTTCTACACAGTTTCTCGGTCTCTAACAATCTGTTCATCTCTGGAATCGTCATTCTTTCGATATTTGTGGAAGCCGCCTTAGTCCTTACTTTCCCTTTCGGTTCCCAACTATCACTCAGTTGTGTAGTTAACAATTCCGACAATATTAATACAATAAATAATCAGACTTCTTGTCCTGCTATACAATTCCTCATTGCTAGCTGGGGCATAAAATGTATAGTATCCACTTAGATCTCTCACTCTCTCCCTCTCTCTCTCTCTCTCTTCTCTCTCTCTCTCTCTCTCTCTCTCTCTCACACACACACACACACACATGCACACGCACACACACACGCACAAAAGACTCCGATTATTATGAATTCAGGTGCAGCATGTTGTGCAGTATACTATATTAAGAGTTAACAATTTTCGTACCGAGCTATATATTTCAGTGCGTATTCTTTCATGGCCTTCGAATCTCGAAAAGACGTCTTGTTCGTCACAAGGACACTGAAAATAAGAAGAAAAAGAGACATAGAGAAAAAGAGAATCTGTTTGTATCAATCTTTCCTTTACACTGAATTCCATGTTATTTTCTTCACTCTTCTTCCTGAAAACTCCAGTTTCTAAAAATGTGAATGTTTTGAAATGTCCTTCATTTCAGTGAGTCTTGTCATCTCTTTAAAATTCGTATCCTGTTGTTTTATCAAGGTTTTTCCTTTGCATTTTTCTTCCTTACAAGATTAAGATTTGAGAATTAAGAATGCCTTGAACTTAATTTCTTAGTAATCGGATCGTTATGCATGGACTGGTAACTTTATCCCCCAAATATCAGCTGAGAACCGAATGGTGGCAGCCTTTAATCCCTAAACAGTATGAAATTCGAGGGCTGAACTTAGAATTTAATCCTGCTTCTGGAAAAGAAATAAGCGTCAGTGAAACATGCCATATGGAACTTACTGTACAAGTGTAGCACGAAGAGCAATGGGACACCAGTGATTGACTAAGTGAGCCACAGACGAATATGATGTTATAACTTTTTTGCCTGTTCTGAGTTTATTATTCTTATTATTACAAATTAGAGCAGCGAGACCACTGAATCATGTCCAAACTCTCAATGGGATGGTACGAAAGTTTTGTTCTTTAATGCTTGGTGATAAAGAGAATAAGATAAAGTTAAATGAGTTTGCCAGCCGGGCGAGAAGGAACAAAAGGAATGGAGGACATATGAAGGACGGAAGCCATTGGACCTAAGGATCGAAGAGGTGCATGAAAGGTCTTTGCATCGTCCACAAGATGCCTAGCAAAGCACACTGTAAGTTGTATCTTCTGAGTTTTCAGTACAGGGAACATATATAACTGCAATTTCAATGTTTTTCCTTTAAACGCAGAGAAAGCAATTTAATGACTTTCTGTACTCTAGGGTCGAAAAAAAAAGAGAGAACCGCAGAAGCTAGGGAGTAGAGTCAATAAAAGACTCGCCGCATCGACTGAGACAGTACATAAGAAATCTGCAAAATAGCCTGATACAAATCCAAGTCAAGGAAACCGCTCAAGCGAGCACTTGTAAAAGACCATAAAGTTCTCAAAAATTGCATTTTTCACATATGATTAAAGACATCACTTGCTTGATGCCCAGTAGGAAAACGTCTCCATAATGGAAGAAAGCTTCATTCTAGATCACTGCTTGCATAACGTTACTGAAGAGCATCATTAAATCCTTCCCCTCTTCTGCTACCGTCGTTCTGTCATGTCTGGAACTTACCCTAAAGATAAGAATATGACGTCATATGCTTTCGGGATCAAGCATGTAACAGCGCATTAAAAGTTGAGTGACGGAGTTATTTCCGGGTTATTAAATTTGATATCCCATAAAACGTCCTGCTTTATTCATATACGAAACCGTCTTTAGGGATAAGCTAATAGTTTCTAAAATACAAAGAAATACCGTTTTTTGTTTTTTCGGTGTTTATTTATTCATTATTTGTTATTAAATAATAATAATAATAATAATAATAATAATAATAATAATAATAATAATAATAATAATAATAATAATACTCTTTTTCATGATAAATCTTTTCTCCCAACCATGCTTCCTTCAGTTGTGGGGAAATGGGCGTGGGGCTAGCTACCTCATTTCAGAAATAGATGCTCAGTAACTTACAACCGACCTTTAGGGAGAGAGACTGATTGTCAACGAAGACACTTAGTTAAATTACAAAGGAAACTAAGAATTCAAAAACATTGGAGATGGCTGAAGTGCCATTGAAGACAAAGGGAAATGAAAATCATTCAAAAGATTTTTATGTGATTTTAAAGCAAATATGAACGTCACTAAAAGGATAAGAGAGAGAGAGAGAGAGAGAGAGAGAGAGAGAGAGAGAGAGAGAGAGAGAGAGAGAGAGAGAGAGCACTGAAAGGGTAGCATCCGCAGCAATTTAAAAACTAGAAGTTTTCACGAACTCACTGGGGAGAGAGTGAGAGAGAGTAGAACCCGCAGCAATTCAAAAACTTATTACCTATTTCCCCTAACTCTACTGGTAAGCGCAATGCAGAGAACGATTCTGACTCTCATTAAACCTTTCACGCCACAGAGAGAGAGAGAGAGAGAGAGAGAGAGAGAGAGAGAGAGAGAGAGAGACAGACAGAGAATAGTTGAGTACACAACAAACCTTCAGTATCGACGTGATCTTGGCACAGACATAAACGATAGATGCTGTTATATACATTTCCGAAAGGCAATGCTTTCAAAGAAAGGAGGTTCCGTGTTGTGTTTTCTTCTTCCTAGAACAAAATATAGGAATGTTAAAGAAAATCTAATGCTGGTACAGCAGACACCTAATAATCTAAAGTTTTCAGGACGTACCATGGCAACCTACCACTCATCAGAGCATGCAGAATCTTAACTGCAATGAGCTCAAGGGCCCCATTATAAAGAATCCGACTTGAGCTAAGGAAAACGTAAATAGAAAAAGCCCAGGCCTGACAAGAACAAACAAAGTGGGAACAAAGTCCAAAATATTGATCCTAACCACGAAGCTAAGGATCCAAATTGTAAGAGTGAAGAAAAGGGAACCAGGAAAGCACTTCTGAAGTTCGGCAGTGTAGGGAAGTCGAAGATGATTAAATTCTAAAGTTTAAAAGATGTTGAGAAAATATATGGCAATGATATTGGGACATTCTTCCACACCCGTGTTGACTATTTGTCTAACCATCTATCTCTCTCTGGCGTACAGAGTGCGACGGTGAAGCGAGCCTGTTCTACGCGGTCAGCTATGACAGACCCTCTTCAGAGATATAGTAGAGTTAAATGACCTTGGGAACACTGACGTCGCAGGGATTTACACATTTAGGAAATAACAACTATAAAAGATCAAGCGAGTTGATCCTTCAGTTTGTGACTCCCGCACAGTATCTGTGGGATTATGAATCCTCGCCTTCGTTTCATGCGTAGAAAGAGACTGACGCTGTGCAACACTCACCGCTGGAGAAATTGATTGTTGTTGAAAGAGTGGACGGATTCAAGGATAAAAAAAAAAAAAAAAACTTGAGAATATCATCTTAATAACTTAACTCCTTATGAGGCAATTATGAGACAGAGACAGACAGACAGAGAAAATCAGCAATAAATATGTGGAAATACTGAGAGAAAGAATCTGTGATGGTTACGTAGAAGCTACAGGCTGACAGACAGGTTATGTAATAATAGAATCCGAGGAATCATAACATTTCCGATTATGTAATACATTTTAGGAAATATGATTTTCTAACTAATTCAGGCCTGAAGACATTCGGAGAGTATTTATGTCAATTGTGCTGCTGTTATAAAGAACACCTTCAGGTTTCCCGTTTTGTGAGCAGTTAAATTAGTTTTCCTCATGTCTTAAAAGTTTATCTTATTTCCCGTTATTTAACACTTTTAATATTTCAGTAGACATAAAGTGTCTAGCACACTTTCTCTGTTGTTGAAAAAAAGAATTAAGTCTTCCTTGCTTCTTGGAAACCGCTACCTAGCGAAAAAGACCAAACGGCCTTGTTTGTCTTTCTAGTTTTATTTTACGAGAGTGAAGAAAGAAAAATCCAACTAAAGACTGCGAAAGAAAACCACGGGCAATGCCCCGAGCGAGTTAGGAGCCCACAACTTCAGTTAAAATAAGCAACAGACAAACTCCAAATCCCTAACCTAAGCTGTGACGGGAGATTTTTCCTACCCAAGTTGCTGACCAGAACAACTTTTATCTAGGGAGGTTCTCCTCTCCATATTTCATATCCGATTCCGCATCAAGCAGCTCACAACCACGACTTCACTACTCGATTCTCTGCGACTTCCTTTGAGAGCCTCTGAAAAACGTTCGGCAAATTCAATTTCTTCCGCAAATGTTTCTAACGGATGATGACAGGAATAGGATTAGTAAGAAGGAGGAGAATCATTTGAATTTTATATTGGATAAATGTAAAGGTTTATCTAAGTCCCCAAAAGTAAAGAAAGAATAAACTGATGAAAAACTGACCCACCGCAATAGGCGTGAGGAAGCAATGCTACTAACCATCCTCTCGCTCTCTCTCTCTCTCTCTCTCTCTCTCTCCCCGGAAACATGAGTTAATAATCCCAAAACCAGCGCGTACTTCATATTTCCAAGTCCAAAGAGAAAGGAAAAAAACATATGATTTTTCTGAAGCAAAATAAAACGTTCGGGAGTTCCAGCTCCCTTATTCATGCCACGGGGAAAGTTTTAATATTTCAAAGGCAGGTTTGCATGTTC
This sequence comes from Macrobrachium rosenbergii, assembly GCF_040412425.1. Lineage (NCBI taxonomy): Eukaryota > Metazoa > Arthropoda > Malacostraca > Decapoda > Palaemonidae > Macrobrachium > Macrobrachium rosenbergii. The sequence continues at coordinate 33,422,981 of NC_089796.1, read as the reverse complement.
CATACAGATACCCGATGTTTTATGAATCTGGTATTATATGTATCCCATATTTCATGCACATGTTATTGGATTTTGTTTACCTGGTGTGTGTATATATATATATATATATATATATATATATATATATATATATATATATATATATATATATATATATATATATATATATATATTATAATAATAATAATGATAAAAATTAAATCCAAGCGGATCTTGTTTGTCCTCCCCAGGGTGACAGTAGGGGAGACATGACAACCACCCTCCTCCTGCATACCTGTTTGTCCGCCCCGGGTCAGATCGGGCTAGGTAGGAGATCAGGGGTAGAGGAGACAGCAGCGACGAGTTCCAGCAAGCGTAGCACGCCCCAACAAGCTTGTGCATATATATGTATGTATATATATATATATATATATATATATATATATATATATATATATATATATACTGTATATAGAACACACACACACACATATATATATATATATATATATATATATATATATATATATATATATATATATATATATATATATATATATATATATATGTGTGTGTGTGTGTGTGTGTGTGTGTGTGTGTGTGTATATATATATATATATATATATATATATATATATATATATATATATATATATATATATATATATATATTCACATATTTTCATTCATCATTCTTAGTCTGCCAAGGGACGAAAACAGGCTGTAGGTAGACTAGGAGCTTAACCCTTAAGTCTCTAACCATAAGACCTATTTTCCATACTCCCTTTTTGCTGGCTGTGTGACTTTTTGCAGATGACTGATGCTTGGAGATTGGAAGCCAGCAGAACAAGGGAGCGCTTTCGACTCGGGGAAAAACACAACGCTCCGTACCTAGCTAACAATGCATGCAGTCAGGCCTTCCATTTCTTTCTTCCACCAGTGGTGGCTAATGAATCCAGAAGGCCAAGCCCCCACATGTTCAGAGCTTAAAACATCAACAGGCATAAGGTACGTCAGAAGCAATTAGTCTCCAAGCCAGTTCTTTTTCTCTCCATGAATTTCTCGTCTATATTTTTCCGAATTTCCACTTTTCATTCTCCTAAACAAAGACCCTTTTGTTAAGCCAAACTCTACCAACAAAGCAGCCCATAACTCGCCCCGTGACTTGTCCTAAACACAATTTAATTCAATTCAGTGATCAGCATTAGATCATTCCCACCACAGTGGTAATCAAGGGCTAATAACTTAACCTGATCCATTACCTAAATAGTGCATAATTTTTTATATGAGAGAAATTCATTGTACTAGAACGCTAATCCTGGATTCATTTTTCAGGAATCCTTGCTACTCTTCTGCTCAGTCGACCCCACCTTGTGAATCAAATCATCTTAGGAGTACTGCCATTTTGATACCAAGAAAGTCTGGATAGCAATCACCCCATTGGGCACAAGAGCCAGTTGATTGATATTAATTCAAGCCTTATTGTGCTTTCTAATTAGAGACGTGCTGCTCACTTCCTCGTCATTTCCATTCTTTTTATTTTGATTGCCTGCTGGATCCTCAGTTCTAGATTCATTTTTTGATTCCTTTCAAGGTTAATCTACTAAAATATGTTTTCTCTAGGTCCGAGGAAGCGCTGTTGACCATATCCAAACAAAAACACTTCGTCCCAAACCCCCTTTTAACAATTTTCCTGACTTTCTATGTCTAATGCGGGAATTCGCCAGTCACTTGGCGACATCGCTATGTAGCGAGCTAACACAATGCTGGGCTGGTTCGTTCTCTTACAAGGAAGTTTGGTCTTTGATGCAGGGGTAGAAGGCCTATAATCCTATCTAATCCAACTTTGTATCGATAATGAGTTACTTTCTTCTCTGTTTTTCTTTTGCAGCTCTAGCGTAAATGAAAAACAACAAGTAATTGTAGTTTATTGACATTATTCCAACTGGAATATGAAAAATGTACTCACTTTACTGTTTTATTACTTTACGATATATTCAGTGCATGTGACTGAACTCCAGATGTGCTTCATTCTCAATAACGACCGAAAACTGTTTTGTTTATTTATTCTAAATCTGCTAAAGTTGGCAATAATTGTAATTTATTTCATCAATTCAACTTTAGCATTTCATAAAAATTACTTCAGAAGCGGTGTATGTTATTTTATGTCGCCATACACACACATATATATATATATATATATATATATATATATATATATATATATATATATATATATATATATATATATATAATTCGAATAACTAATTGTCTTTACTTGTGGATACATTCTGGAATGTCGCAGATCGCAGAGTTAGATCTAGAACAAACAAACTTTCAGACATGAAACAATACACAAAGCCCGTAATCTAACTGAAAGTTATGTACAAAGTTCCAGCACAAGAGACAAAGCTGAAAATTCATCCGACAGTGAGAATGATGAAAACGACAACAGAGGCTAACAAGGTAAAGACAGTAAAGTGAGGCCTATATTTGATGAGTGTGAACGGGTTGCCAGTAATTTCCGAGCCTAAGATTTCGTATTTGACAACAGAGGCAGTTTCATTACATCGATAAAGGAAAATCTTTAAAACTAGATGATGAAATTTATCGGTATTACCATTTTCTTAATCAAATAATCTTTTAGTCGTAGAGAGAAAGAGAGAAAGAGAGAGAGAGATAACTGTTTTCTTTGTATTGTTCTTTACCCTCCTTTGAACACTGGATATCATACACAGTAATTCGAACCTAACAATTTTGGCATTGATAAGTCATAACGTTCGAGAATTCTAATAACTATAAAAAGAACAATTAGCATACAGATTAATGAGCAGAGACAACGTGAAGTTATATATATATATATATATATATATATATATATATATATATATATATATATATATATATATATATATATATATATATACATATATATATATATATATATATATATATATATATATATATATATATATATGTGTGTGTGTGTGTGTGTGTGTGTGTGTGTATGTGTGTGTGTGTGTATGTGTGTATATGCTGTATATGTGTGTGTATAGATTTATAGTGCACATAGAAACTCTGTACACACAATATGCGTGTCATTAGCTATGTTTCCAAACTTCCTGACTTATAGTCCGACTACAGTTAATCTGCATTCTTCAATTCGGGTTTCTGTAATCCGGTCACAAAATCCTAATTATCCTTCCCCTGGGTTGTCCAGAAGAAAGAGGTCGTTCCAGGACAAGGCCGAGTTAATTTACAAATATACCATCACTTGAGGAGTCAGTAGTAGTATTTTGTTTTTTTATTTCGCACTGTCTTATTTATTTTCATCAGTGAGTCTCTGCTAGATATTGGACATTAGTATAATTCATTTAGGTGATTAGAAAGTAGATCATCCTCACCCTACCTTTTGATCAAAGCAGTTTAATGTATGACTTCAATTCTTCAGACTTCAGTTCATTTTACATCTTCAAGGTTAGATATGCAGAACAAGTGTCAAGCTGTTTTCCGTTTCAGACCTACCATGGAAAGGTGGGGCGACGTGTCTGCCATATCTACGTGATATCCAAACTTAGGTCAAAGTTTTATGAATCAAATCTGGGAAGAGTGGCAAGGTCTAAAAAGTACTACATGTTCGTAGTCATTTTGGTTTGACTATGATATTGATAACTGGCGAATATAGACATTAGTAAGGTGGCGATGTAGGTGGTATTGACTGAAATGACCGGTTGTAGTTTACACCTCTAGTTACCTCCCACCCACGGCGAATATGATGGGCTTGATATTAGGGCCTGGAATTATAACGAGTCATTTTTAAAGATTCCGGTTCCTTCTTTCATTGATAATGGTCACTTCGGAATTCCCTTGTCGACGGTCAAAATTCATGGGGAAAGTAAAAGTCGTTTAACTTGCCTGTACAAAAGGGAGATCACTAAATCCGTCATTTTCCATGAAACAAGAAATTGGAATCGGTCAAATGGACTGGGGATAATCCGAGGCATCATTCTCAAACTAATGTTCAAGTGGTTCCACCCACCAAACTCGATGCAGGTGGAAGGAAGGAAAGGAGATAAGAAAACAACTGATCATTACCTCCCAAGGAGACCTGAATAACCTGAATATGCCTTGATATATATATATATATATATATATATATATATATATATATATATATATATATATGTATATATGTATATATATATATATATATATATATATATATATATATATATATATATATATATATATATATATATGACTTAGAAATTCCATACAGTTTACTTTTATTTAATATTTTCTATTTAGAAAACAGACACGTATCGTGGATGGTGTAGAATTCATAACGGGAACCCAGGTTTAGCCCAAAGATTCCATTATACAGACTATCAAATGCAAGATCTTTTGGAAACAGTTCGAATATATACCATTTATATGGCCTGTCAAATAAAAATCTGATGATTAGTAACAACTATAATTCAAATGACCAATCGTTGTAACCTGGTATTCATAAATTCTAGAACGTCAAAAAGAAAGAGTTTCCTATACAACAAATAAACTTCCATACACGTAACAATGCACGTGTGTTGGTTCTAAGAGAATGTTATTTTCCAAATGTCATCACGCTGATAATCCCATAGACAAGGGAAAAATTGCTGTTATTATCATGGCTGGAAAGAGCAGACGTATAAATATGTGACAGTGATGAAAGGGAAACGGCCGTATATACGTTAATAGTCTTATATGGGCTAAAATGCATGGAATAAGATACAGACACTGATCAAAAAAAAAAAAAAAAAAAACAAACGTAGGCCCCCAGCCCTCAAAAGATAGCGCGGCCGGGAGAGTAGTTGCCATGTTGTGTTTTTTATTTTTTGCTGACAGTCTGAGTAGAGTAAATTTTTGCTGGCCGCACTCTTAGCTGACAGCTGGGGGCACCAAAGCTGCTTCCCATAGAAAACGGTTATTGGGTTAAAGCGGAAGGAAGATGTTTGCCCAGAATTTGAACTCGCATAGGCCTGAGAAACCCCCCAACGTCACCTGACCTGGGGTAGCACAATGACACACCTTAGCTTTCCCTCTTTGCCCACCATCACGTGATTTGTAGCTGTAGTTAGTCCGTTAGCGCCAAGGGACGAAAAGAGGCTGTAGGTAGACTAGGAACTTAACCCTCAAGTCTCTAACCATAAGACCTATTTTCCATACCCCCTTTTTGCTGGTTGTGTGACTTTTTGCAGATGACTGATGCTTAGAGATTGGAAGCCAGCAGAACAAGGGAGCGCTTTCGACTCGGGGAAAAACACAACACTCTGTAACTAGCTAGCAACGCATGCAGTCGCGCCTTCCATTTCTTTCTTCCACCAGTGGCGGATAACGAATCCGGACGGCCAAGCCCCCACATGTTCAGAGCTTAAAACATCAACAGGCATAAGGTACGTCAGAAGCAATTAGTCTCCAAACCAGCTCTGTTTCTTTCCGTGAATTTCTCACTTATATTTTCCGAATTTTCACTTTTCATTCTCCTAAACAAAGACCCTTTTGTTAAGCCAAACTCTACCAACAAAAGCAGTCCATAATTCGCCCATGACTTGTTCTAAACGCAGTTTAATTCAATTCAGTGGTCAGCATTAGATTATTCCCACCACAGTGTTAACCAAGGGCTAATAACTTAACCTGATCCATTACCTCCATAGTGCATAATTTTTTATGTAAGAGAAATTCTTTGTACTTGAACGTTAATCCTGGAATCATTTTCAGGAGTCCTCGCTACTCTTCTGCTCAGTCGACCCCACCTTGTGAATCAAATCATCTTAGGAGTACTGCCATTTTGATACCAAGAAAGTCCGGATAGCAGTCCCCCCATTGGGCACAAGAGCCAGTTAACTGAGCTTAGTTGAAGCCTTATTGTGCTTTCTAATTAGAGATGTGCTGCTCACTTCCTCGTAATTTACATTTTTTAATTTTGATTGCCTGCTGGATCCTCAGTTCCAGATTCATTTTTTGATGGCTTCATGTGTAAATAAATTAATTGTAATGTAACCAGTGACTCATTTCCCATGGTGACCTTCCATTCTCCAATTCAATTGTTGAAAATAAGGTTAGTCAACCCCTATCCCTTCTTTTTTTGTTACATTTTGGTGTCCTCTGTTGGCCCCTTTTGCAGTGCATAGATTAAAAAACCCCCCTTGCATTCCTCCAACGAGACCCAATCTGTAAATATATATACGATAATAATAATAATAATAATAATAATAATAATAATAATAATAATAATAATAATAATAATAATCTCAGTTATCGGTACTGAAAGAACAGTGCTCACCCTAGCATGTAAGTCCTATGTGGCATACTGAGATTTGACTTCACTTTTGCACGCCTGTTTATCCAGTCTACACACACACACACACACACACACACACACACACACACACACATATATATATATATATATATATATATATATATATATATATATATATATATATATATATATATATATATATATATATATATATATATATACATATATATATATATATATACATATATATATATATATATATATATATATATATATATATATATATATATATATATATATATATATATATATATATATATATATATATATATATATATATAGTACATATGTCGTCGTGGTATATTCACTCACCCAATATCTTCGACAATGGTTATTTTCATGTCAGAAATTCATGTGCTTCTGGGATAGTCTGCTCATGACCGTCTGTGAGGGAAAAAATATGGTGGTTGTCAATGTCATCCCGAAAATGAAAGATAAAAAAGACAGGATAGTAATACATCGTCTCTGGACTGGATAAAAGACGCGTGTAAGACGGTAAGTCAAACCTCAATATGCCACATACTAGAGCGAGTGGCCAAGGACTGATAACGTCCGGTATTGTCCTGTCAGTATCGATAACTGAGAGTATTATTATTATTATTATTATTATTATTATTATTATTATTATTATTATTATTATTATTATTATCATTATTAGACAACTAAGTCACAATTCATTGTTTTCAAACGACTGACACGAAAGATTTGTTCTTTAAATGCTTTGTGATAACCAGAGCCAGATATGTTCAAGAATTTGGGAATGACCCGATGGAGAGGAAAAACGTAGAAGAGAAAGTAGTGCCGCTGGGATCCGATGTGACGGAGAGCCTAACAATCACGTTAAAAGTGGTTAAAAAAAGTTATACCTCATATAGGCTATATAGGGTTCTTTTTTGAGAACCATTTCCTACTATACTTTAACTGATCACAAAACTTGTCGTGTTCCTTTTGCCATGTCCAAAAGAAAGAAAATGGAGGGAAAACAGAGAGAATTAGGGTTTGAGCCGAATGCTCCGTTTGAGCGCTTTTTTCCTAGGCAGAGATACACTAAACGTCTTGGAAACAAGTTTCACTGCGCCGTCCAGGACCAGTTTCTAAAAGCACTTTTAAGAAGCAAATCCAAAGGGAAATGAGTGTCATTTAATGCCTCCAAATTTACCAGAGACCTTACTTAACGCAATTAAAGAGAAAAATCCTTTTCTTGCAAAACTACCCACCTACATCATCTTGTCGTTATGAATTCTTGAAATGGGTCAGATATGAAAGATTAAACCACAAAAGAAAAATATGCCATCAAAAGTATTCACTGGCATCAATAAGTTACCCAAAAACGCACAAAGGTCTCATGCGGAAGAAAACGCCTGTTCTAGTTCCTTGTTTATGTGAATATTTTTTAAAGGCGCCATTAAATCCGTCTTCTATCACCATCTGCCATGTCTGGAACTTTCATTAAAGATAGGAATATAACCTCATATGCTTTTGGGAACAACTTCATTATGGTGCAATAAAAGTTGAAGGAATGAGCTACAACCGAGATATCTATTCCTACATCGCATAAGATGTGTTGCCTTTGAAGAGAATTCTTTATCCATTTTTCTTATCTGTTCGTAAAAGAAGCCGTTTTTACGGTTGAGTGAATAGTTCCATAAAGGTAAAATGTTTATAACTGAGAAGAAATATCGTTGTTCTTTGAGTTTTATCTAATTTATCTATTTGTTATAATCATTAACCATACTCAACCAATTTTATCCTCCTCTTTGCTTGGAATTTCTTTCTGTTTTACTTTCTCTGTTTATGCGTGTTCATTAATAATAACAATTAAGATCATCATTGTCATCATTTCCATGAATAGATTTTTCTCCATACGATGCTTCCTTCAGTTTGTCAACTCATTAACTTTCGTGAATATTTGTGGGGACATCGGCGTGGTGGTAACCATATCATTCCAGAAATAAATGCTCCTTAACTTGTAACCGATCTCAGAAATCTAGCGTGAACGAAACTGGGTAGCAATGAGGCCTGAGAAGCCAATACAGTGACAATGATATTCGACAAAGAAAGCTATAGTTAACGGGAAAGAAAAACTACGAATTCAAAACCAACAAAAACGTTGGATGCCCCTTTACGGTCAAAATAAATTAATCTGTGAATGACTCAAGAGTCTTCATCAGTTCTAAAGGTAACTGTAGTCTAGTTTTGTGGTAAAGTCCTCACTAGTGTGCAGAATAGATTTCAGCTATCGGGAGAAGTGGAGTAGATGGGAGAGTACCATTAAAACACTGTCTCTCTTTACCCAAAAGGTGATTTGAACGCCTTGTAAGTCGCAACTACTGTGGGAAAAGGCATTGGGGAAAAAGGCATTGGGGAAAAAGGCATAGGGTTTGCAATCTCATGGTGAAAATACCATCACCATGGAACTAGATAACGAAGTCCCACAAAGCCCAGTTCAGACTAGGATATAGAGACTTTATTGTCTTTTTCTATCAAAACGAATAAGTATTTCATAGCATCACAGGAACAAACACGTGCGAAACAGCCTCTGAGTTCTGCTTCCCGCATTCTTACCTGCAACTTACGGTTGATTTCTTGCTGACTGGATTCAAATTCTTTTCCTCTCTTATACAATCAATTAGTGTGTACCTCTAAGAAATTTTTTAACAAAAATACTCCTTTTAATTTTTACAATTATATGTAGCCAAAAATCAAGTGAGAAACACGTAACTTTTGGTCTTGTCGTTGAATTAAGCCAAACATGTTCTTGTGCACGAGTATTTAAGGACAATCACGGGTGGGACTTCTGACATCAGAGGTGAGGTTTATCCTCATAAACTTCCACAGGGGATTATCAGTGGTATGACTGCTCCAGGATACTTCTAACATTTTCTTTCTTGATGATGACAATACAGTTCCACAATGGGAATGAAGAAATTCAGGAATGGCAAGAATACATGGAATGTGATCCTCCGCAGACTAATTTTACTGAAGGAACGCGATCCTCCTTGGAGGAGGAATTCGACGTTAGTTCAAGTGAAGCTGCCATCCTGTTCCCAACCCGGAATGGAAGTCCTGCATTTTTATGGTTCCCCCAGGTACAGCTCATCTACATCTATTGGACATAGCACGGGAGATGATGGCCTTCCTTCAAAGACATTGTATTTCTTCCACAAGGAACCAGTATCTCAAGGAATAAACCAAACAGCTTTTGTGTCCAGCAAAAAAGGAGGGCTAAGGATTCGAGGAAGGAAGATACCAACTTACGGGAATTAGATCTGGGAATCAGACAAAGGTGTTCGAGGAATTGCCTTTGCAGAGAATGCAGTATATCTTATTGATACACGCGCCTTGTCAAAATCGATAGGCAAGTAAACAGACAGGTGTCATGAAAGTGATATATATATATATATATATATATATATATATATATATATATATATATATATATATATATATATATATATATATATATATATATATATATATATATATATATATTATATATAAATGTATATTTTTAAGTTCTTACCTGGCCTATTTACTGTATTCCTTGTTCAGGGGTTCAATCTACGGTCTAGTTCTTGAACAAGGCTGCTTACTGATGCACCTTGAGTTTCTGACTACATCTACCAGGTCAGGCAGGAAACTTAATAGAAAAAACAGTTTGGCTGAGTGCCATACTTCAACAGGGGCTTTGCAGATAAACACTTAGGTTTACTTTAAATGGAATATATTTACAGTTAAACACGCGAATCAGAAGACTGTGGAATGATAGGCAGATCCAACAGGGGCTGCCATGTGGTTAAGTATGCTATCACTGTTAAAAATTTGAATAGTCTATGATTAATCCTCTTGAAAGTGACACTGAAGAATTAATTGCCGTGGCCTTTTCACTGCAAGAAGTACAAGAGAAGTCGATGTTTCCACAGCCGATGTACCGTCTGCAATTTGATGATGCTAGCGGTTACACAAGGATAATTATAACGATCTCGGGTGAATTGAGGGTTGCACAGAGGGTGCCAAGATAACTAGATTCTGGTATGATATACTTGCATTAAAGTTTACACTGAGGTAAGTGAGTCAGGTCTCTGTGATAACTCGCACTTCAGAAAAGAAAATGAGAGTGCAGTGAGAGATTTAAGATATGTAGCTGTTGAAAAAACCTCGAGTCAGGATGTTGCCTTGTAACGGAGCGATGGAGGGGCCTCGTCGAATTTCACCCGTTCTGGAGGGATGATTTTAATGGGAAAATGCACAGGTAATGTGACTGGGTGGTCAAAAGGTGACCATGTGGAAGAGTCAGCTCAATAAGGAGCAAGCAAGGGGTTGTGTGTGGGTCTGCTATCGGGGCGTTTCTGAGACCGACGAACACTGTTTCTGGCCTTATATGACATCGGGGGCTTATTTTTCCGCTCCTCCCAGAGGTCACTAGGATCGCAAGATGGCTATTCGGTCAATTCATTTTCTATATTGGGATCTTCCCCAAATCCTGGTGACCTATGGCAACCCATGTTCAACAGTTTTTATGGGGAATTCAACCTTTCTTGCAGATTTTTGGCATGCTTCATCCCCATTCGCCTTTTATCTGAAAAGAGTTAATTCAAGCAGTCACCAGGTCTTTAGAAAAGATAAACAGATGCACCAAAAAGGGGCTGAGTTTCTCATGCCCTTCCTCAGTTAGGTCTCAGTATGAAATTACATTATTTTGAGGTGCAAGGCAGTCTGGAGGTTTGGGTTTGCTTCAGAAGTGGTTTCCCACTTAATAATATATATATATATATATATATATATATATATATATATATATATATATATATATATATATATATATATATATATATATATATATATATATATATATATATATATATATATATATATATATATATATATATATATATATATATATATATATATATATATATATATATATATATATATATATATATATATATATATATATATATATATATATATATACATATATATATACATATATATATATATATATATATATATACATATATATATATATATATATATATATATATATATATATATATATATATATATATATATATATATATATATATATATATATATATATATATATATATATATATATATATATATATATATATATATATATATATATATATATATATATATATATATATATATATATATACAGGTAGTGCTACGTTAAGATAATTCGACTTACGATAATTCGCTTTTACGATGGGATTAGCAATTAATATCGATACGACAATATTTTGAAAATACGTATTTTTAAATTTCGCAGGCGACTGGCGCAGGCAACAACGTACAATCAGGCAGCGTTCGGTGTACGATACGTTGGCCCGAGAGGCTGGAATAGGTACATTAATTCAATGAGCTGACCTTACTAGCCCTCGTTGTGTTGGAAGTTAAAATAAGTCAGTGTTCGTTTGCAATTTTTGTGCGTTTGTAAATACAGGTAGTGCACGAGTGACGATAATTTGTCTTAGGATAATTCGAGTTTACGATGGAGTACTACAATATTTAGAAAATATTTTTAAATTTCAAGCGGGCACAAGCAACAGCGTACACTACAATTGCCGTAGAATCAGGCAGCAAGAAAGACCAACTTACAATAGACCAACTTCCTTTTCTCCATCTCTTTATTCCATCTTCTAGTTAAAAAAGTAAGAGAATAATAAAAGCATTGTTAGTAACCTTATACTCTTGCGAAAATGCGTACAGCCATAAACAACCGAACGAGACTCTGTTGTTTTGCTAATAACCGAATCGGATAACAACTGTTTTGCTTGTATTTCAACCATCGTACGGTTAAACAATTATCGTAGTTATGTTAAAAATGACGTTAAGTACTGATATGTTTTTACACTACTTATCCGCTTTGGAGAAAAGATCGGCAAGGAAATATACTGCTGCAGTAAAATTAAGCTGCAAGTTGTAGCTGACGCTGAGAAAAGAATGTTCAAGCTGCTAATGACTATAAATTATCGTACATTGGCAACATGGATGAAACTCGACCGCAAATAAAATTGGAAAGTATTTTAATCAAAACTACTGGACATGAAAGAAGACATATTACTGCTGTTTTCACGCCGATAAAAGATACATACGAAAAGCTCGTGGTATGATGATGAAATCAAGAGAAAATAGCGAACGGAATCTTGATTTTTTTTGTTTACACAAAACAAAGGGCCAGCCGCCAACGTCATCTACTAACGAAAAAATGGCTAAAATAATTTCACAACGAGACATATTTAAGTTATATTTCGACATAAAAACACTTCGTATAACGAAAAATACATATGTCCCTTATAAATAAAGTATCTAGAGATTCATTTACGCTAACTAGAAGCAAGAAATGCCCTCTGAACCGAGTTAAATGCATCGAAATAAAGACCGCGTGATCGATTCCGAAACCAAAACATTTGATCGCTATGATCGGAATTTATAATGCAAAAGCAGTATAAGAATATTTACGATTGGATACAGTGTAGTAAAGCATAACTTTTTAAAAGATCCATGGAAAAGATGCACATTCGTTATTTTGATGTTTGTATAATACGGCGGTGTTAAGTGAAAATAGAATACAGTATAATGTAGGCTAGGCTACCGTATATGATATACGAAAGTGCAGGCCAGGCCTTGTTTGTTATTCAATTTCTCTTTATACTGACTTATCATGTCAGTCTGCATTGAACCTGCAGAATTAGCTGACACTAATAATTACTATACCATATATGTATAAAGTATACTGTGTAGTGTAGGCTAGGCTACCATATATGTATAGATGGTACTGATTACCCTAGTGTAGGCTAGGCCATATTCGAGTTACGATTTTTTCAACAAACGATGGGTTTTTTGGAACCTAACCCCATTGTAAGTAGGGAATACCTGTATGTATATATATATATATATATATATATATATATATATATATATATATATATATATATATATATATATATATATATATATATATATATATATATATATATATATATATATATATATATATATATATATATATTATATGTGTGTGTGTAAAGGAAATAATACAAATGGAGATGGAAATATGAGGGAAACAAATAGGTAAGACTGATATTTTCACTCAAATCCCGCCAGAAGTATCTTTTCTGGAAACTGACAGGTTAACAATTTTAGGGTGGTACCCTCCTGAAAAGAAACAGAATTCGACTTGCTGCTGTTGAGCCTCCTACACCGTTAAATAGAGCAGATATAACGCACGTGATGATTTCTTCACGCGGGTTCATACTTGATTCATCAGTTAAAAACATTAATGTGACAACGACTATTGTTTTTTTATCCTATGGAGAGAGAGAGAGAGAGAGAGAGAGAGAGAGAGAGAGAGAGAGAGAGAGAGAGAGAGAGAGAGAGAAATTTTCCAAGACATCTTCGGAAGCCGTTTGAAGAAAAAAATCTCTCTCTCTCTCTCTCTCTCTCTCTCTCTCTCTCTCTCTCTCCACTGATAAAAAAAAATATGACTCCAGGGCGAACAGCCTCCTGGACAGATGGATCCTTTTACTGGTTTGGGTTATTACTTGATTTCACTTTGACAAGAAACAGATTTTTGTTTGAAGTTCGTAGAGTATGTTACTTGTTAAATTCTACATTGAACAGTCGGTAGAAATATGAGAATCTCCTGCAATACATAAAAGCTACCATTAGAGTTTATAATAAAGAAGGAAACATAATTTTTTTTTTTTTATAAAAATGAGAAAAAGATCAATTCTTAAAAAAATGGAAAGTGTCAACTCTGCTAAGGGATTGAGCTTTTGAAAAAAAAATATTGCATTTGTGTCTTGAAGAGCAAAAGAAACTAATGAACTGAAAACAGAGGTGGATATTCGACTGAAATGCAAGGTGGTTATTGGACTGAAATGAGAGGCGGATATTATAACGAAGTAAAAGGTGGTTATAAGCTGAAACGAGAGCTGGTTATAGACTGAAATGAGAGGTAGTTATAGAATGAAACAAGAGTTGGTTATAGACTGAAATGAGAGGTGGATACCAAACTGAAATGAGAGGTGGAATTGGACTGAAACGAAAGGTGATTATTGGACTGAAATGAGAGGTGGTTACTGGACTGGAATGAGAGGTGATTATTGGAATGAAAGGAGAGGTGGTTATTGGACTGGAATGAGAGGCGATTACTGGACTTCAACGAGAGGTGATTGTTGGAATGAAAGGAGAGGTTGTTATTGGACTGGAATTAGAGGCGATTACTGGACTGCAACGAGAGGTGATTATTGGACTAAAAGAGAAAGGTGGTTATTGGACTGTAATGAGAGGTGGATATTGGACTGAAACGAGAGGTGATTATTGGATTGAAACGAGAGGTGGATATTGGACTGAAATGAGATGTGATTATTGTCCTGAAATGAGAGGTGGATATTGGACTGGAATGAAAGGTGATTATTGGACTGAAATGAGAGTTGGCTATTGGACTGAAATGAGAGGTGATTATTAGACTGAAATGAGAGGTGGATATTGGATTGAAATGAGAGGTAAATATTGAACTGAACTGAGAGGTGGTTCTTGGACTAAAAGGAGATGTGGAAATTGGACTGAACTGAATGGTGGTTATTGCACTAAAATGAGAGGTGGATACTGAACAGAAATGAAAGGAGGATTTTGGACTAAAATGAGAGATGGTTATTGGACTGAAATGAAAGGTGGATGTTGGACTGAAATGAAAGGTGGATATTGGACTGTGGTGAGAGGTGGTTTTTTGGACTGAAATGCGAGGTGTGGAAGGTTCTTTATTATTCTTTCTTTCTGTTTATGTCTGCTATTTGTTGCCAAGTAAAGAAGATTACTTTTCTTTATAGATGCTTATCACTCTGGCTTTGTTATGTAGTAGCGTGTTTTAATTCCCAGGAGGCTTGAAGAAGATGCAATGTAGTTTTTCTTTGCTTCATTAACACATCAATAAAGTTACAGTAGATTTACAAAATGAATTGCAGTGCAAGATTACAGTGAGTGTCATATGTGATCCTTTCTTCTTATATCAACCCACAATTGGTGAGGCTTACGACTTCACCCCCTATCTTCTCTCTGCTTCTCTGTTGCCTTCTCTTTTTCCGCTCTCTTATCTGCTGCTCCCCCTCAGAACTGGATTTCTTAAGGATTTCTGGAAGTCATTTGTCCCACCCATCGAAGGCAGAAACCTTGCTTCTGTCCCGACTTGGTAGATGTTTCATTGGTTGAGACTTATCAAAAGACGGCCCATTTTGGGTGGATTTTTAAAAAATGCACCGCCTTCAAAAGGAGGTGCTTTGGCGTCACTGAAACTTATGAATTCCGGTGGCTGTTTATCCCACTAAGGCCACCATGCATTTTATTACGAATTCCTTGTGATTTCCAACTCGATTAAGTGCAGTCATAATGCTTTTGTCACCACGACAGAGTCATAACATGTACCTGAGTTTGGCCTTTGTAACCACAACATAGGTTTTGCTTTTCTGGCACTAGTTTACAATCCTTTATCTTTCCAATTTGGCCTTGTCATCTCAATATAGCCAAATCACAGACGTTTTGTTATCTCTCTCTCTCTCTCTCTCTCTCTCTCTCTCTCTCTCTCTCTCTCTCTCTCTCTCTGTATGTGTGTGTGTGTGTGTTCGTTTCTTCTAATCTCTCTCTCTCCCTCTCCCTCTAACTACCAAAGTCTATTAATGGAAAGTTTCTCTCTCTTTCTCTTTTTCGTGATGTTAATTAACATTTAGAATATTCAGTATTCCTAGTTATCATTACAGGTGGATATTGAACTGAATTAAGAGGTTGATATTGGACTGAAATAGGAGGTGGTTATTGGACTGAAATGAGAGGTGGGCATTGGACTGAACTGAGAGTTGGATATTTGATTGAAATGATAGGTGATTATTGGACTGAAATGGGAGCTGGTTATTGGACTGAGGTGAGAGGTCATTATTGAACTGAAATGAGAGGTTGTTATTGGGCTGAAGTAAGAGGTGATTATTGGACTGAAATGAGGGTGGTTATTGGACTGAAATGAGAGGTGATTATTGGACTGAGATGAGAGTGGTTATTGGATTGAAATGAGAGGTGATTATTGGACTAAAATGAGAAGTGATTATTGGACTGAAATGAGGTGTGATTATTGGACTGAAATGAGTGGTGGTTATAGGAATTAACTGAATTTTCATGTTATTATTGGACTGAAATGTTAGGTGGTTATTGGACTGAAATGAGAAGTGGGCATTGGATTGAATTGAGAGGTGGATATTGGATGGAAATGAGAGGTGATTATTGGACTAAAATAAGAGGTGGTTATTGAGCTGAAAAGAGAGGTGATTATTGGTCTGATATGTGAGATGGATTTTTTTTTTACTGAATTAAGAGGTGATTATTGGACTGAAATGAGAAGTGGATGTAGGATTGAACTGAGTGCTGGTTTTTTAATTGAAACGAGAGGTGGTTATTGGAATGAAATGAATTGTTTATATTGGACTGAAATGATAGGTGGATATTGGACTGAATTAAAAGGTGATTATTTGACTGAAATAAGAGGTGGTTATTGGACTGAAAGAGAGATGGTTATTTGACTGAAATGAGAGGTGGGTATTGGACTGAACTGAGAGGTGGATATTGGACAGAAATGGAAAGTGGATTTTGGACTGAAATGAGAGGTGATTATTGAATTGAAATGAGAGGTGGATATTGTACTGAAATGATAGGTGATTATTGGACTGAAATGAAAGGTGGACATTGAATTGAATTGAGAGGTAATTACTGGACTGAAATGAGAGGTGAATGCTGAACTGCAATGAGAGGTGGTTATTAGACTGAAATGAGATGTGATTTTTGGATTGAAATGAGAGATGGACATTGGACTGAAATGACAGGTGGATATTACATTGAGCTGAGAGGTGATTAGTGGGGAGATAACAGAAAAATCGTGCAAATGATGCAAGCATCAAATTTGGCACAAATGTCCTCCAAGGTATACTAATCAAATCTGCCCGATTGGCCAATTGAAAATCCAACATGGCGCCATTTTCAAGATGGCCGCCAAAATAACCACCGAAGTAGATGTTTTGCTTAGAAATATTTGTAGTTGTCTGATCTGCATGATCTAAGTGTGGATTCTTATGTTTTGAAGCCTGCTGAACTATATTTTCCTGTTTAAAATGCACTCTAAGACATATTTCTCAAGATGACCACCAAGATGTTTACCTTTCTTTACATATGTTTTGTCCCAGTTAGTACATGTTCAAAGTTATGCACACCTTGCTACTGTTTCTCGGTCTGCTACTGTCCACATTGCAGCTGCAGAGTGATGTGCAGGGAAGCTTTGCCTGAGAGCACTTGCATCTTCCTTTGCAAACCTTCTTAAAGGAACACTTTGCCAATTTCTTGACAGTTTGCTGCAATCGGTGGTAGTGTTGTCCAATGTATCTGCCATGCTTCTCCTTTCTGTGTCCAGCCCCATTCAGCTGGACTGCTCATGTTTGGATTACAGTGGCTTGCTTGGCCCCAGATGATCCCAGCCTGGTAGGCTGCACGCTTTGCATGTTCTCTGAGGGCTGCCTGTGTTGGTGGATCTAGTCTTGCTTCGTCCACACCAGTGGCTGCGCTTGATCTGTCATACATGAGGACAACGAATCTTTCCAGCCTCTGCATGTCAAGATCACGAATCACTGTTGGATGCTGGCTGAGACTGATGAATTTTTCAGTAATATCATCAAATACATTCGAAGTCTGCCATGCAGATTTCTTCACTTTCCCACAGAAGGCAAACACAATGTCACATCCAGTGAATGCGTGAAAGGAGGGGATCCCCCTAGCTTTCTCAAGCCCAATTGCAGAAACTACCTCATTGACTGGAATCCATCGCATATGGGCTCCTTGGCCAAAGGCAATCCACATTTCCCGAAGACCTAGTTTCTGGAAGGATGGCAGTACAGATATTGCTATGACTAGCACATCTGTGTCATTAGCCTTGATGATTATAGACCTGCTCCCGTCAGTCGTTACATCCCTAGTGTGAACAAATATTTGACTGTTAGCTTCTTCGTGACAACATGGGGACACAGCATCCAGAGACTTTACTGTGTTGCTAATGGCATTCTCTCCTTTTGTGACGATGACTGTGGTTGTCGTTTCTCCTTCACACATCTTTTTGTCCAGGAAGTGAAACAGTTCAGTCTTGTTGCTAGGGTCATGAAGGAAGCTTTGCCAGTTTCCTGGTGTCTTGCTTGTTCCTGTCACTCTTCTTCTGATTCCTTTCCCCCTTTTTGACCTCATCTCTGATTTCAGACTTGATTTCTTGTATACATCAAAGACTATGTTCACCCGCTTGCACCGAGCACTGTAGGATTCCATCTTTGGGATGATGTCTTCTTTGGCATAGTCATTAAATGTCTTTGAAGTACATGGAGGTGAGGCATTGATAAGTGCTGAGCCGTCAATGATGATTGTATCTCCCTTTGGTTCTCCCACTGGGACATTCACTTGTGCTTCAAGAATTCCAACCAGCTGTGACTTCTGACATGTATGAAGCTTGCCGCTGTCACTGAGAGATGCAGGGTATGACTGATTCTCGTGCTTGAAGAATTCTTGCAAGTCACACTGTCTGTTCTGGCTCGAAATGAACAGTTGCGAGAATAACTGACAGTCATCTTTTAGGACTTTCTCCTTAGAAATTCCCTCAGCCTGTTCTTGTTTGAAGAATGAAAGAGGGTTCTTCTTTATTGGATGATAGAAAAGACTTTCAGCTTCATTCTCTAGCCCTTTCATAAATGATAGGAACTGTTCTTTGCCTCGCCGGTGATGTGTAGCTACCATTTCAGCTAGAGTTGGGTCTGCAATGTTCTTTGTATCTAACACCATCAGGTCTGCTGATTCTTCTTGGAATGGGTTACCTATCTCCTGCAGCACTGCAGAGAGTGATTTCACCTTTTCAAAGAAAGATTTCTGGCCACTCGGTGTCTGCTCGTGGTGTCTGCTGCTGTATGTGGCATCCATCATACCAGACATGGCCTCGTATCCAGCTAGTAGACGACTAACTTCAGGTCCAGCAACCATCCACCTACGAAGTGCTGATGGGTCTTTTGTCAACCCAATTGCTCCTCTGTCACCTTTGATCACTGCATTATTGTGTTCGTGCGCTTGATCATTCGCCATGCCAGAGAATTCTCTTCTCGACTTGTGGATGACAAAGTTACCATTATGAAACTCCTTGGCCACATCTGGATGTTGTTGTTAGTGTGACATCATATCTCGGAGGTGAATAGTGATCTACCGGGCATAGTTAACATTGTTATTTGCAAAGAAGTAAAGCACCAGTTCTGAAAGTGCTTCACGGTACAAGTTGAAGTCTCCTTCTCTGAATGAGCGGATGAGGGTGAATATCGTGAGTGCCATGTCCAGCACCAGACTCCAGAATTGGAACTGCAGACTCTCCTTCTTCTGCTTTTCACACCAATCCTCAAAGGTTATTTCTAATGTGCTAGACTCCTCACAGCAGAAATCATCACATGCCTTCTTCATTAGTTTGTACAAGCTGCATGCTGTAATCTGGTGTGCTTGTCTTGTCTTTGCGACACTGGAGGCAGACAGGTAAGACTCTGATGCACCAGATGAGGCCATCCCTGCTTCTACAATGGCACTGGTCCACCCACTGTCTCATAGCAATGTTCCTATCGATCTCAGTGAAGCCATTTCTATATGAAGGCCTCTGAACATGGCAACGAACTTGTCCTCTCCATATTCTTGCTACTTCCACTGTATTTGTTTCGCCAGAGCATACAACAGTTGGTCAGCAACAATTACAGGTGTCTGCTGTGGGTTCAAAAAAGCCACTGTATCACAGACCTTTTCCATGGCATGCTTGATAGTTGCAACAGAGTGTGCCTGGTCTCGCCACATAGGCATCATTGCCAATATGCTCACTTGAAATGAACGGCTCCTTTTCTGTGTTGCATGATATGCTGACCATGTGATGCTGACTGCATCAGCCACATTCTCAGTGAGGAAGACTTCCTCCAACCAAGAATATTCTTCTCTCAAATGTAACCTGATCGACTCTGGTGTTGGTAAGGATTGGCTTGCAACTGGAGGAGGATTGGGGTTTTTGGTGATGTATGCTGGTCGAATATTGGTGCATGCTTCTGGAAGCTCTGGAACTTTTTTAACCTTCATTTTTGACTCTATATCTAATTTGAATGGCTCACGTTCATCACCAGGATTTCCTGTGTTTGGATGCTGGAAAATGGACACACTTGTACCGTGTAAAGATGTTTCAGCTGTGGTCGCAGTCAGATTATGATCTATGTTGTCAACTGCTTCAGTTGTGAACAAATTCTTTCTCAAGACTGGGGGACAGATTACTCCATCCTCCACATACTGTGCAACAACTGCTTCTCCTAACTGTGCTGAGATTTCTAGGACTTGGTCATATGATATGCTGAGCCCATTCTCATGGAGCATTTCAATTATTTATCTCTTCCTCGCCTTGGCAAACAAACACAGGCCCATGTAGACTGCAAAATGTGGCTCCCAGTCCTTGGAATGCCTGTGGACATCCGTTCTTTCCTTATATTTGGTGAAGCAGTTGTACTGTAGAAGGTGTGATATAGCAAAGTCTGATTTCAATGCTCCATGATGGAGTTGGGACTTGCTTTCTGCACCATGTTCGATCATGCCTACAAACTGAAGCACTGGTGGTGGCACAGCCTGTTCTAAGTCTTTGTCATGAAAATAGCTGCTGAAATTCGACTTCTGACAGAGCATGTCTTGTCTTATTATCCCAGTGGCTTTTGCTAGATATATTGCTTCAACATAACGGGATGCTTCTGATAGGATTGAACCTACATCAGTTTCAACAGCCAACAGAACTTCTCATCCTTGGCAATTAGCTTGTAGCTGTGGAATGTGCAAAAGCAGCTGATCCTTGAGTCGAGTAGGATGAACATCAGGCGAGTCAACACCAAGCTGTTCCAGCCTCTGCTTGTAAAGCTTGGTCAAATCAGCAAGCTTGAAAATTGGTGGCCTCTCACTGGCATTTTTCATCTCGCAGACGTAGGTTACTAGTTCAGAGAAAGCAATTGGATATTCATCCTTCCAGTGTTCCTGTGCTTTTTCTTGCTCCCGCATCTTTAGGTATGCCCGTTCTCGGTTATACAATACCACCAAACAGCCAGGGTGATATTTCACTTCTTGGGCTACGACATCTGCACTTAGTTTGTCGAGAAGTTTTGTATCACTGTTTTGGCACATTCATTTATTCTCCTATTCACTTGCATTGTCATTGCTTCTCCAAGCTCCCCTCATTCTGTTTCGCAGAAGAAGCATTCTTTTGTTTTAGTTTCTTGAAGCTTTTGTGGAATCTTACTTCTACTGCCCTCATCACTAGCACCTACATGACTTGCTCTATTTTCAGTTCGGTGTAATTTTGTGTTGTTGAACAGAAGCCTGCAACTCTCATGGTATTGTGCCTTATTTTTTCTCAACGTTTCCTCTATCCCAGAACCTTCATCAAGTCTTGCAGGGTCTAGCTTGATTGGTAGTGCATTGAGTGAGTGAAACAGAGGAATATTCTTTGCCAGGTTCATATATCCATCATCCCCTCTTCTGGCAGGATTGGCCTGGGGAGATTTTAGATCTTCTTTCTTAACCTCCTGACATAGGCAACACTTGGTCCAGTCTGTTTTCCATGATCGCCCTGTAGAGTTCACATCCATGATTACGATGATGTTCAGGGTCGAGGGTTTATCCTTTTACCACCCCGTACATGTAATAGTATAATAGGCCTCTTATGTCCTGTAATATACAATAGGCACTTTCCTGTATGGGATACAACTAGGTTCTTGCACTGTGCCATACACTTAGTCCGATTATTCATCCAGTGTCATAAGACTCGTGTGATCTGTACACCATCCAGATAACTAAAACCCTGTTACCCTTGGTTCGGCTCTCCAGCGCTGGCACGTCCTGTCCATTCAGGTGTGGCTGCCTAACTGATTTGGGGTTGGTTAGGCAGCATTTGAGATACTAGTAGGTTGTTACAGTATGATGCCAACATAAATTTCCTACTTAGCTGACACTGAACCCCATGCTGAGTTTCACAGCAGTGATGTCACCAATGTGCCTTGGTAGTGCCCGACAATCACTCCTTTAATAAAGTGCCTTAACCATGTTATAACCTAGAAAAAATAAATCAGCAGGCTTAAAAACATAGGAATCCACACTTAGATCATGCAATTCGGACAACTACAAATATTTCTAAGCAAAACATCAACTTGGGGTTGTTATTTTGGCGTCCATCCTGAAAAATGGCAGCCATTTTGGATTTTCAGTTGGCCAATCGGGCAGATTTGATTAGTATCCCTTGGAGAACAATTGTGCCAAATTTGATGCTTGTATCATCATTTGCATGATTCTTCTAAAAAAATTACTCTTATCTGCCCCACTAGATTATAGGACTGAAATGAGAGGTGATGATTGGACTGAAATGAGAGGCGTTTATTGGACTGATATGACAGGTGGATATTGGATTGAACTGAGAGGTGAATGTTGGACTGAAATGAGAGGTGGTTATTGGACTGAAATGAGAAGTGGACATTGGACTAAATTGACAGGTGGATATTGGATTGAATTGAGAGGTGATTATTGGACTGAAATAAGAGGTAGTTATTGGAGTGAAATGAAAAGTGGACATTGGACTGAACTGACAGGTGGATATTGGATTGAATTGAGAGTTGATTATAGGACTGAAATGAGAGGTGATGATTAGACTGAAATGAGAAATGGATATTGGACTGAAATGAGAGGTGGATATTAGACTGAAATGAGAGGTGGATATTGGACTGAATTGAGAGGGGGATATTGGACTGAAATGAGAGGAATGACATGAGAGGTAGATACTGGACTGAAATGGTAGGTGGACATTGGACGAAATGAGACGTGGTTACTGGATAGAAATGAAATGTGGATATTGGAAATGAGAAGTGGATTTTTGACTGAAATGAGAGGTGATTATTGGACTAAAATGGGAGGTGGATATTGGACTGAAATGATAGGTGATTAGTAGACTGAAATGAAAAATTGGATATTGAACTGAATTGAGAGGTGATTGTTGGACTGAAATGAGAGGTGGATATTGGGCTGAAATGAGAGGTGGATATTGGACTGAAATGAGAGGTGAATATTAGACCGAAGTGAGAGGGGGGATATTGGACTGAAATGAGAGGTGGATATTCGACTGAAATGAGTGGTGGATACTGGACTGAAACGAAAGATGATTACTGGACTGAAATGAAAGGTTCATGTTGGAAGAACGTAGATTTGAAGTGGAACAAACAAGTAGAGAGAACTGCTGAAGGTTGAAAGGCAGAAAGCAACGCACTCTGTCAACACATCGTTCCAGACAGATCGCACATATTTTAGGTAAATAACCTACCCAGCCCCCATCTCAAGTCTCCCCTCCCACCACCATACTCACCTTAACGAGGTTCTTATTTCTGAATTAAGAGGTACACTACGTATGAAATCGGTTACCAGTAAATTGTTTCAACACCACCAATAGTTTTCAAATAACAAGCGGAAAAAGAGAATGCGTTTACTACCACAATGTTCGCTCAAGGAAAAATGCTCAAAACATTTGTCCTCATAACGTCAGATTTCAGTATTTATCTACAGTTAATCACATTTTTGTGATTAAAACCCGCACGGTCTTCTGAGATAACCTCAAACAGGGGTGCGTTATGAATGAAGCCAGTGAATTATGCGCTTGGTTTTTTTACGAATTTTTGCCCAAATGCAACAACAGCTGTAGTTTCTTTGATCCGGAGACTTGTTTATAAAGGAAGAGCAGTAATAGGTCCTGGCACGTTAGAAAGAGTAAAGATGAGTACAAAAAGATATAGTTAGGTAAAAGTAGTATCTATGTGTTGCTAAAATGGTGGATTCCCATCAGTTCATCTGTAAATTAAAAGATTCTAATTGTACTTTTGACCTCTCATTGGTAAGATAGGGATAATAAGATAAAAAAAGGAAATGATGAACCAGACATAAACGAGCAAAGCGCTTACCTAACGTTCCAAAATATCGATAATATTCATTCAGACATGAAAAAATTTTATCAATTAAATTTCTTGCATTGCTTCACATTATAATTCTCATTACTTTACTTTACTTAATTCACAAATAGAAAAGTTCTCTGATAGCCTAATTTAATGCCTCAAAATTTCCACCAACTTCCTTTTTATATTTGCCTTCTTTTTCATCTGTTCATTGTTGCTTCTGTTATCCTTCGTAAGTTCTGTGACCCGTGAAATGTCGCCCCTTTCAGAGGAAATAATCATGTTCTCAAATAAATAAGGCGTGATCCTAAATCAGTTACGCTTTCGAAACATTTGTTTGCATTTCAGCAACTACGAAAAGATTTCAAGGTCGATTTTAAGGTCTTTACTGTCCTCACAAAGTTTACCAGTGCGTTAATAAAAAGTTATTCTGTCCTATCATGTATTTTTATCAAGAAGGTAATTTCAGTGGAAATCGTTCTCTGAATACTAGAGTCTTAAAGATTACGGAAAAGTTTAGGAGGAATTTTCGTAATCAATAACACGACCTAAAAAAAAAAAAAAAAAAATTAATTATATATATATATATATATATATATATATATATATATATATATATATATATATATATATATATATATATATATATATATATATATATATATATATATATATATATATATATATATATATATATGTAATACTTTAGAAGGAATTTATTAGCCTAAGTATAGCGATCTCTGAATCACAAATTCATATTATTGCTACAGCAATTTCCAAGGAATTATTTTAGAGGCAGTTTCTTTTTCAAAATATTATATTTCAGTGTCTTAGAGGGGGATTTATTTTATCCACTCTAATCAGCCAATATGGAGTATTTTAAAAGTAAATTCTTCATTTACTGCTACCAAGGAAAATAGGTGATATTTTAGAATGAATTCCTTGTTATGAATATCTTCATCCTTGAAACACATCAGTAAGATTTCCCTGGTAAGAAGAGGAATACTTTGATATATGAAATTGTCATCCAAGTACATAATATTTCTGTGGTTTTAAAAATGCGAATGAAATTAAATATGCTCCGAAGTGATTTACAAAGCTGCGATTTATTGAGTGAATGTCTGCCATTCTAATAAAAACGAAGCCGGGCTGTTTTCATTACGTAAAGAGATGATGTGTAAATGAGAGATCAAGTGAAATTTTGGTTCAAGGTTCATCAAGGGAGGGAGGGAGGGAGAGAGACGGAAGGAGAGCGTGTAAGGGAGAAAGCCCGTATCTGGGGAAGGGGAGAGGGCCAAAGGAGACTAGCAGAGCTCACCGCCACAGACAAGAGGACCGATGGGAATCCAAATCCTGCTGAAGGATTCATCAGATAAAAAGACTCAAACTGGGAAAGACTGCAGCTGCTCCCCAATACTTAAAAAAAAAAAAAAGCCATGCTCAACAACTTTTCTGAAAACAGTAATCTTCATTTTATCCAAACTTTCATTAAAACTACAAACTACGATAGGGCTACACATCTTATAAATTGATGCAATATTATGATTCACACCTCTCAACAAACTGCGAACTTGCGAATTATCTATTGAGAATATACCCGGTGTTTGGTATGTGTATTTCATTCTTTTTCATTCTAACATAAAGAATGTCTGTTATAGAAAATATGCTGCCCAAATATTTTGCCATAGACCAAATGATAAATTAATGATAAAGAACATAGTTTACGTTCCTTTATGACTTATTCTCTTTACTTTAAATAAGTGATTTCCCTTGCTTAAATAGGCAATGGCATTAAAATCCCTTTATGTAATAATTCTTGTTTCATAACTAGCATATTTGGTCTTCCAATGGCAAAGCTGACAAATGCACCCGTAACCACTTAAAGTACATTAATTATGAGATCAGAGATGTTCATCTTAATAGGAATTCTCCAAAACGTAATCGTAGAAAAACTGACTCAAAGGTGCAGGAAC
Organism: Macrobrachium rosenbergii; assembly: GCF_040412425.1. Taxonomy (NCBI): domain Eukaryota; kingdom Metazoa; phylum Arthropoda; class Malacostraca; order Decapoda; family Palaemonidae; genus Macrobrachium; species Macrobrachium rosenbergii. The sequence continues at coordinate 33,396,594 of NC_089796.1, read as the reverse complement.
TTGGAGCCTTCGTAAAGAGAAAACAAAAATCATTCCACTTGTCTTCGGACGGTATCGTTCGTAACGGATTAGTCTCTCTCTCTCTCTCTCTCTCTCTCTCTTTCACACACACACACATAAGTAAACACACCATTACCTTAGTACCAATAAAACTTGAAGGTTAGTCTCCTTTCACTCGGCTTTTCGGTCTTTTACGGGTAAATTGCTCTCGAGTACTTTCAAGCCTCTGTAGCAATTGTTAGTGGAATACAGAAAAACATGTATTATTCGAAATTCTTTCCAGATAATTTTTTTTTCAAGTTGAAACGGTCCATCGACTAGGAAAAAAAGTAAATGGAAAGAATCTCGAATAATTTTTCCTTATTCCTGAGACTCTTGCCTGAAGAGAAAAAGTATAGACTGACTCAATGTATTGACAAGAAGATATTATCTGTAAACAATGCCATTGACTTCAATATAAACTGCATAAGGGAAAAATATGCTCAAATAACATATATATATATATATATATATATATATATATATATATATATATATATATATATATATATATATATATATATATATATATATATATATATATATATATATATATATATATATATATATATATATATATATATATATATATATATATATATATATATTTATCATATATATATATATATATATATATATATTCATATATAATCAGAGATAATATATATAAATATATATATAATATCATATATCATATCTATATATATATATATAATATATTTTATATATATATATATATATATATATATATATTATATATATATATTTTATTTTATAGTTGATATATATATATATATATATCCGTATATATATATATATATATATATATATATATACGATATATATATATATATATACTATAGTGACACACACATCACCGTGATTCGATATACAATCACTACAAACGTTTTAATATGTCACTCTACCTCGTCCCGATTTTTCGTCCGTCGCTGGATACAAGTCCACCGTCCCGTCGACTGGTTAGTGTGTCACTGTAGTCCTGATTCCTCGTCCGTCGCTGGTTCGACCCCACGGGACTGGTTAGTGTGTCACTTATCAACTAAAAAAATCGTCCGTCGCTGGTTCGACCCACGGGACGGTGGACTTATATCAACTAAAAAAAAAAAATTCCTTCAGTGTAACATATATGAAAATATATTAAAGGAGGTAGAGTGAATTTATATTAATATATATATATATATATATATATATATATATATATATATATATATATATATATATATATATATATATATATATATATATATATATATATATATATATATATATATATATCATCATCATCATCATACTTCGTTATCCCCTTACACACGTGTCCTCAGGGCTTGCAACCTTGAAATCTGGAGCAATGTGCCCTGAATTTAATTTCTACTATCCACTTATATCACATGTGACTGGAGTGAACTCTTGTTGGCGGCATTTCTCTAAGCCTCTTAGAATTAAGCCTTCAGTTATAATGCCTTCTGTTAAAAATCTGTCACTCCATAATGCTAAAGATGTCCTTATTGATGTAACTTTTAAGGCTCGGAAATAGAGAGAGAGAGAGAAAAAAAATACGTTTGGCGTGTGTTGTCAAAGCCTACTTCTGGAAGTTTGTACGAAGCGTAATCCTCCTCGACACAAAACAGGGATGAATTCCCCCTTTCATCCCCACACTGCCCCTCACTTCCCCAATCCCAGCCCCACAATCCCTCCCCTAGACCAATTAGTATACTGTAGTGCTTCTGATCCTCTTAAACACCCGGGGAATTCCAAGAGAACTTTAGAGACATTGCTTCCTATTCAGTTTAGTTAATTATCACTAAGAGAGAGATGGGGCAAGGGGGGGGGATTCTCTTTCCGACCACGACATTCCCTCATTTTGTTTCTCATTCTCCTCCTTTCCTTTTTAATCCTTTTGAAGCTATTTATCTTTGTTATATTTCCGCTCGTTTGCCTTCCTTTTCCCCTAAACATAGCCCTTCGTCACTCAAGCCTGTCATTATGCAATATTTCTCTTTTTACAAATTTCTTATTGATGTTTTCACGTTTTTTTTTTTTATCTCTTTCTACATGGCTTTGTGATTTTCGTTTTCCATCTTATCACTGTCTGTTCTTTCTATGGCTTCATTATCTTATGTAAAATTTTGCTCCATTTATTATTCTATCTTCCATGTTTAGCTCTTCTTGTTTTCTTTCTGTCACCTTTAGTTGTCTGAAAAGAAAACGATTGTGCCGGTTTTGTCTGTCCGTCCGCACTTTTCTGTCTTCCCTCAGATCTTAAAAACTACTGAGGCAAGAGGGCTGCAAATTGGTTTGTTGATATCCACCCTCCAATCATCAAAAATACCAAATTGCAGCCCTCTACTCATACTGCATTATACCGAGACACCGAAAGATAGATCTATTTTCGGTGGCCTTGATTATACGATGTACAGAAAACTCGATTGCGCCGAAGAAACTTGGGCGCATTTCTTACTTGTTTACTCTTTGGACAACTTTTCAAGTCTCGGCTTTTATCTCTACTCCTCCCCGGCCTCCCCAACCCCCGGGGAAAAACAAAGACTCGAAGGGCGAAGTCGGAGTCAGAGCAAAATATCTGTCAGAAATAATTCGCAGGTAACTACTTCCCCTTCCTTTCAACTTCCCAAAAATCCCTTTATCGGGAGGACTTCAAAGTAGTTTCGTTTCTCATTTCGATAGAATACGCTCCTATCTTTGCTTCCACAGGCAAATAAACAAAATTCCTACATATTTCTTTAAAAAAACATTAATAAGAATCAAAATATCTAAATATATTATGAAAGTAGCTCAATTACTGATTCAGGGAGCACCTCAATGTGAATGTGGGTTACGTCGTCATTATACGTGATATCCTATCTATCACTTCTTTTGAACAAACTATGGTTTGAATAGTTGCCAAATACCATTTTTACAAACCTAAATTCACCTGGGTACAAGGATGATTATTTGAAACTTATTCTAACAGAAACATCTCCAAAAGACCTAATTAATGTTGAGGTCATGAGGAGAATTCCTTGCTGTAACAGCCGAAGATTTTGGCACTAAGCTTCATAGCCTAAGGTACGAGCAATATTGCGAAATCAAATAATTATTAACGCAGAGTTATAAGAAATTTAAAGGTATGTCACGAGAAAGTCACCAAACTTCCAAACGCCAATATTATGTTTTCGGGCTACGCTGGACCTGGCCACCTACTTTACTTAAGTATGTGCACAGCCATAACAGATGGAATACAATAATTATTGCACTACTCTGGAGTTATAAATGCAATATTATTGTCATAGCTTTATCCAACTTTCAACTTTTTTCATTGACAAAGTTGAACTGTAAAACATGAAAATATCAAAGAAAGTTTTTTGGGGGGGCTAGAATGTCCTACTAGGTATATTATGTATATTATGCAACATCAGACCGAATACATTAATTTGTGTGAATTGTTATTGTAAAGTTCAGGTCGCATTAACAATGCCACAGTTTTATCTTTAAACCGCTTTTCAAGGAAGATTCCAGGCTCGGCTCAGCCACCAATGATGGGTGTAAACATGTTACCAACAATCCTAATATACTACAGTAAGAGATTTTCATTTTCGTTTTATCTTTTACTTTAACTATGTGCTGCAGTAAACTGCTTTAATTATTTGATTTTATTATATCTACGCACGTTTTAATGTTCTAGACCTTTGTTTTATCAAATAGCAAGTTCTTGACATATTTTAAATGTTTCAATATCAACATTTTCAAAAATTTCGTGAAACAAAATCTTCACAGATTAAGACGAAATCCGGACCGAATAGGACAAAAATGGCATGTTCTTCTTGTATTTGACAGATAATTTTGCTGAAAGCATTTTCTGCATGACAAAAATCGATAAAGAGTTAAGGACGGCGTCTAAATCTATATATGGTGAGAAAGAACCCGAATGAATAGGACATTTGTTGGGAAGACAAAAAGTAAGTCAAGGCCAAACTTTTAGCATAAGGGTGAATGAGGAACACATTCTGGTCACTTGCTGATTGCAGGAACCACTTGAGGCTCTTGAAGTTTACGCGCACAAGTGCTTCATCCCCAATCATGAGCAATAGGAGAAATTAAAACATCCTCTTAAACGAAACAGAAATAGATATAAAAATTTTGGATTATCAAGAGGGCGAATGAGGAAAAGGTTTTGGCACTTTACAAGGAAAAAGGTAATTGTACTTTATAAGGAAAAGGTAATTGCACTTTACAAGGAAAGGGTTATTACACTTTACAAGGAAAAGGTAATTGCACTTTACAAGGAAAAGGTTATAACACTTTACAAGGAAAATGTTACTGCACTTGACAAGGAAAAGGTTATTTCACTTTACAAGGACAAGGTTATTGTACTTTACAAGGAAGAGGTTATTACACTTTACTAAGAAAATGTTATAGCACTTGAAAAGTAAAAAGGTTATTGCACTTTATACGGAAAAAAATTATTGCACTTTACAGTGAAAAGGTTATTACGCTTTATAAGAAAAAGGTTCTTGCACTTGACAAGGAAAAAGTTACTGAACTTTTCAAAGGAAAGGTTATTGTACTTTGCACTGATACACAATGTTCTAGTGACCAAACATACATAATATGTAAGATCTGGAAAAGCAAGCCAGTTGCACTGGAACTGAAAACACCTAAGCAGCCGCCCCTAAAACCCCCATCCCCAGCTTACAAGGACAATGAGGTCGTGAGCCATCGAAAATCTAAATTCGGGACCAAATTCGTGTAGATTCGGCTGCAGTACCAATGAGCTTCCACGACTCTTTTAATGCTTAAAGAGGGGAGGGAATCAATATTGATTTGCATAATTTCTTTTTCTATAATACAATCCTGTAATGCACTGCACTAAAGAATGTATATATATATATATATATATATATATATATATATATATATATATATATATATATATATATATATATATATATATATATATATATATATATATATATATATATATATATATATACATATATATATATATATATATATATATATATATATATATATATATATATATATATATATATATATATATATATATATATATATATATATATATATATATATATATATATATATATATATATATATATATATATATATATATATATATATATATATATATATATCTAAAAGAGATAAATCTCTGCAGCAGCATACATCCACACCGGAGAGCAGTATTCTTGTAAAGGAAGCACAAATTACCTAAAACAGGTTGCATTGATTTTATCACTGTCATAAATATATGAGGCATTAAGAACGATACCTAACTTTCGTGAGGCATTTGCTAAAACTTTCATTAGATGTTTCTGAAAAGTAACACGTGATTCAAAAGTTACACACGCATGTACGTACACGCTCACGCGCGCCCACACACACACACACACACACATATACATACATACATACATATATATATATATATATATATATATATATATATATATATATATATATATATATATATATATATATATATATATGTGTGTGTGTGTGTGTGTGTGTGTGTGTGTGTGTGTGTATGTGTGTGTGTGTGTGTGTGTGGGCGCGCGTGAGCGTGTGCGTGCATGCGTGTGTAACTTTTGAATCACGTGTTACTTTTCAGAAACATCTAATGAAAGTTTTAGCAAATGCCTCACGAAAGTTAGGTATTGTTCTTAATGCCTCATATATTTATGACAGTGATAAAATCAATGCAACCTGTTTTAGGTAATTTGTGCTTCCTTTACAAGAATACTGCTCTCCGGTGTGGATGTATGCTGCTGCAGAGATTTATCTCTTTTAGATATAGCGGTTCGTGGTGGAAGTTTTCTGTTTCCTATTATTAGCAGTTATGACTTGGACTATCAACGGATGGTCTCTTGATAGTCAATTTTTCATAAGTCGTGGTTTAACAAAGTTCTTTCACATTCACAAATGATCCCTGATCCCCTTTTCCTGCCGAGAGCAACCAGATTCGCTGAACAGAAGCACTAATGTGTAGTAAATGTGCCTCGCTGTTGAACTTCTCAGATCCAGAGGTCCTTTATTCCTCACACTGTTGGACTGTGGAGCAGCCTCCCTGAGGATGTGTTGGAACTGGAAATTCAGAAGTTTAGATTAAGATGCAATGCATTACTACCCTAATACGATTCTTATATTTTAGTAAATTACTTACATATTTTTTTTTTTTATTTATCAATCTGTTAATTTATCTTTTCAAATAACTGATCTCCCCTCTCTGTATTTCCCATTACCTTCTCTTACTTCTTTCGAATGAACACCATATTCTTTGGAAGCTTGAATTTCAAGGCAATGGTACCTGTGGGCTTAATAATAATAATAATAATAATAATAATAATAATAATAATAATAATAATAATAATAATAATAACTAGTAGATGCTCGCTGTTGCTCGCATTTGTTAGTTCCCATATCCGTACCATACCCATACTCATACCCATACCTGTATCATTCCCACATCCATATCCATACCACACCCATACCCATACCCATACTGATATCCATACCATACCCATACCGATATCCATATCCATACCATACCCATACCAGTACACATACCCATACCTATATCATATCCATACTATACCATATCTATACCCATATCTGTACCATACCCATACCTATACCCATACCCATACCTGTACTGATACCCAAACCCATATCCTTACCATACCCATACCTATACCCAAACCCATACCCATATCCATTCTATACTCATACCATACCATTCCTATTCCCATACCCATACCCATATCCATACCATACCCATGCCCATATCCATACCATACCCATACCTATACACAGCTAAATTAAAACCTACTAGTAATAGTCAACAAAAGTCTATGGGAAGCACCAGCCCTGTTTACCTTCTGGTCACATACAAACAACTGACCATATCTTGGTGTAGGTGCAGAAGCAGCTGCTGATGGGTTTTGAACAATGCTGATGCCATTGACGGTTCCAGACAAAGGTCAGCCAAAAATCGGCGATCTTTAATATATACCGTTGGTCGCTTAATATTGAAAACTTATGGACAGTTACTAAAATATTATTCTTGAAAGATATCTTCACAACTCCAGGATCCTTTGAAGCAGTATTTATCTCCTGGAGTATTCCTGGATGAATGCCTATGGGATTATAACGTCTTCTTAAATTCTTAAAGACCCCAGGATCCTACGAATCTGTCCTCAGCTCCTAAATAGATTCCTGTCGGATCAACTTCCCTTCAGGGAAGAAAACCAGAATGTGTCTTTGGAATCATTTCTTTCACCTCCTGGAGAAACGCCTATTCAATATTGACGTCTTCTTCTTCGGTCACACACAGTTGCAGAACCTCGGCCACACACGCACAGACACAGAAAGGCAACCAAGGAAGTTAATATCATAAGGGGGAGGGGAGGGCGAGGGGAATAGAGTGAGGAGGGGGAGGTGGAAATGGGAAGGGGTAAGGGAGGAGGAGGGTAGGGGAAAGGGGAAGGGGAGGGGAGGCGGAGGGGTAGGTGTGGAGGAGGGGGAGGGGAGGAAGAGGGGAAGGGAGGGGGAAAGGAGGGGAAGGGGAGGGTGAAGAGGGAAGGGGAAAGGAGGAGGGGAGAAGAAAAGGGGAGGGACCTTACCTTACAGACCTTACAATTCGTTCGGGTTGCCCCAGGTCCCTCAGTGTGAGGCGCCTTTGATGTCTACCAGAGAGTTGCTAACGCATCTTCCGGTATATTTTGCATCTTCCAGTCTTGGATGGTCTGGGATGCATCTTAGATATTTGTCGAGCTTATTCTTAAACACATCTACGCTCACTCCTGTTATGTTCCTCAGATGAGCTGGTAGCGCATTGAATAGACGCTGCATTATCGATGCTGGTGCGTGGTGGATTAATGTCCTGTGTGCTTTCCTTAATTTTCCTGGTATAGTTTTTGGCACTATTAATCTACCTCTGCATGCTCTTTCTGATAATTTTAGTTCCATGATGTTTTCGGTAATTCCTTCTATCTGTTTCCATGCTTGAATTAACATGTAGCGTTCTCTTCTCCTTTCAAGACTATATAAATTTAAGAATTGTAGTCTTTCCCAGTAGTCAAGGTCCTTAACTTCTTCTATTCTAGCTGTAAATGACCTTTGTACACTCTCTATTTGTGCAATATCCTTTTGTTAGTGTGGGTACCATATTATATTGCAATATTCAAGTGGACTAACATACGTACGTTTTATAAAGCATAATCATGTGTTCAGCTTTTCTTGTTTTGAAGTGCCGGAACAACATTCCCATTTTTGCTTTGCATTTTGCCAATAGAATTGCTATTTGATCATTGCATAACATATTCCTATTCAACATCACACCAAGGTCTTTAACTGCTTCCTTGTTTGTGATTGTCTCATTATTAGTCCTTTATATGCATACAGCATTCCTACTTTATCACCATAGTTCATTGATTCAAATTTATCAGAGTTAAATACCATCCCTATTTATCTCTGCCCATTTATATATTTTGTTTAGGTCTCTTTGTAGCAAGTTCCTATCTTCATCACAAGCAATTTCTCTACTTATTCTTGTGTCATCTGCGAAACTTCTTACTACTGAGTCCTTAACATTACTGTCTATGTCTGCAATCATAATCACAAACAGCAATGCAGCTAACACCGTACCCTGTGGTACACCGGATATTACCGTAGCTTCATCCGATTTCTCATCGTTTGCAATCACTATCTGTTTTCTGTTTTGCAAAAATTCTTTTATCCATCTTCCTACTTTGTCAACAATGTTATGTTTTCTAATATTTTTCGCTAATATATTATGATCTACCTTGTCAAAAGCTTTTGCAAACTCTAGGTAAACCACATCTGTATCTTTTTCATTTATCATATTTTTATATATGCTTTCATGGTGGACTAACAGTTGGGTCTGTGTACTTTTTCCGGTACAAAACCATGTTGTCCTATATTGAACAATCTATTTTTCATTAAATGTTTCATTATATTTTTTCATTACCCTTTCATATACTTTCATAATATGAGATGTCAGACTCACAGGCCTATAATTACTTGCCTCTAGTCTTGAACCACTTTTGAAAGTAGGAGTAATATATGCTAATTTATGCTCATCATAAATCTTGCTTGTATCTATACTTTGTCTTAATAATATTGCTAGCGGCTTTGCGATTGAATGAACCACTTTCTTTAACAATATGGCAGGTACTCCATCTGGTCCTGCTGCTGATCCATTTTAATTTCATTAATAGCCTGCACAATATCGTCTTCTGTAATATCTATATCTGATAAGTATTCAGTATTTTCATCTCTTATTTCTGTATCATTATCTTCATTGTCAATTCTAGGTGTAAATTCACTCTTATATATTTCTGCTAATATCTTACATATTTCCTTTTTTTCATTCGTTAATCGCCCTTCAATTCTTAGAGGGCCTATTTCTACTCTTATTTTATTCATCTTTTTTGCATATGAATAAAAAATTTTCGGGTTTTGCTTGATATTTTGTAGTGTCATTTCTTCTAGGTTCCATTTTTCATTTTCTTTTGATTGTATAATCTTTTGTTCTGCATTTTCTATCTTACTTTTTAGTTCCATCACTTTCCATGCATTCTTTTCTTTTGCAAGAGCTTTTTTCCACTTTCTAATTTTCTGGAACAAGATCCTTCTGTCTCTTGGAATTCGTGACTGATGATTACTTTTTTCTTCGGTATATGTTTTCCACTATTTCCTCTAATATTTTATATAATATATCAGTATTTACCTGTATATCATCACTTACAAATATATTTTCCCATTCTTTGTTTAATTCTTCATTTATTTTTGACCAATTTATATTCTTACTATAGAAATTGTATTTTCCATATCCTTCCCATTTTTTCGTCTCTTGCTTTTCTCTGTTTTCGTATGTTCTGGAACGGACTGTTAGTTCTATGACATTATGGTCCGAAATACTCGTGTTATATACTATTATTTCTTTAACATAGTTCACCTCATTCACAAATACTAGATCTAAAATATTATCCTTTCTTGTTGGTAGGTGATTTATTTGCTGAATGTTATGTTCTAGTAGCATATCTAACAGCTTTTCAAATTGCCTCTTATCTTCTGCAGTACTATTGCTCTCTTTTTTATATGTATAAATACAACCACAGTCTCCTATTCGTTCTTTCCATTCTACAAAAGGAAAGTTAAAGTCTCCGGTTAGGAGTATAGTCCAGGGAAGAGGAAAGGAGGAGGGGAGGAGGAATGGGGAGGAGAGGGGGAAGGGTGAGGAGGAAGAGGGAAGGGGGAAAGGAGGAGGGGAGGAGGAATGGGGAGGGGAAGAAAAGGTGAGGGGAAGAGGGAAGGGGAAAGGAGTAGGGGAGGGGGAATGGGGAGGGGTGGGGGAAGAGGGAAGAGGAAAGCAGGAGTGGAGGAAAAATGGGAGGTGAGGGGAAAGAGGGTGAGAGGAAATGAGGGGGAGGAATGGGGGAGGGGAGGAGGAAGAGGGAAAAGGAAAAGAGGAGGGAGGAGGAATGTGGAGGGGAGCGGGAAGGGTGAGGGGGAAGAGGGAAGGGGACCTTAACTTACCTTACCTTACAGACTTTACAGTTCGTTCGGGCTGCCCCGGGTCCCTCAGTGTGAGGCACCAGAGAATTGCTAATGCATCTTCCAGTATATTTTGCATCTTCCAATCTTGGATGGTCTGGGATGCATCTTGAATATTTGTCGAGCTTATTCTTAAACACATCTACGCTCACTCCTGTTATGTTCCTCAGATGAGCTGGTAGCGCATTGAATAGACGCTGCATTATCGATGCTGGTGCGTTGTGGATTAATGTGCTGTGTGCCTTCCTTAGTTTTCCTGGTAAAGTTTTGGGTACTATTAATCTACCTCTGCTTGCTCTTTCTGATATTTTTAGCTCCATGATGTTTTCGGTAATTCCTTCTATCTGTTCCCATGCCTGGATTATCATGTAGCGTTCTCTTCTCGTTTCGAGACTATATAAATTTAAGAATTGTAGTCTTTCCCAGTATTCAAGGTCCTTAGCTTCTTCTATTCTAGCTGTAAATGACCTTTGTACACTCTCTATTTGTGCAATATCCTTTTGGTAGTGTGGGTACCATATTATATTGCAATATTCAAGTGGACTACGTACGTACGTTTTATAAAGAATAATCATGTGTTCAGCTTTTCTTGTTTTGAAGTGCCGGAACAACATTCCCATTTTTGCTTTGCATTTTGCCAATAGTATTGCTATTTGATCATTGCATAACATATTCCTATTCAACATCACACCAAGGTCTTTAACTGTTTCCTTATTTGTGATTGTCTCGTTATTAGGGCCCTTATATGCATATAGCGTTCCTTCTTTATCACCATAGTTTATTGATTCAAATTTATCAGAGTTAAATACCATCCTAATTACCTCTGCCCATTTATATATTTTGTTTAGGTCTCTTTGTAGCGAGTTCCTATCTTCATCACAAGTAATTTCTCTACTTATTCTTGTGTCATCGGAGAAACTTCTCACTGCCGAGTCCTTAACATTACAGTCTATATCTGCAATCATAATCACAAACAGCAATGCAGCTAACACTGTACCTTGTGGCACACCGGATATTACCGTAGCTTCATCCGCTTTCTCGTCGTTTGCAATCACTATCTGTTTTCTGTTTTGCAAAAATTCATTTATCCATCTTCATACTTTGTCCGCAATATTATGTTTTCTAATTTTTTCACCAATATATTATGGTCTACCTTGTCAAAAGCTTTTGCAAAGTCTAAGTAAACCACAGCTGTATCTTTTTCGTTTATCATATTTTTATATATGCTTTCATGGTGGTGGACTAACAGTTTGGTCTGTGTACTTTTTCCAGGTACAAAACCATGTTGTCCTATATTAAAAAACTATTTTTCATTAAATGTTTCGTTATATATTTTTTCATTACCCTTTTATAAACTTTCATAATATGAGATGTCAGACTCACAGGCATATAATTACTTGCCTCTAGTCTTGAATCACTTTTGAAAGTAGGAGTAATATATACTAATTTATGCTCATCATAAATCTTGCCTGTATCTATACTTTGTCTTAATAATATTGCTAGCGGCTTTGCGATTGAATGAACCACTTTCTTTAACAATATGGCAGGTACTCCATCTGGTCCTGCTGCTGATCCATTTTTAATTTCATTAATAGCCTGCACAATATCAGATTCAGTGATATCTATGTCCGATAAATATTCACTATTTTCATCTCTTATTTCTGTAACATTATCTTCATTATCAATTCTAGGTGTAACTTCACTCTTATATCTTTCTGCTTATATGTTACATATTTCCTTTTATTCATTCATTAATCACCCTTCAGTTCATAGAGGGCCTAATTCTACTCTTATTTTATTCATCTTTTTCGCATATGAGTAAAAAATTTTGGTGTTTTGCTTGATATTTTATTAGGTCCTTTCTTCTTGGTCCCTTTTTTCAGGAATGGGGAGGGAAGGGGAAGAGGGAAGAGGAAAGGATGAGGGGAGGAGGAATGGGGAGGGAAGAGGAAGAGGGAAGAGGAAAGGAGGAGGGGAGGAGGAATGGGGAGGGGAGGAGAAGGGTAAGGGAAGAGTGAAGGGGAGGAGGAATGTGGAGGGGAGGTGGAGGAGGAAGAGTAAATGAGGAGGGAGGAGGAATGGGGAGGGGGGAAGAGAGGAGAGGAAATAAGGAGGAGAGGAGGATTGGGGAGGGGAGTGGGAAGAGGGAAGAGGGAAGGAAGAGGGAAGGAAGAGGGGAGGAGGAATGGGGAGGGGAGTGGGGAGAGGGAAGAGGGAAAGAAGAGGGGAGGAGGAATGGGGAGGAAAGGGGAAAGAGAGAAGATGGAAGGGGAGGGAAGGAGGAATGGAGGAGGGTGAAGGGTGAGGGGAAAATTGAAGGGGAAAGGAGGAGAGGAGGAGGAATGGGGAGGGAGGAGAAGGGTAAGGGGGGGGAGAGGAAGGGGAGGAGGAATGTGGAGGGGAGGTGGAGGAGGGAAGAGTAAAGGAGGAGGGGGAGGAATGGGGAGGGGAAGAGAGGAGAGGAAATAAGGAGGAGAAGAGGATTGGGGAGGGGAAGAGGAAGAGAGGGAAGGGAAGGAAGGAAGGGAAGGAAGAGGGGAGGAGGAATGGGGAGGAGGGGGAGAGTGAAGAGAGGAAAGAAGAGGGAAGGAGGAATGGGGGAAAGGGGAAAGAGGGAAGATGGAAGGGGAGGGGAGGAGGAATGGTGGAGGGTGAAGGGTGAGGGGAAAAAGGAAGGGGAAAGGAGGAGAGGAGGAGGAATGGGGAGGAGAGAGGGGAAAGGGAATGGGAAATGAGGAGGGGAGGGGAAGGGAGGGGAGGGGAAGGGTGAGGGGGAAGAGGGAAGAGGAAAGGAAGAGGGAGGAGGAGGAATGGGGAGGGAGGGGTAGGGAAGAGGGAATAGACTGGAAGAGGGAGGGGAGAATGGGGAGGGGAGGAGGAATGGGGAGGGGAGGGGAAGGGTGAGGGGAGAGGGAAGGGGAAAGAGGAGGGTGGAGGAGTGGGGAAGGGAGGGGGATGAGGGGAGAGGAAAGATGGAGGGGAGGAGGAATGGGAAGGGGAGGGGGAAGAGGGAAGAGGAAAGGAGGAGGGAGGAGGAATGTGGAGGGGAGGAGAAGGATGAGGGGGAGAGGGAAGTGGAGGAGGAATGGGGATGGGAGGTAGAGGTGGGATGAGGAAAGGAGGAGGAGAGGAGGATTGGTGAGGGGGGAAGAGGGGAAAGGAAAAAAGGAGGGTGGGAGGAGGAATGGGGATGGGGGGAAGAGGGAAGAGGGAAGGAAGAGGGGAGGAATAATGGGAAGGGGAGTTGGAAGGGTGACGGGAGGAGGGAAAGGAAAGGAGGAATGGGGAGGAGAGGGGAAGAGGGAAGAGGAAAGGAGGAGGAGGGGAGGAGGAATGGGGAGGGAGGGGGAAGAGGGAAAAGGGAAGAGAAAAGGAGGAGTGAGGAGGAATGTGGAGGGGCGGGAAGGGTGAGGGGAAGAGGGAAAGGAAAGGAGGAGGAGGAGGAGGAATGGGGAGGAGGGGGAAGAGTAACTGGAAGTGGTAAGGGGAGGAGAAGTGGGGAGGGGAGGGGAAGAGTGAGGGAAAGAGGGAAGGGGAGGAGGAATGGGGATGGGAGGTAGAGGAGGGAAGAGGAAACGAGGAGGGGAGTAAGAATGGGGAGGGGGAAGAAGGGAGAGGAAAAAAGGATGATTTCAGAAGGAATGGGGATGGACTTTACCTTACCTTACAGACCTTACAGTTCATTCGGGTTGGCCCAGGTCCCTCAGTGTGATTCACCTCTGATGTCTACCAGAGAATTGCTAATACATCTTACGGTATATTTTGCATCTTCCAATCTTGGATGGTCTGGGATGCATCTAAATATTTGTTGAGCTTATTCTTAAACACATCTACGCTCACTCCTGATATGTTTCTCAGATGAGCTGGTAGCGCATTGAATAGACGCTGCATTATCGATGCTGGTGCATGGTGGATTAATGTGCTGTGTGCTTTCCTTAGTTTTCCCTGGTATAGTTTTTGGCACTATTAAACTACCTCTGCTTGCTCTTTCTGATATGTTTAGCTCCGTGATGTTTTCGGTAATTCCTTCTATCTGCTTCCATGCCTGGATTATCATGTAGCGTTCTCTTCTCCTTTCAAGACTATATAAGTTTAAGAATTGTAGTATTTCCCAGTAGCCAAGGTCCTTAACTTTTTCTTTTCTGGCTGTAAAGGACCTTTATACACTCTATTAGTGCAATATCCTTTTGGTAGTGTGGGTACCATATTATATTGCAATATTCAAGTGGACTACGTACGTACGTTATATAAAGCATAATCATGTGCTCAGCTTTTCTTGTTTAGAAGTGCCGGAACAACATTCCCATTTTTGCTTTGCATTTTGGCAATAGTATTGCTATTTGATCATTGCATAACATATTCCTACTCAGCATCACACCAAGTTTCTTTAACTGCTTCCTTATTTGTGATTTTCTCATTACTAGGTCCTTTATGTGCATATAGCTTTCCTTCTTTATCACCATACTTTATTGATTCAAATTTATCAGAGTTAAATACCATCCTATTTACCTCTGCCCATTTATATATTTTGTTTAGGTCTCTTTGTAGCGAGTTCCTATCTTCATCACAAGTAATTTCTCTACTTATTCTTGTGTCGTCGGCGAAACTTCCCACTACCGAGTCCTTAACATTACTGTCTATGTCTGCAATCATAATCACAAACAGCAATGGAGCTAACACCTTACCTTGTGGCACACCGGATATTACCGTAGCTTCATCCAATTTCTCATTGTTTGCAATCACTATCTGTTTTCTGTTTTGCAAAAATTCATTTATCCATCTTCCTACTTTGTCCACAATGTTATGTTTTCTATTTTTTTTTTTTTTGCTAATATATTATGGTCTACTTGTCAAAAGCTTTTGCAAAGTCTAGGTAAACCACAAATTTTTATATATGCTTTCATGGCGAACTAACAGTTGGGTTTGTGTACTTTTTCTGGGTACAATACCATGTTGTCCTATATTAAACAAACTATTTTTCATTAAATGTTTCATTATATATTTTTTCATTACCCTTTCATAAACTTTCATAATATGAGATGTCAGACTCACAGGCCTATAATTACTTGCCTCTAGTCTTGATCCACCTTTGAAAGTAGGGGTAATATACTCTAATTTATGCTCATCATAAATCTTGCGATTGAATGAACCACTTTCTTTAACAAAATGGCAGGTACGCCGTCTGGTCCTGCTGCTGATCCATTTTTAATATCATTAATATCCTGCACAATATTGTCTTCAGTAATATCTATGTACGATAAATATTCACTATTTTCATCTCTTATTTCTGTATCATTATCTTCATTATCAATTCTAGGTGTAAATTCACGCTTATATCTTTCTGCTAATATGTTACATATTTCTTTTTTTTTTTATTCGTTACTCGCCCTTCAATTCTTAGAGGGCCTATTTCTACTCTTATTTTATTCATCTTTTTTGCATATGAGTAAAAAATTTTGGGGTTTTGCTTGATATTTTGTAGGGTCCTTTCTTCTAGGTCCTGTTTTTGACCATACAATCTTTTGTTCTGCATTTTCTATCTTACTTTTTAGCTCCATCACTTTCTATGCATTCTTTTCTTTTGCAAGACCTTTTTTCCACTTTCTGATTTTCTAGAACAAGATCCTTCAGTCTCTTGGTATGTGTGACTGATGTTTACTTTTCTTCTTCGGTATATATTTTTCCACTATATCCTCTAATATTTTATATAATATATCTGTTTTTACCTGTATATTATCACTTACGAATGTTTTCCCAGTCTTTGTTTAGTTCTTCATTTATTTTTTACCAATTTATATTTTTACTATATAAATTGTATTTTCCATATCCTTCCCATTTTTTCTTCTCTTGCTTATTCCTCTTTTCATGTGTTTTGGAACGGACTGTTAATTCTATGATATTATGGTCCGAAATACTCGTATCATACACTATTATTTTTTTAACATAGTTCAACTCGTTCACAAATACTAGGTCTAAAATATTATCCTTTCTTGTTGGCAGGTGAGTGATTTATTTGCTGAATGTTATGTTCTAGTAGCATATCTAATAGCTTTAAAATTTGCCTCTTATCTTCTGCACTAACATTACTCTCCTTTTTATATGTATAAATACAACCATAATCTCCTTTTCGTTCTTTCCATTCTATGAAAGGAAAGTTAAAATCTCCGGATAGTAATATAGTCCAGTCTTTGTGATTTCTACATATATCATCCAATTTGTCAATTATTATGTCAAACTCTTTAGTATTAGGGGGTCTGTATATTACAATGTTTACTAATTTTTCAGATTCAAATTCTACTGCTATTAATTCACATTCTGTGTTACTATATTTCTCACAGATTTTTCCTTGATTTATGTCTCTCCCATATATCGCGGTTCCCCCTTGATTCGTATTTTTTCTCTTTGATCTATAAGTTTGGAAGCCCTTTATCTGATCATCATTACCAGTCTCTTGTGAGTACCAGGTTTTACTTATATTCATTATATCTATTTTTTTTTTTTATTTTGGGTTAGCTCTTCTAAGAACTCTATTTTTCTTTTTGTGTTACTCGAAACTAAACCCTGTGCATTCATCACTACCATGGTTTGCGTTTTATCCCCATTATCTAATATGGGTAATAATAAGGATTTTCCCATGTCTCTTTCCTGCTCTGATATGTTCTTTTCTTCATTTCCATAACTTTGGACATTAAAAAATCCAACTTTTCCAAAGTAGTTGATCTTCCTTCTTCATAACTGTTCTTTTTGTGTTTGTATCTGCATCTATCTCCATATCTGCACCATCCATTTGCATCGTAGATACATTGTCTTGTTGCATTTTACCTGGGTGCTGATGCCTCATATCATGGTGCTGACATTTCATAACGTGGTGCCAGCTTGCTTTTTTCCTTCGTCTTTCACCGAATCTGCAGTTTCCTCTTTTCAAAAGAGTGCAGATTATGTCTTTCTTTTTTTTTTTTGCTCTTTCTCTTCAATATGAATATCAGGGTACAACCTCTTTGGGATTTTTTTTGGTTGTTATTTCATATTTTATTTCTTTGTATGTATACTGTTGTATTGCCTCATATGTAGAGTCTATGAGGGAAGAGGAAGGAAGAGGGGAGGAGGAATGGGAAGGGGAGCAGGAAGGGTGAGGGAAGAGGAAGGGGAAAGGAGGAATGGGGAGGGAGGGGAAGAGGGAAGAGGAAAGGAGGAGGGTAGGAGGAATGGGAGAGGAGGGGAAAAAGGGTAAGAGGAAAGAAGGAGGGGAGGAGGAATGGGGATGGGAGGGGGAAGTGGGAAGAGGGAAGGAGGAGGGGAAGAGAATTGGGGAGGGGAGGGGGAAGAGGAAGATGGAAGGAGGAAGCCAGGAGGAATTGGGAGGGGTGGGGTGAAGAGGGGAGAGGAAAGACGGAGTGGAGGAGGAATGGGGAGGGGAGGGGGAAGAGGGAAGAGGCAAGAAGGAGGGGAGGAGGAACGGGGATGGGAGGGGGAAGAGGGATGAGGGAAAGAGGAAGGGAGGAGGAATGGGGACGGGAGGGGGAAGGCTGAGGGGGAAGAAGGAAGGGGAAAGGAGGAGAGGAGGAGAAATGGGGATGAGTGTGGGAAAAGTGAAGGGGAAAGGAGGAGGAGGGGGAAGGAGGGGAGAGAAGGGTGAGTGGGATGAGGGAAGGGGAAAGGAGAAGGGGAGGAGGGATTGGGAGGGGAGGGGAATGCAGGAAGAGGAAATAAATACGGGAGGTAGAATGAGGAGGGGGAAGGGTGAGGGGGAAGAGGGAAGGGGAAAGGAGGAGGGGAGGAGGAATGTGGAAGGGAGGGAAAGGGAAAGAGGAAAGGAGGAGGGGAGTAGGAATGGGGAGGGAGGGGAAGGGTGAGGGGGAAGGGGGAAGGAGGGAAGGAGGGAGGAGGAATGAGGAGGGGAGGTGGAAGAGGGAAGAGGAAAGGAGGAGGAGAGGAGGAATGGGGAGGGGAGGGGAAGGGTGAGGGGGTGAGGGAAAGGGAATGGAGGAGGGGAGGTGGAATGGGGAGGAGGAGGTAGAGTTAAGAGGGAAGGATGAGGGGAGGAGGAATGGGGAGGAGGGGTGAAGAGGGGAGAGGAAAGAAGGAGGGGAGGAGGAATGGGGATGGGAGGGGGAAGAGGGAAGAGGGAAGGAGGAGGGGAAGAGAATTGGGGATAGGAGGGGGAAGAGGGAAGATGAAAGGAGGAAGCCAGGAGGAATGGGGAGGGGAGGGGTGAAGAGGGGAGAGGAAAGAAGGAGGAGGGAGGACTTGGGAGGCGAGGGGAAGAGGAAGAGGCAAGGAGGAGGGAGGAGGAATGAGGAGGGGAGGGGAAGAGGATGAGGAAGTAGGAAGGAGGAGGAATGGGGACGGGAGGGGGAAGGCTGAGGGGAAGAGGGAAGGGGAAAGGAGGAGGGGGAGAAATGGGGAGGAGTGGGAAAAGTGAAGGGGAAAGGAGGAGGGGAGGGGAAGGGAGGAGGGAAGGGTGAGTGGGATGAGGAAGGGGAAAGGAGAAGGAGGAGGGATGGGGAGGGAGGGGAATGCGGGAAGATGAAATAAATAGGGGAGGTAGAATGAGGAGGGGAAGGGTGAGGGGGAAGAGGAAAAGGGGAAAGGAGGAGGGGGAGGAGGAATGTGGAAGGGAGGAAGGGGGAAGAGGAAAGGATGAGGGGAGTAGGAGTGGGGAGGAGGGGAAGGGTGAGGGGAAGAGGGAAGGGGAAGGAGGGGAGGAGGAATGAGGAGGGAGGTGCAATGGGGAGGGGAGGGAAGAGTGAAGAGGAAAGGAGGAGGAGGAGAGGAGGAATGGGGAGGGGAGGGGAAGGGTGAGGGGGAGAGGGGAAGAAGGAGGAGGAGGAATGAGGAGGGGAGGTGGAATGGGGAGGGGGGGAAGAGTGAAGAGCAAAGGAGGAGGAGAGGAGGAATGGGGAGGTGAGGGGAAGGGTGAGGGGTGAGGGAAAGGGAATGGAGGAGGGGAGGTGGAATGGGGAGGAGGGGAAGAGGGAAGAGGGAAGGAGGAGGGGAGGAGGAATGGGGAGGGGAGGGGTGAAGAGGGGAGAGGAAAGAAGGAGGGAGGAGGAATGGGGAGGGGAGGGGTGAAGAGGGAGAGAGAAAAAGAATGAGGGGAGGAGGAATGGGGATGGGAGGGGGAAGAGGGAAGAGGGAATTAGAAGGGGAGGAGGAATGGGGAGGGGAGGGGTAAGAGGGATGAGGGAAGTAGGAAGGGAGGAGGAATGGGGACGGGAGGGGGAAGGCTGAGGGGGAAGAGGGAAGGGGAAAGGAGGAGAGGAGGAGAAATGGGGAGGAGTGTGGGAAAAGTGAAGGGAAAGGAGGAGGGGAGGGGAAGGGGGGAGGGAAGGGTGAGTGGGATGAGGGATGGGGAAAGGAGGAGGAGGAGGGGATGGGGAGGGGAAGGGAATGAGAAGAGGAAATAAATAGGGGAGGTAGAATGAGGAGGGGAAGGGGTGAGGGGGAAGAGGGGAAGGGGAAAGGAGGAGGGGAGGAGGAATGTGGAAGGGAGGGGAAAGGGGAAGAGGAAAGGATGAGGAGTAGGAGGGGGAGGAGGGGAAGGGTGAGGGGGAGGGAAGGGGAAGGAGGGAGGAGGAATGAGGAGGGGGGGGGAAGAGTGAAGAGGAAAGGAGGAGGAGAGGAGGAATGGGGAGGAGGGGAAGGGTGAGGGGGTGAGGGAAAGGAATGGAGGATGGGAGGTGGAATGGGGAGGAGGGGAAGAGTGAAGAGGAAAGGAGGAGGGGAGGGGACTGAGTAGGGGAGAGGGAAGGTTGAGGTGGAAGAGGGAAGGGGAAAGCGGTAGGGGAGTGGGAAGGGGAGGCAAGGGACACACGAACACACGCAGACAGAAATGCGGCCAAGGAAATTAATATAATAGATAATAACAATTATAATAATACCATGGGGATTGTGGATGAGGGTGGCCAGTTCCTTTTTCCCAACTAATGGGTACTGGGTGATCCATGATTCACGAGAGAGAATGCTTCACCACACAACCAACTGACAAAACTATGAAGACTGTTATTTTGGAGAAAGTAAGTATATCTTAGTTTAACCAGACCACTGAGCTGGTTAATAGCTCTCCTAGGGCTGGCCCGAAAGATTAGACTTATTTTTACGTGGCTAAGAACCAACTGGTTAAATAAGATGTGACTTTGGGGGAAAAAAAAATTACTTATCAACATGATAATTCATAGAAGTCTGGAAAAGGTTTGTGGAAATTCGATATAAATGCTCATTTAATAACTAATTTTCAGGGGTAACTGTTGGGATTAATTCCCTTGTTAATACCAACAGTCAATAACATGTTCAGTACACTAGTGGTCACTAGTTGAGTGACCACCAGTATTTGGATTGGTGACCATCAAAACGCTTACCAGTTTTCTCCGGTGGAATTAAAAAGGCTGTTGAGTTTTTTGTATCTGTGTATAACTTTGAAACTTTATAATCAAAATATATAATTAGCCAGAGAATTAAATAAACATGAAACCAGTGAAATACTGATTTTGATGTTGATAAATATTAATACCTTTAATAAAAAGAGATAAGTC